>NC_029789.2:112794408-112813980 GCF_000816755.2 Arachis ipaensis
GGTTTTTAAAAACATGGAATGCTAGGTGCTCATCATGCACTCTCAGCAACAATTCCCCTTTTTCAACATCTATCAATGCTCTGCCCGTAGCTAGGAAAGGCCTTCCCAGAATGATGGGAGTGTTAGGGTCCTCCTCCATATCCAGAATTACAAAATCAGCTGGGAGAAGAAATTTTCCCACTTTTACCAGCACATTCTCTACAACTCCAACTGCTTGCTGGATGGATTTGTCAGCCATTTGAAGGAGTATTCGTGTGGATTTCAGCTCACAAATTCGAAGTTTTCTCATTAGAGACAAAGGCATCAAGTTTATGCTTGCACCAAGGTCACAGAATGACTTTTCAATTGTTATGTCTCCTATGGTGCAAGGTATATAAAAACTCCCAGGATCATCTTTCTTCTCTGGTAACTCTCTTTGGAGAATAGCGCTACATTCCATTGTCATCTCTAACATAAGTTTCACCCAAATAACTTTCTCCTGAAAGAGGTGCCATGCCTTTCTTAAGAAGCAAGACTAAATCACAATTTTCTCTTTAATAATTCATTTCAAAAGCATGAATCATCCTTTTCTTGATAATTCAAATAAAATAGTAGAAGTCTTTGACTCATCATTTGCCAGACAACATTTCAATAAAGACTCAGATTTTATAGAAATTTCGGCAGCACCTCCCCTAAAACTTGGACTTTGCCACCCGGTTCGGGTCCCAACTAAGCCGTTCCACAATCCTTTTCAACAGCCCAAATACATCAAATCATTATCAGCCGAATAAACTCATTTCTAAAGCTTTAAAGAAAAGGTTCAGCAACAATCATTTATCAAAAACCAGATCATTTAAAGCCAGCCAGGCTGCAATCAAGAGTGTATTCTATTTTACACATTCTCAAGAAAATCCAATTCAATTCAAATCAATTTCCAACGGATTCAACTCGATCTCAAAGCTTTAAAAGAATCAATTTCCAAAAGCATTTCGTTTCACAAAGCCACATAACAGTCGAGTCAAACAATACATAGGACTGATACAATCACCAAATACACATCCTCACATCAGTACCCATATGTAATAATTCCAATAATAAACTATAGTTTTCGGAAAGCGCCCCTACCTCAAAACGCATTTCCATAATCCAAACATCTCATAGAGTCCTTTCCGCCTCATCCCGAACTGACGGTAACCAAAACCTCAGCTCCCAGTCACGTTCGCAATGACCATAGCAACACTAATCCCAACATACAATAATCAGGACTCGACCCCACGTTATCAAAACTTGTATTCATTAACCATACACAACAAAATACTAACGCGAGGCTTTTCGAAACATAATTTCTTACCGGAATAACATGAAGCAGTTGCGATTTCGAACCGGCCCCGACAACAGCTCCGGCGGCGGCCAGAAGCTCCGGTGGATCAACTATAAAAACCGCGCAGCATTAAAACCTTCTCAAGATCCAAAATGACCAAAACCGCAAATTAAAACCCTTACTGGCATAGTTCTCCGGCGACGGCGGCAAAGTTTTGGGCGGCAGGAGCGGCAGCTTGAACGGCATCCAGGAGCTGGCAGCAGCGGCAATAGCTCCCTGCCTGCTCTTCTGATCGCATCTCCTCCCCCTCAGATCGGACCGGTGGCAGACCCCTCAACAGTGGCGGTGCTGCAACTACGAAAGGTGAGCAACGGCGGCGGCACTGCGGCAAGGAGCACAGCAGCGGCGTGTCTGGGCGCGGCGGTTCCAATGGAGGCAACGCCGGCGACGCAAACATTGGCTATGCCTGGTGGTCAGACTCCCAGCTTGCCTCAACTCTGTCTCTTCTGCTCGGTGTGACTGGGCGGCCTTCCTCCTCCTTCGAGTTCAACGGTAATGGACCCGCGGCGGCGCTGCACTTCCTCCATCGGTCGGCGTCGGCGAGCGGCAGGGCATGACGGAAGCCCCGACGACGGCGACCCACGACCACCCCCTTCCTCGCGTAGCTCTCCGTTTCGACCTCTCTCTCTCTCTCCTCTGTTTGCAGTTCATGGCATCGGCGAGGGAGGCTTCTACGGCGACCCAGCAGGACGCGTCGACGGTGGTTCCAGGCCGGCATGGACTACAGAGGCGGCGCGACGTGGTGAGCTGCCCTCTGTCTCTCGCGCGGTTCTGGCAGCGATGCGGCGCCAATGGTGGAGCCCAGCGCGCGGCGCAGCGAGCTTCCCTCCTCCTCTCCTCATCCGCAACTCAGCCCCTCTCTCTCTGTTCTATTTCCATTGGAGGGGTTTGTGTGTTTGCTACTGTTTTGGGGGAAGGAAGGACGAAAGGGGTAGGGGTCTGCTGCTGCGGCTGTGTGTGTGTGTGTGTGTGAAGGGAACCGGGTCGGGTATGGGTCAATGGGTTAGGGTTTCATTTTCAAAAATTAGGGTTAGGGTTACTTTTGTAATTTCAAATGAAAATAGGGACAATATAGTAACTAGAAATGAATTTTAACCCAACAATAATAATGTATAAAAATACTATTTACTAATCACCAAATTTTAAGAATAATAATATCTTAATTTTATAATTATTCTTGCAAAAAATTGCATTAAAATTCAATCTCTAAGGCATTTTTTGAAAATATATATTTACTGTTGGGTATTTTTGTTGTATTTTTAAATTATTTAAATGTATTTTTGTCGATAGTAAAATTCGGGTGTATTTTCGTCAGCGTTTGAATAATTCGGAGGCGTTTTTGGTGGTTAACCCAATAGAAAAATAAAATAAAGTCCAGTAACATTAGGAAGGCAAAAAAAAAAAGATAAATTTTGAAACAGAAAATATTATTTTTTTACCAAGAATTAAAAAAATAAAGAATTTAAAAAATATCCAATAATAAAAAATTTAAGAAGTTTAACTTTTTTAAATTAATATATTCTATATTTGTGAAAAAATAGCATTATCTGGTGAATAAAAGAATATATTCTTGAAAAAAAAATTAGGATTTCAAAAGACAAAATTTATCATTTTTTTTAATTCTTAAATTTAAATATTTAATTTTTTATTTAAAATAGAAAAAGGGTTAACTACCAAAAATGCACCCGAATTATTCAAACGCTGACAAAAATGTACCTGAATTTTACTCTTGACAAAAATGTCTTTAAATAATTTAAAAATACAACAAAAATACCCAACAGTAAATATGTATTTTTAAAAAATACCTTAGAGATTGAATTTTGATGCAATTTTTTACAAACATGATTAGAAAAATGAGATGTTATTATTCTTAAAATTTGGTAATTTTTTGCTGAATATATATTTTTTTGTGAGTTTTTAAAAGTATTATTGGTTGTTAACAAAAAAATTACAAAAAAATTATATACTTAACAAAAAATCACCAAACTTTAAGGATAATAATATCTCATTTTTCTAATCATGCTTGCAAAAAATCATATCAAAATTCAATCTCTAATGTATTTTTTGAGAAATACATATTTAATGTTAGATAATCTTGCAAAAAAACTAACATTAAATATGTATTTCTCAAAAAATATATTAGAAATTGAATTTTGAAGCTATTTTTTGCAAACATGATTAGCAAAATGAGATATTATTATTCTTAAAATTTGGTGATTTTTTGTTAAGTATATATTTTTTTGTGATTTTTTAAAAGTATTATTGGTTGTTAACAAAAAAATTATAAAAAAATAATATACCTAACGAAAAATCACCAAATTTTAAGAATAATAATATCTCAATTTTATAATTATTCTTGCAAAAAATTGCATTAAAATTCAATCTCTAAGGCATTTTTTGAAAATATATATTTACTGTTGGGTATTTTTGTTGTATTTTTAAATTATTTAAATGTATTTTTATCGATAATAAAATTCGGGTGTATTTTTGTCAGCGTTTGAATAATTCGGAGGCGTTTTTGGTGGTTAACCCAATAGAAAAATAAAATAAAGTCTAGTAATATTAGGAAGGCAAAAAAAAAGATGAAAACTTTTTATTTTTAAATTTTGAAACTAAAAAAATTATTTTTTTACCAAGAAGTAGAAAAATAAAAGAATTTTAACAATACCCAATGATGTGTGAAAAACGATCCAACACAAAACTCACCGGCAAGTGTACCGGGTCGCATCAAGTAATAAAACTCACGGGAGTGAGGTCGATCCCACAGGGATTGAAGGATTGAGCAATTTTAGTTTAGTGGTTGATTTAGTCAAGCAAACAGAATTTGATTTGAGTGAATTTGTGTTTGACGAGAATTAAATTGCATAAAATGTAAAAGGGAATGGGTAATTTGCATGAAATTAAAGAGAACAAAAAATAAAAGTGCTGAATCTTAAAGAACAAGAAATTAAATGGCAGAAACTTAGAACACAAGAAGTGTAAATTGCAGAATCTTAAAGTGCAAGAAATATAAATGGCTTGAATTGTAAAGGGAATTGGGAATTAGATTTGCAGAAATTAGACAAGGAAAAGTAAATTGCAATAAACAGAAAAGTAGAAGAAGAATTAAAATGAACTGGATCTCAATTGGAAATGTAAATGAACTTGGAGACGCATTCAACAAGGAAATTAAAATTGGAAAATGTAAATCTCAGGACTCAAGAGACTAGATAGCCAAGTCTAGATCTTAATGCCTTCCTAGATCCAAATTCAGAAATCAATTGCAAGAGAAGTTAAAATTAAACAGTAGAAGAGAGGAATTTAAATCTCAATTTCTCAAATATGCTCTAAATCAAAACAGAAAGATCTCAAGGTGAGATTGAAACAAAATTTCTTCAATTCTCAACACTCAAGACTCAAGACAAGTGTAAATGAAATTGAAAACAAGAAAACTAAGAGGAAGAGAATTCAATTCTCCTTCCCCAAGACTCAGAATCTCAAACTAACTCCCAACCAAAAGCTCTCCAAAACTACCCAGCAAAACTACAAAGGAAAGCTCCCCGAAAAACTTAAATTCTAAGCTATTTATACACTCTCTTCAAATGATCTTCAAGCCTTGAATTGGGCCCTTGCTCTTGATGGAATTGGGTTGACAAAAGCTTCTGTTGATTGCTCTTGGAGTTGGAAAGAAAACCCCTTGTGAACCGGGCCAAGAACCATTTAAGCTTGAGTCAAAGTTTGAGGCAAACTTTGACTCAAGCTTTTTTTAGCAGCTAGCTTCCCGTGCTGTCATCCACGTTTGGCTCAAAGTTTGAGGTCAAACTTGAGCTCAAACGTGGATCCTCCCTTGCATGTCTTTTGGCCAACGTTTGGCCCAACGTTTGAGGCAAACGTTGGCGCAAACGTTGGCTTGTCCAAGGCTTCAAACAGAGTGCTCTTCCTTGCTAAAATGGCGCCAACGTTTGACCTCAAGTTTGAGGCAAATGTTGGCGCAAGCTTTTTGGCTTCCTGGGTGAAATTTTGCAAGCCAACGTTTGACCTCAAGTTTGAGGCAAACTTTGGCGCAAGCTTTTGGCTTCCCTGGGTGAGATTTTTGCAAGCCAACGTTTGACCTCAATTTTGAGGCAAACGTTGGCGCAAGCTTTTTGCCCTTGCCATCTTCTTTTCTTCAACCTTCTTCAAAGCTTTTTCACCAATCATCAATCAATCAAAAGTATCAAAGCTATGCTCAAAATCATGAGATTGTTTCTCTTTCATAATGTATGACAATTATAGCACAAAATCTCATGAAAATGCATCAATTTATCCATGGTTGATTGAATTAAAGGAAACATGAAATTCTACCCAATTGGCTTACTTATGGCTCAAGAAAGTGCATAAAATCTATTGAAAACAAAAGAAAAAGACTAGTGAAACTAGGCTAAGATGACTTGTCATCACAACACCAAACTTAAAGCTTGCTTGTCCTCAAGCAAGAAAGGAATTATGCTCAAAGGTTCTTTTAATTAAGATGGATTGAAGAATAACTTGTAATGTCCTGTGAGTGAAGTGATTAAGTAACAGTAGAGTGAACTCTAAATTATATGCTCATGCAAGGGCTTCAGTGCTTACTAGTCCTTACATATTGGAAGTCTTAGGTCCTAGGACTTTCATCCAAATGATATCATGGAGATCTCTCTATAGGTAATCACCTTGAAGCAGCTTATGATTTCTGTGTTTTGGCCTTGACTCTAAAGTGTCATGTCTCAAAGCGGCTCTTTAGATAAGCTTTCAATCAATACTCCTAAACCAGTTGGTTTTAAGGTATTAGGTGTTAAAGCACCCCTTAGGATTTACTTGCTCAAGCCTCTCTCTTTGACACACTTCGACCACAAGCATTTACTAGGATAATAACTCTTTGAGTTCTTGTTTCTTTCTTCTTTTCTGCCTAGTAATTGATGCTCAGAGCCTTGGGCCAAGTTCTTTTTGTTTTTGTATTTTCTTTATTTTCTTTTGTTATGTTTGCTGCTTCTTGGATCAATAAATGTTTGAAAATCTCCACAATATTTCTTTGAACTCTATGTCCTGCCTATGAGCTCCCATGCAAGTTTTCACAAGCATGCAACCTCAATGCAAAATTATACAACTAGAACCACCACTTCTCCTAATCTTTTGCTTGCCTCAAAAATTTTTAGTTCCTCAATCCTTCTTTTCAAAGAACTGTCCTGTGATGCCTTTTTGAGACATTGAGTACAAGCAAGTTTTGGAGAGTATAGTGTTGTGAACAACCAAGTATCTCAATTATTGGATTATAGAGAGATTATACTAGACAGACAAACAGATAGGGGTACAATATCACTTTCAATCATAGCAGTGTCTGATGCAAAATAATCACATAATAATACAACCTTTTGGAGTTTACTTGTTTTACTCCTCATCATCATCATTGATGGTCTTCACATTCCTCTTTATCTGTTTGGTTGATGATGCCTAATCCTTCCAAAAATTTGTATGAACCTTTGCAATGATATTGAAAGTTGCTTGCTCCCCAAGCACTTGAAAAATGGTTAGCATGCATAAATTATTTGTGGGCTTTTGAACTTACTTTGGTGTGGGAACACAAAACTTAGTACCTTGCCAATGGTTCTCATGCATCAAATTAACCATGTGTGAAACTCTTTTTTTTTTCAAAAGCAATAAAACTAACAACTAGAAAACAAACATTGGTTAAGTAGTTTCTCTGATTGCTTGGAGCTAGCAACTCTTTTATGCAGAAGGTGAGAATGTGTTTTTAAATGAGATTTTTGGTGAAACACCAAACTTAGCATCCTTCATTCTCCCTTAAATTGTTTTGGTGTGCAACACCAAACTTAGCTCCTTGCAATATAGATAAAGCTACTTAACCTTTTTATTGAAATAGTTATGAAAAGAAAACTACCTCAGGTTGGGTTGCCTCCCAACAAGCGCTTCTTTATTGTCACTAGCTTGACATCTTGTTCTTTGATCATGGAGGTTGAAAATCATAGTGCCTCAGCTTTTCTCCTCTTACTGTGAACTTCCTTCCGATCTCCTCCATTTCTTGGTGCTCTTCTTCAGAAATTCCAGAAGTGGGGAACTCTCTCCTGGTTTATGTCATACAACCAAAACAGCAAAGATACACAGAGCACTCTGTAGCTTGAGTGCAGTGAGAGTTAGTAGAGACAAAGTCTCAAACAGTTAGTGTGCAGGTTAGAAATTAAAGAAACAGAAAGGAAAAAGTGCTTGATCTAGACTTCCACTTCACTTAATCATTGTCAATCTGATCAATCCCCGGCAACGGTGCCAAAAACTTGATGTGTGGAAAACGATCCAACACAAAACTCACCGGCAAGTGTACCGGGTCGCATCAAGTAATAAAACTCACGGGAGTGAGGTCGATCCCACAGGGATTGAAGGATTGAGCAATTTTAGTTTAGTGGTTGATTTAGTCAAGCAAACAGAATTTGATTTGAGTGAATTTGTGTTTGACAAGAATTAAATTGCATAGAATGTAAAAGGGAATGGGTAATTTGCATGAAATTAAAGAGAACAAAAAATAAAAGTGCTGAATCTTAAAGAACAAGAAATTAAATGGCAGAAACTTAGAACGCAAGAAGTGTAAATTACAGAATCTTAAAGTGCAAGAAATGTAAATGGCTTGAATTGTAAAGGGAATTGGGAATTGGATTTGCAGAAATTAGACAAGGAAAAGTAAATTGCAATAAACAGAAAAGTAGAAGAAGAATTAAAATGAACTGGATCTCAATTGGAAATGTAAATGAACTTGGAGACGCATTCAACAAGGAAATTAAAATTGGAAAATGTAAATCTCAGGACTCAAGAGACTAGATAGCCAAGTCTAGATCTCAATGCCTTCCTAGATCCAAATTCAGAAATCAATTGCAAGAGAAGTTAAAATTAAACAGTAGAAGAGAGGAATTTAAATCTCAATTTCTCAAATATGCTATAAATCAAAACAGAAAGATCTCAAGGTGAGATTGAAACAGAATTTCTTCAATTCTCAACACTCAAGACTCAAGACAAGTGTAAATGAAATTGAAAACAAGAAAACTAAGAGGAAGAGAATTCAATTCTCCTTCCCCAAGACTAAGAATCTCAAACTAACTCCCAACCAAAAGCTCTCCAAAACTACCCAGCAAAACTACAAAGGAAAGCTCCCCGAAAAACTTAAATTCTAAGCTATTTATACACTCTCTTCAAATGATCTTCAAGCCTTGAATTGGGCCCTTGCTCTTGATGGAATTGGGTTGACAAAAGCCTCTGTTGATTGCTCTTGGAGTTGGAAAGAAAACCCCTTGTGAACCGGGCCAAGAACCATTTAAGCTTGAGTCAAAGTTTGAGGCAAACTTTGACTCAAGCTTTTTTTAGCAGCTAGCTGATGTGCGGAAAACGATCCGACACAAAACTCACCGGCAAGTGTACCGGGTCGCATCAAGTAATAAAACTCACGAGAGTGAGATCGATCCCACAAGGATTGAAGGATTGAGCAACTTTATTTTAGTGGTTGAATTATTCAAGCAAACAAGTGTTGATTGTGTGAAATTGTGTTGACAGGAATTAAATTGCATAGAATTTAAAGGGGAGTGGGTGATTTGCAGGAAATTAAAGGGAACAAAAAAAGAAAAAGAGCTGAATCTTAAAGTGCAACTAATGTAAATTGCAGAAACTTAAAGTACAATAAATATAAATGACTTGAAAAATAAAAGGGAAATGGGAATTGGATCTGCAGGAATTAAACAAAGTAAAGCAAAACTCAACAGAATAAAGAATAGTTGATGGAATTAGTTGAACCGGATCTCAAAACTAAAAGGAAAGTAAGCTTGGTGTAGTAATTAAACAAGGAAATTAAAATGGAAACCAATAGATCTCAGGACCCAAGAGACTAGATAACTAAGTCTAGATCTCAATGCCTTCTTAGATCCAAATTTAGAGAGCAAATGCCAAAGTAAAGAAGAGAGCAATGTAGAAATGTAAATCCAAGTTCAATTTCCAGAAGTTGCAGTAAGAAAAACAAAGAGATCTCAAGGTGAGATTGAGACAGAATTTTCTCAATTCTTCAACACCCAAGACTCAAGACAAGCGTAGATGAAATTGAAAACAAGAAAACTAAGAGGAAGAGAATTCAATTCTCCTTCCCCAAGACTCAGAATCTCCAAGATGGCTCAAAACCCAAAAGCTCTCTACTGTGAATACTATGAAAATTCTTAAAGAAAACTCTAAAAAGAAAGCTCTCTTAAAACTTCAAATCCTAAGCTATTTATACACTTTGTTCAAATGATCATTAAGCCTTGAATTGGGCCTTTAGTCTTGATGGAATTGGGTTGATAATAGCCTCCGTTGATTGCTCTTGGTGTTTGGAAGAAATCCATTTGTGAACCGGGCCATGAACCATTCACGTTTGAGTCAATGTTTGAGGCAAACATTGACTCAAACGTCCCTTGTGTGAGGCATTATGCAGATAGCCCATTTGCTGTCATCCACGTTTGAGCCAACGTTTGAGGTCAAACGTGAGCTCAAACGTGGTTCTTCCCAGGCTCCTTTTTGGCCAACGTTTGGCCCAACGTTTGAGGCAAACGTTGGCGAAAACGTGGCTCATCTAAACCATCAATCAGGGGTGCTTTGCCATGCTCTTCCTTGCCAAAATGTAGCCAACGTTTGACCTCACGTTTGAGGCAAACATTGGCTCAAACGTTGCCATGCCCAGGAGTGCTATTTTTCATTCTTTTTGGCGCCAACGTTTGACCTCACGTTTGAGGAAAACGTTGGCGCAAACGTTGGCGACATCCAAGGGTGTTCTTCAGCTGCTTCTCATGTTTGAGTTAACCTTTGAGGCAAACATTAGCTCAAACGTTGATCCCTCTTTTCAAGCCCATTCTTGCAACCTTCTTCCAAGCTTTATTCCACCTATCATCAATCAACAATTGTATCAAAGCTATGCCATAATCATGAGAGTTGTTCTTCTTCTTGTCATATGAGAAATTATGGCACAAAAACTCATGAAAATGCATCAATTTATCCATGGTTGATTGAATCAAAGGAAACATGAAATTCAACCCAATTGACTTACTTATGGCTTAAGAAAGTGCATGAAACTAAATGAAAACAAAGAAAAAAGGCTAGTGAAACTAGGCTAAGATGACTTGTCATCACAACACCAAACTTAAAACTTGCTTGTCCCCAAGCAAGAACATAATTATGTTCAAAGGTTCTTTCGACTAAGATGGATTGAAGAATAACTTGTAATGTCCTGCGAGTGAAGTGATTAAGTGACAGTGGGGTGAACTCTAAATTATATGTTCATGCAAGGGCTTACGTGCTTACTAGTCCTTACATATTGGAAGTCTTAGGTCTTAGAACTTTCATCCAAATGATATCATGGAGATCTCTCTATAGGTAGTCACCTTGAAGCATCTTATAGTTTCTGTGCTTTGGCCTTGACTCTAAGTGTCATGTCTCAAAGCGGCTCTTTAGATAAGCTTTCAATAAATACTCCTAAACCAGTTGGTTTTAAGGTATTAGGTGTTGAAGCACCCCTTAGGATTTATTTGCTCAAGCCTCTCTCTTTGACACAGTTCGACCACAAGCATTTACTAGGATAATAACTCTTTGAGTTCTTGTTTTTTTTTTTCTTTTCTGCCTAGTAATTGATGCTCAGAGCCTTGGGCCATGTTCTTTTTATTTTTGTATTTTCTTTATTTTCTTTTATTTTGTTTGCTGCTTCTTGGATCAATAAATGTTTGAGAATCTCCACAACACTTCTTTGAACTCTATGTCCCGCCTATGAGCTCCCATGCAAGTTTTCATAAGCATGCAACCTCAATACATAATTGTACAACTAGAACCACCACTTTTCCTAATCTTTTGCTTGCCTCAAAATTTTTTAATTCCTCAATCCTTCTTTTCAAAGAACTTTCATGTGATGCATTTTTGAAATATTGAGTGCAAACAAGTTTGAGAGTATGGTGTTGTAAATGATCAAGCATCTTGATTATTGAATTGCAGAAAAACTATATTAGACAGAAGGACAGATAGGGGTATAATATCATTTTCAATCACAGCAATATCTGATAATGAACAATACAACCTTTTGGAGTTTACTTGATGTCCTCTTCCTTATCATCATTGCTGGTCTTCACATTCCTTTTTCACCTCTTTGATTGATGATGCTAAATCTTCCAAAAGTTTGTATGGTGCTCTGCAGTAATATTTGATGGTGTTTTTGTGAAAAAATGAATTTCCAAACACCTAAAACTCACCGGCAAGTATATCGGGTCGCATCAAGTAGTAAAACTCACTTAGAGTGAGGTCGATCCCACAGGGATTGATGGATCAAGCAACTTTAGTGGGTGATTAGTTTAGTCAAGCTAACATTGAAGTGAATGGTGTGAAATTGTAACCAATAGAATTTTAAATGACAGGAAATTAAAGTTGCAGAATGTAAATGGGCAAAAACTTAAAGAACAAGCAATGTAAATTGCAGAAACTTAAATGACAAGAAATGTAAATTGCATGAAAAGTAAAGGGGGGCTGGGTGCTGGAAATTAAAGAAAGCAATGGATCCAAGGCAAGAAAAGTAAATTCAGATTTTCATCAAGCTCAAAGTTAAAGTGTAGAATGTAAATGTGTAGGAAATGTAAATTGGAAGCAATGCAGTAGAAAGTAAAAATTGCAGAGAAGGAAATTGTAGCAGGAAAGTAAATCAGCAAGAAAACTCAAATCAATTGTGAAATCTAGAAAGACAAGTGAAGATCTCAGGGGCTCAATGAGACTAGAAAACGAGTCTAGATCTCAAGTCCTTCCTTGATCCAATAGCAAACAGATTGAAGAAGAAATAGAGATGAAAGCAGTAAAGAGAGCTTTGATTCAAATCACAATTCACTGAAATTATGCAGACAAGCAAACAGAGAGAATTCTCAAGGTGAGATTGAAACAGAATTTCTTCAATTCTCAACCCAAGATTCAAAACAAAAAGGAAAAACTAAAAGAGAGAGCTCTCTAATCCTAGTGCTTCCTAGTGGAGCCAGCCTTCAATGTTCTCTCAATGGAGCTCCCCCTTAATGAGATGGAATTGATGCCTTTATATAGGCTTTTTAAAAAATGAAAATAAAAATGAAATTGAAAACAAATTAAATTTCAAAAATGAAAAATCCTAATCTAACTGATCTTTGTGCCTATAAGTGATGTCAATTGGGCTTTGCTTGCTCTGGAGTGGAATTGGGTTGAAGATGGATTCGGATGGCCTTGGTCTTGAGATCATTCACGTTTGAGTCAACGTTTGAGGCAAACATTGACTCAAACGTCTTGTAATGGCATGTTGCAGAATGGGGGTTTGCTGTCACTCACGTTTGAGTTCACGTTTGAGGTCAAACGTGAGCTCAAACGTTAAGTCCTCCTGGGTGTGTTTTTGAAGTTCAAGTCTTGGGACGCTTCTTTGTCCTCTTGTTAACATTGCCAATTTTATGCCCACTATAGACTATTATATATGGTTGGAAAGCTCTAAATGTCAGCTTTCCAACGCAACTGAAATCACCTCAATTGGACATCTACAACTCAAGTTATGCTCTTTTGAAGAGGACAGGGTCGCTGGCTTTGGTGTGCAACGTTTGAGGCGACGTTTGCCTCAAACATGGACGAAAACGCCAGGTTCTGGAGGCTCAAATGCATTGTCCACCCCATACTATTATATATTTTTGGAAAGCCCTGAATGTCTACTTTCCAATGCCGTTGGAAGCGCATCATTTGGAGCTCCACAGCTCGAGTTATACTCCATCGAAGGTGCAGAGGTCAGCTGGCCTTACTACAGGTTGGTGTCATGTCTGTTTATGCACTTTTCGGGGTAGTTTTCTCCCTCAATTTATATGTCCACCATGTAGTGCCATATATGCTTGGAAAGCTCTTAATTCCTACTTTCCAATGGTTTTGGAATCACCTCATTTGGAGCTCTTTAGCTCAAAGTTATTTATGTTGGAAGTATACCCCTTCAGGCTGTGGGGAGCAACGTTTGACCTCAAGTTTGAGGCAAACGTTGGCGCAAGCTTCTGGCCTCCCTGGGTGAAATTTTGCTTTTCCTCACGTTTGAGCTTAAGTTTGAGGCAAACTTTAGCTCAAACGTGAGTCCTCCTTCTTGTCCTTGCCATCTTCTTTTCTTCAACCTTCTTCAAAGCTTTTTCACCTATCATCAATCAATCAAAAGTATCAAAGCTATGCTCAAAATCATGAGATTGTTTTTCTTCTTGTCACATGAGCAATTATGGCACAAAAACTCATGAAAATGCATCAATTTATCCTTGGTTGATTGAATCAAAGGAAACATGAAATTCAACCCAATTGGCTTACTTATGGCTTAAGAAAGTGCATAAAACCTATAAAAAAATAAAGAAAAAGCATAGAAAAACATGACATGGTGACATGTCATCACAACACCAAACTTAAACCTTGCTTGTCCACCACAAGTACTTAACAAATAAATTGCCATTGGTACTCAGAGCCTTCAGCTTTCTCATTCTTTCCCTTTTTCTTTTCTTGCCCTTTTTTGCTTTTTCTTTCAAGATTTTCATGATTTTCAAAAGATTTCACAAAACGTGCTAGATGAAAACTTCAATTAAATAAAATCTAATGCAACTAAGCAACAATCAAACGTACTAGCTTTCCAATACTTTTATGCACATGCTAAATTCTTCTTTAATTCCTTGTTTGTTTATGATCATGATACTTTATTGCTTTTGAATTCACAAAACTCAAGTTGGTAATCATAATGGCACAGCACCATGTTACAATTTAGAAATCAAGCCATGCCTAGTTATACCACACATGCATACAGAGAAGATAAAGACACTCATATAATTTAAAGTGCTGAAAATAAATGAGAGGAAAATGAACTTTACAACTTTGTAATTCATCTTCTCTATTGTTGTCATTTTCCTCCCATTCTCCTCCTTCCCATACCAAACTCAGAATGCTTGCTCATCCTCAAGCAACTATTAGAATCGTGGCTATGGGGCTAAGATGGATCATGAATGTCTTACACAAGAAATGTTAGTAGTACATGTGTTTCAAGCAAGCAAAATTAAGAATAACTATCAAGGCACAGAGAAACAAAGACATCATGATTGCAGAAATAAGATGGTGTGCATGATACATTGCATAAAAGTATAAGTGGCACACCAAACTTAGTGTGACACTTTCTCTTGGAATTGATGCAAGTATCCAGTAAAGATTGGAAGCAAATTTTTGTTGCATAGCAACACCAAACTTAGAATGCAACCATATATCAATTTATTGAAATTTAAACTAAACAGACAGAGAAAATAAACTAGACAAAGAAATAAAATGTTACCCAAGGTTGGGTTGCCTCCCAACAAGCGCTCTTTTAGTGTCATTAGCTTGACATGCTGTTATTCACTTTCTTCCTCTTCTTCCAGTTTGTTAAGAGGAATGACCTCAAGGGGGGAGAAGTTTCAGCTATTGTCCCTTGTCTTGGCCTTTCCTCAGCAAGCTTCCTTTTGTAAATGGCTTGATTGATCTTGCTTGCTGGATCAGGGACAGGAATGGTGCTCTTGTTAGTTGCCTTCACTTCTTTGGATTCAAGATTTGGTTGCTGTGTGATTGTTGGAGTGATTTCTTCATCAAGAGATTTTTGAATTGGTTGTTCCATGAGCTCTTCCTTCATGTGCTTCTCTGCTTCACTTGAGTGTGGATTCTCTTGATTGTCCTCCTCACTTTCTTGCTCTTCCACTTTCTCCTTCACATTCAACATTTGACTTAATAGTACTTTCATGGAGGAGGTTTGTTGTTCTTCCCAAGATTTCTTCATCTCCTCTTCATATTTTTCGATCACAGACTCAAGGGAAGTTTGTGAGAGTTGTGAATGTTCATGTTCCTTTATCACCTCAAGTGGCTTTTGTGAATGTAAAATCCTTGGCTCATGTCCCTCATCCTTCATTGCAGTTTCACTTGACACATGGACCCTTTGTTCTTGTTTTTCCACTTTCTCACTCACAAATTGGTCTTCATCCTCACTGTTTGATGGTTCTAAGTTCCCCTTTGTTTGCTCTAAGGGCCCATTCATCTTCTTGAAGATGATTTCTTTCCAGGATTGGGATTGTGTGTATCTTTTCATGAGTTTTTGTGTATTTCAATGGCTTGGCATTGGCTTTCTAAGGGTTCTTTGGATCATTGAAGGTAATCCTCATCTGCTGGTTCAAGAGATGAAGGTTGAGAGTAATTTTGGTGACATGGATGTGTTGTGGTGAAGTTGTGTTGAGGGGTGTGGAATGAGTTGTGTGATTGATGGGATGGCTTGTATGGATTTTGGAGGAAATTTTGTGTTGAGGCATAATCAAGTGATGAAGAACTTTCAAATGAGAAACTGGGACGTGAGGGTGGATGCTCTTTCATTCCTTGGTGATACTCCCAGCCACCATTAGAATAATGACTTGAATCATTTTGTGGTGGTGAGAAGTATCCCATATGATTCTCTTGCTCATCTTGTGTCTCTGAAGCAAATCTCCAAATTGGAGTGCTCAGGATCTGTAATTTGTTGGTGATATTCCCAGCCATCATTGGAAATTGGTGATGGTGGGTAATATCCCATAAAATTTGTTTGATCATAAGATGATTTGAACTCCATTTGAATTTTGTGAAACACAACACCAATGAAAATTGAAATTACTCATATCAAAGATGAGAATTTCTTAGTGAGGCAAAAACACAAACACCTTGGTTTCACATTAAAACAGAGAACAAAAATAAAAAAAGTGCTTAATCTAGACTTCTCACCCACTTAATCATTGTTGATCTAAATCAATCCCCGGTAACGGCGCCAAAAACTTGATGGTGTTTTTGTGGAAAAACAAATTTCCAAACACCTAAAACTCACCGGCAAGTATACTGGGTCGCATCAAGTAGTAAAACTCACTTAGAGTGAGGTCGATCCCACAGGGATTGATGGATCAAGCAACTTTAGTGGGTGATTAGTTTAGTCAAGCTAACATTGAAGTGAATGGTGTGAAATTGTAACCAACAGAATTTTAAATGACAGGAAATTAAAGTTGCAGAATGTAAATGGGCAAAAACTTAAAGAACAAGCAATGTAAATTGCAGAAACTTAAATGACAAGAAATGTAAATTGCATGAAAAGTAAAGGGGGGCTGGGTGCTGGAAATTAAAGAAAGCAATGGATCCAAGGCAAGAAAAGTAAATTCAGATTTGCATCAAACTCAAAGTTAAAGTGTAGAATGTAAATGTGCAGGAAATGTAAATTGGAAGCAATGCAGTAGAAAGTAAAAATTGCAGAGAAGGAAATTGTAGCAGAAAAGTAAATCAGCAAGAAAACTCAAATCAATTGTGAAATCTAGAAAGACAAGTGAAGATCTCAGGGGCTCAATGAGACTAGAAAACGAGTCTAGATCTCAAGTCCTTCCTTGATCCAATAGCAAACAGATTGAAGAAGAAATAGAGATGAAAGCAGTAAAGAGAGCTTTGATTTAAATCACAATTCACTGAAATTATGCAGACAAGCAAACAGAGAGAATTCTCAAGGTGAGATTGAAACAGAATTTCTTCAATTCTCAACCCAAGATTCAAAACAAAAAGGAAAAACTAAAAGAGAGAGCTCTCTAATCCTAGTGCTTCCTAGTGGAGCCAACCTTCAATGTTCTCTCAATGGAGCTCCCCCTTAATGAGATGGAATTGATGCCTTTATATAGGCTTTTTACAAAATGAAAATAAAAATAAAATTGAAAACAAATTAAATTTCAAAAATAAAAAATCCTAATCTAACTGATCTTTGTGCCTATAAGTGATGTCAATTGGGCTTTGCTTGCTCTGGAGTGAAATTGGGTTGAAGATGGATTCGGATGGCCTTGGTCTTGAGATCATTCACGTTTGAGTCAACGTTTGAGGCAAATGTTGACTCAAACGTCTTGTAATGGCATGTTGCAGAATGGGGGTTTGCTGTCACTCACGTTTGAGTTCACGTTTGAGGTCAAACGTGAGCTCAAACGTTAAGTCCTC
The DNA here is from genome assembly GCF_000816755.2 of Arachis ipaensis. Lineage (NCBI taxonomy): Eukaryota > Viridiplantae > Streptophyta > Magnoliopsida > Fabales > Fabaceae > Arachis > Arachis ipaensis. Next base: position 112,811,780 of record NC_029789.2, read on the forward strand.
CTGGGTGTGTTTTTGAAGTTCAAGTCTTGGGACGCTTCTTTGTCCTCTTGTTAACATTGCCAATTTCATGCTCACTATAGACTATTATATATGGTTGGAAAGATCTGAATGTCAGCTTTCCAATGCAACTGAAATCACCTCAATTGGACATCTACAACTCAAGTTATGCTCTTTTGAAGAGGACAGGGTCGCTGGCTTTGGTGTGCAATGTTTGAGGCGACATTTGCCTCAAACGTGGACGAAAACGCCAGGTTCTGGAGGTTCAAATGCATTGTTCACCCCATACTATTATATATTGTTAGAAATCCCTGAATGTCTACTTTCCAATGCCATTGGAAGCGCATCATTTGGAACTCCACAGCTCGAGTTATACTCCATCGAAGGTGCAAAGGTCAGCTGGCCTTACTACAGGTTGGTGTCATGTCTGTTTATGCACTTTTCGGGGCAGTTTTCTCCCTCAATTTATATGTCCACCATGTAGTGCCATATATGCTTGGAAAGCTCTTAATTCCTACTTTCCAATGGTTTTGGAATCACCTCATTTGGAGCTCTTTAGCTCAAAGTTATTTATGTTGGAAGTATACCCCTTCAGGCTGTGGGGAGCAACGTTTGACCTCAAGTTTGAGGCAAACGTTGGCGCAAGCTTCTGGCCTCCCTGGGTGAAATTTTGCTTTTCCTCACGTTTGAGCTTAAGTTTGAGGCAAACTTTAGCTCAAACGTGAGTCCTCCTTCTTGTCCTTGCCATCTTCTTTTCTTCAACCTTCTTCAAAGCTTTTTCACCTATCATCAATCAATCAAAAGTATCAAAGCTATGCTCAAAATCATGAGATTGTTTTTCTTCTTGTCACATGAGCAATTATGGCACAAAAACTCATGAAAATGCATCAATTTATCCCTGGTTGATTGAATCAAAGGAAACATGAAATTCAACCCAATTGGCTTACTTATGGCTTAAGAAAGTGCATAAAACCTATAAAAAATAAAGAAAAAGCATAGAAAAACATGACATGGTGACATGTCATCAATATTGAAAGTTGCTTGTTCCCCAAACACTCAAAAAATGGTTAGCATGCATAAATTATTTGTGGGCCTTTGAACTTACTTTGGTGTGGGAACACCAAACTTAGTACCTTGCCAATGGTTCTCATGCATCAGATTAACCATGTGTGAAACTCTTTTTCTTTTTCAAAAGCAATAAAACTGAAAACTTAGGAAACAGCAGAATAGTTAACCAGTTTATCCAAATGCTTGAAGCTAGCATTATGCAGAAAGTGAGAATGTGTTTTATGATGGGATTTTGGTGGAATACCAAACTTAGAATCCGTCATTCTCCTTTATATTGTTTTGGTGTGTAACACCAAACTTAGCTTCTTGCAATATAGATGAAGTTAATTAACCTTTTTATTAAAATAGCTATGAAAAGAGAACTACCTCAGGTTGGGTTGCCTCCCAACAAGCGCTTCTTTATTGTCATTAGCTTGACATCCTCTATGCTTGCTCAGCTCAGATTTTGGGCTTCCTTCTCCTTGTCCCATTGTCCTCCTAAGTGAGGCTTTGCTCTGTGATGCTCATCTTGGATGAGTGATTCTTTTCCTTTAGCCCTCTCGCTTTCCTTCAAAATTGCTTTCCATTTCTCCCATCTGGCAGCTTTTTCGTTGTCTTTTGGGTCATCTTTAGTGGCTTTGGGGAGAGTAGTTGCCCTCTTCTCACCCATTTCTGTGAGGTTCTTAGCCAGTTGTTGCATTTGCTTCTCAATTCTTCTAACTGAGGCTTCCTGGTTCTTCATTGTCACCTCTTGGTGTTTCATCATTCTCTCTATTAAGATCTCCAGATTGGTAATCCTCTGAGAGTCTTATGAGATTGGTTGGTTGTGGGGTGTTGGGGGTTGGAAGGGTGGGTAGTGTGGTGGTATGTAGTGATTGTTGTTGGTATGGTGGTGTTTTTGCAGGTTTGGGAAATTGGGGTTGTTGTAGTTGAAGTCCCTTTGTTCCTGATGTTGATATTCCCCCATTCTTAGATAAGAATGTGGCTTCCATGGTGGAAATTGTGCATTCACTGTAGTAGAATGTAGAAAATCAATTTGTCTAGCTATTGACTCCAATTGTTGCTGAGTTTGCTGGTGTAGCTGTTTGTTTTGATTCATGACTGCCTTCACTCCTTCAAGATTCATTACTTCCTTTTCTGAAATTGCATTCTGTGGT
>NC_029789.2:112814220-112818448 GCF_000816755.2 Arachis ipaensis
TTCCCATGCTTTGAATAATGGTTCTTCCTCTCCTTGTATGAATGGATGTATTCCCTCTTTCATCTTGATGTTTTGTTGGGATGAGGAGAATTTGGCTAGAGACTTGGCAACCAAATCATCCCAACTAGTGATACTTCCTTGGGGAAAGGTTTCAAGCCATTGTGCCACTTCATCCCTCAGTGAGAAAGGGAATAACAAGAGCTTATAGGTATCATGATTTACACCATCGAGATTGACAGCACCACAAGTCCTCAGAAAAATGGATATGTGCTGTTTAGGATCCTCCAATGGATTTCCACCATAGGAACAATTGTTCTTGATTAGTGTAATGAGTTGCGGCTTCATGTTGTGGTGTTCTTCTTTCTCAGAAACTCCTTCTTCAATGATATCCTTCCCTCTGGCCTCTCTTCTTTCCTGTGACATATAAATCAACAAATGGAACACACAGTGGTACTCTTGAAAATTGAGTGTAGTCAGTTGAGACAAAACTTCAAACAGTTAATGGGTTAGTAGAAGCAAATCCTCAAACAGTTAGTGGGTTAGTCAAAAATTAAAGAAAAAGTGCTTGATCTAAACTACCACCTCACTTAATCATTGTCAATCTATTCAATCCCCGGCAACGGCGCCAAAAACTTGATGTGCGGAAAACGATCCGACACAAAACTCACCGGCAAGTGTACCGGGTCGCATCAAGTAATAAAACTCACGGGAGTGAGGTCGATCCCACAAGGATTGAAGGATTGAGCAACTTTAGTTTAGTGGTTGAATTAGTCAAGCAAATAAGTGTTGATTGTGTGAAATTGTGTTGACAGGAATTAAATTGCATAGAATGTAAAGGGGGTGGGTGATTTGCAGGAAATTAAAGGGAACAAAAAAAGAAAAAGAGCTGAATCTTAAAGTGCAAGTAATGTAAATTGCAGAAACTTAAAGTGCAAGAAATATAAATGACTTGAAAAATAAAAGGGAAATGGGAATTGGATCTGCAGGAATTAAACAAAGAAAAGCAAAACTCAACAGAATGAAGAATAGTTGATGGAATTAGTTGAACCGGATCTCAAAACTAAAAGGAAAGTAAGCTTGGTGTAGTAATTAAACAAGGAAATTAAAATGGAAACCAATAGATCTCAGGACCCAAGAGACTAGATAACTAAGTCTAGATCTCAATGCCTTCTTAGATCCAAATTTAGAGAGCAAATGCCAAAGTAAAGAAGAGAGCAATATAGAAATGTAAATCTAAGTTCAATTTCCAGAAGTTGCAGTAAGAAAAACAAAGAGATCTCAAGGTGAGATTGAGACAGAATTTCCTCAATTCTTCAACACCCAAGACTCAAGACAAGCGTAGATGAAATTAAAAACAAGAAAACTAAGAGGAAGAGAATTCAATTCTCCTTCCCCAAGACTCAGAATCTCCAAGATGGCTCAAAACCCAAAAGCTCTCTACTGTGAATACTATGAAAATTCTTAAAGAAAACTCTAAAAAGAAAGCTCTCTTAAAACTTCAAATCCTAAGCTATTTATACACTTTCTTCAAATGATCATTAAGCCTTGAATTGGGCCTTTAGTCTTGATGGAATTGGGTTGATAATAGCCTCCATTGATTGCTCTTGGTGTTGGGAAGAAATCCATTTGTGAACCGGACCATGAACCATTCACGTTTGAGTCAACGTTTGAGGCAAACGTTGACTCAAACGTCCCTTGTGTGAGGCATTATGCAGATAGCCCATTTGCTGTCATCTACGTTTGAGCCAACGTTTGAGGTCAAACGTGGTTCTTCCCAGGCTCTTTTTTGGCCAACGTTTGGCCCAACGTTTGAGGCAAACGTTGGCGCAAACGTGGCTCATCTAAACCATCAATCAGAGGTGCTTTGCCATCCTCTTCCTTGCCAAAATGTAGCCAACGTTTGACCTCACGTTTGAGGCAAACGTTGGCTCAAACGTTGCCATGCTCAGGAGTACTCTTTTTCATTCTTTTTGGCGCCAACGTTTGACCTCACGTTTGAGGCAAACGTTGGCGCAAACGTTGCCTTCCCCTGCTTCTTCTCCAGGGTGTTCTTCATCTGCTTCTCACGTTTGAGTTAACGTTTGAGGCAAACGTTAGCTCAAACGTGAATCCCTCTTTTCAAGCCCATTCTTGCAACCTTCTTCCAAGCTTTATTTCACCTATCATCAATCAACAATTGTATCAAAGCTATGCCATAATCATGAGAGTTGTTCTTCTTCTTGTCATATGAGCAATTATGGCACAAAAACTCATGAAAATGCATCAATTTATGCATGGTTGATTGAATCAAAGGAAACATGAAATTCAACCCAATTGACTTACTTATGGCTTAAGAAAGTGCATGAAACTAAATGAAAACAAAGAAAAAAGGCTAGTGAAACTAGGCTAAGATGACTTGTCATCACTAGCTTCCCGTGCTGTCATCCATGTTTGGCTCAAAGTTTGAGGTCAAACTTGAGCTCAAACGTGGATCCTCCCTTGCATGTCTTTTGGCCAACGTTTGAGGCAAACGTTGGCGCAAACGTTGGCTTGTCCAAGGCTTCAAACAGAGTGCTCTTCCTTGCTAAAATGGTGCCAACGTTTGACCTCAAGTTTGAGGCAAACGTTGGCGCAAGCTTTTTGGCTTCCTGGGTGAAATTTTGCAAGCCAACGTTTGACCTCAAGTTTGAGGCAAACGTTGGCGCAAGCTTTTGGCTTCCCTGGGTGAGATTTTTGCAAGCCAACGTTTGACCTCAAGTTTGAGGCAAACGTTGGCGTAAGCTTTTTGCCCTTGCCATCTTCTTTTCTTCAACCTTCTTCAAAGCTTTTTCACCTATCATCAATCAATCAAAAGTATCAAAGCTATGCTCAAAATCATGAGATTGTTTCTCTTTCATAATGTATGACAATTATAGCACAAAATCTCATGAAAATGCATCAATTTATCCACGGTTGATTGAATTAAAGGAAACATGAAATTCTACCTAATTGGCTTACTTATGGCTCAAGAAAGTGCATAAAATCTATTAAAAATAAAAGAAAAAGACTAGTAAAACTGGGCTAAGATGACTTGTCATCACCCAATAATAAAAAAATTTAAAAAGTTTAAATTTTTAAAATTAATTTATTCTATATTTGTGAAAAAATAGCGTTACTCAGTGAATAAAAAAAATATATTTTTTGCTGAATATATATTTTTTTGTGAGTTTTTAAAAGTATTATTGGTTGTTAACAAAAAAATTATATACTTAACAAAAAATCACCAAACTTTAAGGATAATAATATCTCATTTTTCTAATCATGCTTGCAAAAAATCGTATCAAAATTCAATCTCTAATGTATTTTTTGAGAAATACATATTTAATGTTAGATAATCTTGCAAAAAAACTAACATTAAATATGTATTTCTCAAAAAATATATTAGAAATTGAATTTTAATGCTATTTTTTGCAAACATGATTAGAAAAATGAGATATTATTATTCTTAAAATTTGGTGATTTTTTTGTTAAGTATATATTTTTTTGTAATTTTTTAAAAGTATTATTGGTTGTTAACAAAAAATTATAAAAAATAATATACTTAACGAAAAATCACCAAATTTTAAGAATAATAATATCTCAATTTTATAATTATTCTTGCAAAAAATTGCATTAAAATTCAATCTCTAAGGCATTTTTTGAAAATATATATTTACTGTTGGGTATTTTTGTTGTATTTCTAAATTATTCAAATGTATTTTTGTCGATAGTAAAATTCGGGTATATTTTTGTCAGCGTTTGAATAATTCGGAGGTGTTTTTGGTGGTTAACTCAATAGAAAAATAAAATAAAGTCCAGTAACATTAAGAAGGCAAAAAAAAAAAGGATGAAAACTTTTTATTTTTAAATTTTGAAACTAAAAAAATTATTTTTTTACCAAGAAGTAGAAAAATAAAGAATTTTAACNCCAATTCCACCAAGAACAAAGGCCCAACTCAAGGCTTGAAGATCATTTTTGAAAGTGTATAAATAGGATAGAATTCAAGTTCCTCAGGGAGCTTTCCTTTTGGAATTTTCATAAAAGTTTTCAGAGAGTTTTTGTTATCGAGTGAACTTTAATTTCTTGTCTTGGGGAAGGAGAATTCACTTCCCTTCCTCTCAGTTTTATTACTTTCAATTTCAATTACATTTGTCTTGGATTTTGGGTTGGAGAATTGAAGAAATTCTGTTTCAATCTCATCCTTGGATCTCTCTGTTTATTTACTGCTTA
>NC_029789.2:112828448-112833443 GCF_000816755.2 Arachis ipaensis
ACAGAGATTGTTGGTTTGAAGCAATCTATGGTTATCTTGTAAATCTTAGTCAGGAAGCCAATTATGTTTATCAGTTGAATTGCGAATAAACAAGAGAGCATGAATTAACGGTTACTTGTTGTGCAGTAATGGAGAATATGTTGGACTTTTGGAGATGCTTTGTCTTCTGAATTTCAGCTTTCCTCTATCTTCTGATTCACACACGCACGTCCTCCTATGGCAAGCTGTATGTAGGGTTTCACCGTCGTCAATGGCTACATCCCATCCTCTCAGTGAAGAATATGCTCACATGCTCTGTCACAGCACTGCTAATCATCTGTCGGTTCTCGATCATACTGGAATAGGATTCTTCATCCTTTTGCGTCTGTCACTAACGCCCAGCACTAGCGAGTTTGAAGCTCGTCACAGTCATTCGATCATTGAATCCTACTCGAAATACCACAGACAAGGTTTAGACTTTCCGGATTCTCATGAATGCCGCCATCAGTTCTAGCTTATACCACGAAGATTCTAATTAAGAGATCTAAGAGATACTCATTCAATCAGATATAGAATGGAGGTGGTTGTCAGGCACACGTTCATGGTTTGAGGAAGGTGATGAGTGTTACAGATCATCACCTTCATCACAGTTATGCGCGAATGAACATCTTAGATAAGAACAAGCGTGTTTGAATGGAAAACAGAAATACTTGCATTAATTCATCGAGACGCAGCAGAGCTCCTCACCCCCAACAATGGGGTTTAGAGACTCATGCCGTCAGAGAATACAAAGTTCAGATCTAAAATGTCATGAGATGTAAAGTAAGTCTCTAAAAGTTGTTTAAATACTAAACTAGTAGCCTAGGTTTACAAAAATTGGGCGTTGAACGCCAGTTTACGTCGTCTATCCTTGTGCAAAGTATGAACTATTATATATTGCTGGAAAGCCCTGGATGTCTATTTTCCAATGCAATTGGAAGCGCGCCATTTTGAGTTCTGTAGCTCCAGAAAATCCACTTTGAGTGAAGGGAGGTCAGAATCCAACAGCATCAGTAGTCCTTTTTCAGCCTGAATCAGATTTTTGCTCAGCTCCTTCAATTTCAGCCAGAAAAATACCTGAAATTACAGAAAAACACACAACTCATAGTAAAGTCCAGAAATAAGAAATTTTCCTAAAAACTAATAGAATTAAACTAAAAACTAACTAAAACATCCTAAAAACTATATGAAATTAACCCCAAAAAGCGTATAAAATATACGCTCATCACAACACCAAACTTAAACTGTTGCTTCTCCTCAAGCAACTAGACAAATAAAATAGAAGACTAATAGTTTGAGAAGCAATAATATTTCAGAGTTTTTGAATGAAGCTCAGATTCTAATTAGATGAGCGGGGCTAGTAGCTTTTTGCTTCTGAACAGTTTTGGCATCTCACTTTATCCATTGAAGCTCAGAGTGATTGGCATCTATAGGAACTCAGAATTCAGATAGTGTTATTGAGTATCCTATTTCAGTATGATGATTCTCGAACACAACTATTTCATGAGTCTTGGCCGTGGCCTTAAACACTTTGTTTTCCAGTATTACCACCGGATACATAAATGCCACAGACACATAATTGGGTGAACCCTTTGGATTGTGACTCAGGTTTGCTAAAGTCCCCAATTAGAGGTGTCCAGAGTTCTTAAGCACACTCTTCTTTTTGCTTTGGACCTTGACTTTAACCGCTCAGTCTCAAGTTTTCACTTGACACCTTCACGCCACAAGCACATGGTTAGGGACAGCTTGGTTTAGCCGCTTAGGCCAGGATTTTATTCCTTCTTGGCCCTCCTATCCACTGATGCTCAAAGCCTTGGGATCCTTTTTATTACCCTTGCCTTTTGATTTTAAGGGCTATTGGCTCTTTGCTCTTGCCTCTTGGTTTTAAGAGCTTTGGCTTTTTCTGCTTGCTTTTTCTTTTTCTTTCTATTTTTTTTTCGCTACTTTTTTTTTTGCAAGCTTTGTTCTTTGCTGCTTTTTCTTGCTTCAAGAATCATTTTTATGATTTTTCAGAGTATCAATAACATGTCTCATGTTCATGATTCTTTCAAGAGCCAACATATTTAACAGTCTTAAGCAACAAATTCAAAAGACATATGCACTGTTCAAGCATTCATTCAGAAGACAGAAGGCATTGCCACCACATTTAACTAATTAGAATTTCTCTTATTAAAACTCGAAATTTTATTGCCTCTTATTCAAAAGATCTACTACTTTATTCATGTTTGCTGATGATGAGAAAAATAAATTATAGCTTAATTGGATATAAAATCAAAATAGATACTAATTACTACTATATGACTCCTAAGGTAAACTTCTATAAGAACATTATCACAGAGTTAAGGCAGAAATTGGAAATTAACAACCTTTATTCTGGGAGAACGGGGGTTCCTCTGATCCTTGGGATGCTTGGTCCTGCAAGAGAAGACTTCTGGCGCTTCAATTCCCTTAAGTCACGCCCTTGCTCCTCCTGTTCTTTAAACATATAAGTTAGCATTTGACCGTGTTCCTTTTGTTCTTTTATGATTTGTTCCATAGCTTCCCGTATCTTGGTAACAGACGTCTCAAGATACTCTCAGTATTCAGATTGAGGAATCCCTGGGAGGAATTCCTGTGCTCTCTTCTTGATGGGATCATCTTGTGCTTGTTGTTTTTCCATTGATGCTTTGGTGATTAGCTTCTCAATTGAGATATACTCAGTTATTCCCATCCTTACTCCAGCGTCCTTGCAGAGCAGAGAAATCAAGCTTGGATAAGCCAACCTGGCATCTTTAGAATTTTTGTTAGCAATTTTGTAGAGTTAAGCTGAAATCAGCTGATGAACCTCCACTTCCTTTCCCATCATGATGCAATGGATCATCACTGCCCTTTTAACAGTGACTTCAGAACGGTTGCTAGTGGGCAACAGAGAATGCCCAATGAAGTCCAGCCATCCTCTGGCGACTGGTTTGAGATCCTCTCTCTTGAGTTGATTTGGGACACCCTTTGTGTTGGTGGTCCACCTGGCTCCAGGGATACATATGTCCTCTAGAATCTTATCCAGGCCAATGTCTGCTCTCATCATCCTCCTGTTGAAGGAGTCTGGATCATCCTTTAGCTGAGGTAGCTTTAAGATCTCCCTGATTCTGTCAGGGTGGGTATGAACAATTTTTCCTCTGACCATGGTCCGATAGTCATAGAGAGCGGTCCCAGATAGTTTCTGCTTGTCAGTTTGCCACATATTAGCATAGAACTCCTGGACCATGTTCCTTCCCACTTTCGTTTCAGGATTAGCTATGACTTCCCAGTTCCTGATTCGAATTTGCTCTTGGATCTCCGGATATTCATCTTCTTTCAGATCGAATCTAACTTCCGGGATCACTGATCTCAGACCCATTATTTTAAGATAATGGTCTGAATGTTCTTTAGATAAGAACTTCCCTTGATTCCAAAGTGGTTTTGGAATGCTCTCTTTCTTGCCTCTTGGAGTGGGTTGTTTTCCTTTAGGAGCCATGATCTTGGTGATCTCGGATAAACACACCAAACTTAGAGGTTTGCTTGTCCTCGAGCAAAAGAAAAGAAAGGAGAGGGATGGAAGGAGAGCTAGGTGCAATTGTTGATGGAGGAGGAGGGAGGCCGAACCCATATTTAAAGGGATGGGGGGTGGGTTTTCGAAAAAAAAGGAAAAGATAAGATAAGAAGATTGATTTGAAAAAGATAAGATAGAGGATATAGTTTAAAATTGAGAAGATATGATAGATTTTTGAAAAAGATAAATCTAGATTTTGAAAAAGATAATATGGAAATTTGAAAAAGATATTGATTAGTTGAAAAGATTTTTGAGTGAAAAAGATAGATTTGTTTTTAGAAAAGATTTGAAAAGAGTTGGATTGAATTTGCAAAGAGGGTGTGTGCTTATGAATTAGGATACATTTGATGTTTTGAAAGTAGGATTTTTAGAAATTAGGGTTTTTAGAAATCAGGGTTCTTGACATGTTTATGTAAAAAATCATGCATTGAAACATAAAATTTTAAATTAGAATGGAAAAACGTGTGGAAAAATGAATTTGGCTCCTCCCTGCCTTCCTGGCGTTGAACGCCCAAACACTGCCTGTTTTGGGCGTTCAGCGCCCAAATGCTGCTCTCCTGGGCGTTCAACGCCCAGTTGCTGTCATTATTGGCGTTCAACGCCCAGTGGGTGCCCATTTCTGGCGTTGAACGCCCAGATTGCTACCCTTACTGGCGTTCAGCGCCCACTGGCTGCCCCTTTTGGGCGCTGAACGCCCAAAGTGGCCCTTTACTAGCGTTTTCTTGCCAGTGAGCTCTTTTTCTCTGTTTTGAGTGCAGATTCCTTCTGTAACCCTGTGAATTTATAAAAATGATGATTTACCTTAGTATCAATGAACTCTATATAAACAAATAAAAATAAAAATAGGGCAAAATGCTTAGAGGATTGATGCCCCATGACTGGGTTGCCTCCCAGCAAGCGCTTCTTTATTGTCTTTAGCTGGACTGCGCTGAGCTTTTAGTCTAGCTTCAGCCTTGAGCATTCTTGCTCAACGTTGCCCTCAAGATAGTGCTTGATTCTCTATCCATTGACAATGAACCTCTTATCAGAATCAATATCTTGAAGCTCCACATAACCATATGGTGATACGCTTGTAATCACGTATGGTCCCCTCCACCGGGATTTCAATTTCCGGGGAATAGCCTGAGTCTAGAGTTGAACAGCAGAACCTTCTGTTCTGGCTCAAAGATTCTAGATGACAACTTTCTGTCATGCCATTTTTTCGATTTCTCTTTATAAAGCTTGGCATTTTCGAAAGCTGTGAATCTGAATTCCTCTAGCTCATTTAGCTGGAGCAATCTTTTTTTTCCTGCTAATTTGGCATCAAAGTTTAGGAATCTGGTTGCCCAATATGGGGATATCCCTGGAGAGGTATGGTTGAACACATACCATTCCGTACAGTGGACGGGCACCTTGACCTTGTATTTCGG
>NC_029789.2:112833776-112848145 GCF_000816755.2 Arachis ipaensis
TTAGAGACTTCAGCTTGCCCATTGGTTTGTGGATGATATGGAGTGGCCACCTTATGGCGAATTCCATACCGAACCATGGCGGAGTAAAGCTGTTTATTGCAGAAGTGATTGCCCCCATCACTGATTAGTACTCTAGGGACACCAAACCTGCTAAAGATATGTTTCTGGAGGAACTTCAGCACTGTTTTAGTATCATTGGTGGGTGTGGCAATGGCCTCAACCCATTTTGATACATAGTCAACTGCCACCAGAATATAAGTGTTTGAGTATGATGGTGGGAAAGGTCCCATGAAGTCAATTCCCCATACGTCAAACAACTCAATCTCCAAGATCCCTTGTTGAGGCATGGCGTAACCATGAGGCAGATTACCAGCTATTTGGCAACTGTCACAGTTACGTACAAACTCTCGGGAATCTCTATGGAGTGTGGGCCAATAGAAGCCACATTGGAGGACCTTGGTGGCTGTTCGCTCACCTCCGAAATGGCCTCCATATTGAGATCCATGGTAATGCCATAGGATTCTCTGTGCTTCCTCTCTAGGAACACACCTACGGATAATTCCGTCTGCACATCTCTTAAAGTGATAGGGTTCATCCCACAAGTAGTACTTTGCATCAGTAATTAATTTTTTCTTTTGTTGCCTGTTGTACTCCTTGGGTATGAACCTTGCAGCTTTATAGTTTGCAATATCGGCAAACCATGGTGTTTCCTGAATGGCAAATAAATGCTCATCCGGAAAAGTCTCAGAGATCTCAAGAGAGGGGAGGGCGTCCCTTCTGCTGGCTCTATCCGGGATAGATGATCAGCCACTTGGTTCTCTGTCCCTTTTCTGTCTCTTATTTCTATATCAAACTCTTGCAGAAGCAACACCCATCTGATGAGCCTGGGTTTTGAATCCTGCTTGGTGAGTAGATATTTAAGAGCAGCATGGTCAGTATACACAATCACCTTTGATCCTACTAAGTAGGATCTGAACTTGTCAATGGCGTAAACCACTGCAAGTAATTCTTTTTCTGTGGTTGTGTAATTTTTCTGGGCATCATTTAAAACGCGACTAGCATAGTAAATGACATGCAGAAGCTTGTCATGCCTCTGTCCCAGTACTGCACCAATGGCGTGATCACTGGCATCACACATTAGCTCAAATGGTAATGTCCAGTCTGGTGCAGAAATGACTGGCTTATGCCCTTAAGGTCTCCTATGGACCACCCAAGAGCTGTCTTGTGTTTCCTTAGCACTTGAATAAGCGCTTCCTCTTCCTGTGAATTTAAAGCAGAGCTTATGATCACTGGAAAAGTGTCACCTTCTCCCAGAAATGCATATTTCAAGGATGGTGGTAGAGGCTTGAGCTCGGGTTTAGGAGGTTTTTCCTCTTCTAGAAGAAATTTCAGAGGCTCTTTCATGTCCTCTGAGTCCTCCAAATCAGGCGAAACATCCTTAAAGATATGTTCCAACTCTGATTCGAGACTCTCAGCCATGTTGATCTCTTCTACCAAAGAGTCAATAAGATCAACTTTCATGCAGTCTGTTGATGTGTCTGGATGCTGCATGGCTTTGACAGCGTTCAACTTAAACTCATCATCATTGACTCTTAGGGTTATTTCCCCCTGTTGAACGTCAATGAGGGATCGTCCAGTTGCTAGGAAGGGTCTTCCTAGAATGAGAGTAGCACTCTTGTGCTCCTCCATTTCCAGCACAACAAAGTCAGTGGGAAAGGCAAATGGCCCAACCTTGACAATCATGTCCTCAATCACGCCTGATGGGTATTTAGTGGAGCCATCATCAAGCTGAAGACATATCCTGGTTGGTTTAACTTCTTCAGTTAGACCAATCTTTCTGATAGTGGATGCGGGTATTAGGTTGATACTTGCCCCAAGATCACATAAAGCTGTCTTGGTGCAATTACCTTCTAATGTGCATGGTATCAGAAAACTCCCAGGGTCTTTAAGCTTTTCAGGAAAGCTTTTCAGAATGACTGCACTGCATTCTTCAGTGAGGAGAACTCTTTCTGTTTCTCTCCGCTCCTTTTTATGACTCAAGATCTCTTTCATGAACTTGGCATAAGAAGGTATTTGCTCAAGTGCCTCTGCAAATGGAATCTTTATTTCAAGAGTCCTTAGATAATCTGCAAAGCGAGCAAATTGCTTATCCTGCTCCTCTTTCCGGAGTTTTTTAGGATAAGGTATCTTGGCTTTATATTCTTCAACCTTAGTTGCTGTAGGTTTATTGCCTACAGCAGTGGTTGAAGAAGCCTTTTTAGAGGGGTTGTTATCAGCATTTGTGTGTGTCTGATCCCTCACTGGCAATTGAGTACCAGAGTTAGAAGCTGGAGTGAAACTGGACGCCAGCTCCTTGTCTGCTCCTGGCGTTTGAACGCCAGAATTGTGCCCATTTTGGGCGTTCAGCGCCAGATCTTGCCCATTTTGGGCGTTCAACGCCAGATCCTTGCCCATTTCTGGCGTTGAACGCCAGTCCTGCCTTGTTTCTGGCGTTGAACGCCAGTCCTGAGCATGGTCTGGGCGTTCAGCGCCAGCCTTCCACCAATTTTCTGGCGTTTTAGTTCCAGAATTACTTTTCCCTGGGCTCTTACTGTCCTCAGGTGAATTTTGGGTGGTTTGCTCATTTCTTAGCTTTTTGCTGCCTTGAGGTAGGGTATTTAATGTTTTCCCACTTCTTAGTTGAACTGCTTGGCATTCTTCTGCTATTTACCTTGACAGCTGCTGCTTTGTTTGCTTAAACTGTTCGTCCATATGTATATTAGCCATCCTTGTCTCCTGTAGTCTATCTTTAAATTCGGCTAGCTGCTTTGTTAGAAAGTCCAATTGCTGATTGAATTCAGCAGCTTGTTCTACAGGGCTGAGTTCAGCAGTTGCTGTTTTAACCTCCTAAGAGATACTCATTCAATCAGATATAGAACGGAGGTGGTTGTCAGGCACACGTTCATGGTTTGAGGAAGGTGATGAGTGTTACAGATCATTTTTACTTTCCATGCAATTGAAATTCTGTTAATCACAAATCTCTCAACCAAATCTTGATTCGCTTGACTAAATCAACCACTAAACTAAAATTGCTCAATCCTTCAATCCTGTGGGATCGACCTCACTCCCGTGAGTTATTATTACTTGATGCGACCCGGTACACTTGCCGGTTAGATTTGTGTGTTTGGAATTCATTTTCCGAAAATACACATCAAGTTTTTGGCACCGTTGCCGGGGATTGAAATAGATTGACAATGATTAAGTAAAGTGGAGATCTAGATCAAGCACTTTTTCTTTTCTGTTTCTTTAATTTTTGACTAACACGCTAACTGTTTGAATTTTTGCCTAAGCTAACTAATATTTCACTTTAGCCATGTATTGAAGTGTTATTGCTTTTTTGGTATTGTGTGATTCTTGTGTTTTGCTTGTATGTCAGATACAAGAAGAGAGATCCCTACTTTTCATGAAACTGACGAAAGAATCCTCCGAAGACTAAGCTGATTTTGTCATTCTGGATATGGAGGAGGACCCTAACACTCCCATCATTCTGGGGAGGCCTTTCCTGGCTACGGGCAGAGCATTGATAGATGTTGAAAAAGGGGAATTATTGTTGAGAGTACATGATGAGCACCTAGCATTCCATGTTTTTAAAACCCTGCATGAGCCCACTCAAGAAGAAGCTTGTATGAAGGACAAGGCCAGAGATCAAAGCTTGAAGGAGGTATTCAATGAGTTAACTCCAAGACTTCTAAATCCATGCTTGAAAGAAGTAGAGATGGTGCAACAGACTAAAGAAATCAAGGAGGAACTAGATCCAAAACCCCCAGATGAGAACCTCAACACTCCAGATAAAGAACCACCAAGGCATGAATCATCTCCTAAGAAAGAAGAGAAGAAGAAGAGGCCAAAAGGGTGGAAAAACAAGAAAATTCCCACTGAAGGCTTTTCACTAGGGGATAAAGTAGTATTAAACACACAACCAATGAAGATGTCTCCACAATTATCTGAATATTACACTGTGAACCGGGTCCTTTCACTTGAACACTTAGAGATCATCAAAGAGGAGACTGGAAGGAAGTTCACAGTAAGAGAAGAAAAGTTGAGGCACTATGATTTTCAACCCCCATGATCAAAGAATGAAGGATGTCAAGCTAGTGACATTAAAAGAGCGCTTGTTGGGAGGCAACCCAACCTGAGGTAGTTCTTTTTTTTCATAGCTAGTTCAATAAAAAGGTTAAGTAGATTCACCTGTATTGTAAGGAGCTAAGTTTGGTGTTGCACACCAAAACAATTTAAGGGAGAATGAAGGATTCTAAGTTTGGTGTTCCACCGAAATCTCATTTAAAAACACATTCTCACCTTCTGCATAAAGGGTTGCTAGCTCCAAGCAATTAGATGAATCATTTAATCATTGTCTGTTTCTAGTTTTTAGTTTTATTGCTTTTAGCAAAGACACAAGGAGTTCACATGTGGTTAACTTGATGCATCAGAGGCAGTGGCAAGGGACTAAGTTTGGTGTTCACACACCAAAATAAGTTCAAAAGCCTACAAGAAAGTCTTGCACACTAACCAATTACCTAAGGGCTTGAGAAACAAGCAACTTCCATTAACTCTGTAGGAATTCAATCACTCTCTTGGAAGGGCTACACACCATTAGCTAAGAGTAAAAAGAAGAAGCCACCAAGAGGTTGTATTGTTACTTAACTCTATCAGCATTGAATTACTCTAAACTGGAAGTTTGAATAGGCTCATCTTGACAGTAACTATTAGTTTAGTAATTATGCATCCTGTCTGTGTAAATAGTCTTTGCATCATTAGTAGTCATTCTAGTTAGTAGTCTTTGCATTATGTTTGTTTTTCTTAAAATAAGTAAGCTAGTCCAAGTGTGTGCTTGTATGTTTACTTTCACTTAACTAACTGCATGCTTTGTCCCCTGCATTTTTTAAAATGTTTGGAATGTGAAGTGAGATAGTTCTTTGTTAGCTAGAAGTACAATAAAAGTAAGTGGTGGTATGTATGTGTGATTGTATGATAGCTCACTTTTAGTGAATAAAAGAACTAGATTGTCTCCTTTTAAGTAGAAAGTAGCTCACTGTCTATGAATCTCAATCAAATAAATGTCCTTAGTTAAAAAGAAAAACAAAAAGAAAAAAAAAAATAGCCAAAGAGTGGCAACAGAACAAAAGTTGCTTCTTCTTCTACTTTCTCTGCAATTTACATTTCTTCATTTCCTTTGCAATTGTTCTTGCTGGATCTAGGAAGGCATTGAGATCTAGACTTGGTTATCTAGTCTCTTGAGTCCTGAGATCTGGATTTTCCATTTTCGATTCTCTGTTTAATGCTTTTCAAGCCCATTTACAATTCCATTTTAGATCCGATTCAATTCAAGTCATCTTCTACTTTTCTGTTTATTGCATTTTACTTTTCCTTGTTTGATTTCTGCAAATTCCATTCCCAATTCCCTTTACAATTCAAGCCATTTACATTTCTTGCACTTTAAGATTCTGCAATTTACATTTCTTGCACTTTAAGATTCTGCAATTTACATTTCTTGCGTTCTAAGTTTCTGCCACTTAATTTCTTGCTCTTTAAGATTCAGCCTCTTTAATTTCTCTGCACTTTAAATTCATGCCAATTGTCCCTCTCCCTTTACTTTCCATGCAATTGAAATTCTGTTAATCACAAATCTCTCAACCAAATCTTGATTCGCTTGACTAAATCAACCACTAAACTAAAATTGCTTAATCCTTCAATCCCTGTGGGATCGACCTCACTCCCGTGAGTTATTATTACTTGATGCGACCCGGTACACTTGCCGGTTAGATTTGTGTGTTTGGAATTCGTTTTCTGAAAATACACATCAATATCCAATAACAAAAAAATTTAAGAATTTTAACTTTTTTAAGTTAATTTATTTTATATTTGTATTTTTTGCCTAAAAGTATAAAAATAAATAATTTCAAAAACATCCAACAAACAAAAAATTTAAAAAGTTTAAATTTTAACATTAATTTATTCTATATTTGTGAAAAAATAGCATTATCTGGTGAATTAAAGAATATTTTCTTGAAAAAAAAATTAGGATTTCAAAAGACAAAATTTATCATTTTTTGAATTTTTAAATTTTACAAATTTATTTTTTCTTTAAAATAGCAAAATAAAATAAAGTCCAGTTAAAGTAGGAAGGAAAAAAAAAAGATGAAAACTTTTTATTTTAAATTTTGAAACTAAAAAAATTATTTTTTACCAAGAAGTATAAAAATAAAGAATTTTAACAATACCCAATAATAAAAAAATTTAAAAAGTTTAAATTTTTAAAATTAATTTATTCTATATTTGTGAAAAAATAGCATTATCTGGTGAATAAAAGAATATATTCTTGAAAATAATTTAGGATTTCAAAAGACAAAATTTATCATTTTTCTGAATTTTTAAATTTTATAAATTTATTTTTCATTTAAAATAGAATAATAAAATAAAGTTCAGCAATATTAGGAAGACAAAAAAAAAGAGAAAAAATTTTTATTTTAAAATTTTGAAACAGAAAATATTATTTTTTACCAAGAAGTAGAAAAATAAAAAATTTCAACAATATCCAATAATAAAAAAAATTTAAGAAGTTTAACTTTTTTAAATTAATTTATTCTATATTTGTGAAAAAATAGCATTATCTGAAATTTTTAAACAGAAAATATTATTTTTTTACCAAGAAGTAGAAAAATAAAGAATTTAAAAAATATCCAATAATAAAAAAATTTAAGAAGTTTAACTTTTTTAAATTAATTTATTCTATATTTGTGGAAAAATAGCGTTACTTGGTGAATAAAAAAAATATATTCTTGAAAAAAAATTAGGATTTCAAAAGACAAAATTTATCATTTTTTTGAATTTTTGAATTTTATAAATTAATTTTTTTATTTAAAATAGAATAATAAAATAAAGTCTAGTAATATTAGGAAGACAAAAAAAAAGATGAAAACTTGATGTGTGGAAAACGATCCAACACAAAACTCACCGGCAAGTGTACCGTGTCGTATCAAGTAATAATAACTCACGTGAGTGAGGTCGATCCCACAGGGATTGAAGGATTGAGCAATTTTAATTTAGTGGTTGATTTAGTCAAGTAAACAAGAGTTGATTTGAGTGGTTTGTAATTGACAGAAGCTAAATTGCATAAATTGTAAAGGGAGAGGGAAGACGTGCAGTAAATTAAAGAGGTAAAGAGGTAAAAGTGCTGAATCTTAAAGAACAAGTAAGGTAAATGACAGAAACTTAAAGTGCAAGAAATGTAAATTGCAGAAACTTAGAGCGCAAGAAATGTAAATTGCTTGAATGTAAAAGGGATTAGGGAGCTGGGATTGCAAAATTTAAACTAGGGAAAGTAAATTGCAACAAACAGACAAGTAAAAGATGAATTGAATTGATATAGATCTTAGACAGAAAAGTAGAGTTGCTTGAAGAAGCATTCAGCAAATGGGAATGCAGATCTCAGGGGTCAAGAGACTAGAAAACCAAGTCTAGATCTCACTACCTTCCTTGATCCAATTCAGAAATCAATTGCAAGAGAATTAAAGATCAAATAGTAGAAGAAGTAAATTCAAATCTCAATTTCTCAAATGGTGCAGTAAAACGAAAACAGAGAGAGATCTCAAGGTGAGATTGAGACAGAATTTCCTCAATTCTCAACACCCAAGACTCAAGCAAAGTATGTAGAAAAGAAGACAAGAAAACCCAGAGGAAGAGAATTCAATTCTCGTCCCCAATTCTCCCGAAAACTCTAAATCTCAAGAACAACAATGAAAAGTAAAATTGAGCTCCCCACTGAAGTCCAGTAAAAATCTCTAAAAAGAAAAGCTCTCCCAAAACTTAAATCCTAAGCTATTTATACACTTTCTTCAAATGATCATTAAGCCTTGAATTGGGTCTTTGGTCTTGATGGAATTGGGTTGACAATAACCTCCGTTGATTGCTCTTGGTCTTGAGAAGAAATCCGTTTGCACTTTGGACTTTGGGATCATTCACGTTTGAGTCAACGTTTGAGGCAAATGTTGACTCAAACATCTTCGTGAAGGCATTATGCAGAACGGCCATTTTGCTGTCACTCACGTTTGGGTTCACGTTTGAGGTCAAACGTGAGCTCAAAAGTGATCTCCTCCAAGGCATTCTTTGGCCAACGTTTGACCTCATGTTTGAGGCAAACGTTTGATGTGTGGAAAATGATCCAACACAAAACTCACCGGCAAGTGTACCAGGTCGCATCAAGTAATATTAACTCACTTAGAGTGAGGTCGATCCCACAGGGATTGATGGATCAAGCAACTTTAGTGGGTGATTAGTTTAGTCAAGCTAACATTGAGTGAATTGTGTGAAGTGTAACCAACAGAAAGGAAATTGCAAGGAATTTAAATTGCAGGAAGTAAATTGGTAGAATCTTAAAGAGCAAGAAATGTAAATTGCAGCAAATGTAAATAAGCAGAATGTAAATTGGACAAAAGCTTAAAGAGCAAGAAAAATAAATTGCAGCAAAATATAAAGGGGGGCTGGGTGCTGGAAAGTAAAGGAAGCAGTAGATCAAAGCTTAGAGCAATTGCAAAGGAATTAAATTGTGTAGGAAATGTAAATCAAGCTCAGTATGAATGGAAAAGTGAAATTGCAGGAGAACAAAATTGCAGATTTGCAGGAAAAGTAAATTTGGATCTCAACAATTTCAAAATGTAAAGTTGTAGAATGTAGAAGAGTAAATCAAGCTCAAAGGAAACTAAATTGTGAAAGTGCAGAAGAACAGAATTTCAGGAAAGGAAATTTGCATAAAGCTGAATTGATTTCTTTTGAAATGTAAAGAGTGCAGAAAATTTAAAAGTGTTTCAAAGGAAGCTTTCTATTCTACTCTACTCCTAATGCTCTCTAGCAGAGCCAGCCTTCTATCTAAAATGAAAATGATGCCTTATATAGGCTTTTTACAACATGAAAATGAAAAATGAAAACAATATTTACAAAATGAAATTCCTAATCTAGCTTTTCTATGTGCCTTTGAGTCATGTGGGCTTTGCTTGCTTTGGAGTGGAATTGGATTGAAGATGGCCCCAATTGATCGTTCTTGGTCTTGAGAAGAAATCTGCATGCAAATTGGGCTCTGGAACATTCACGTTTGAGTCAACGTTTGGGTCAAACGTTGACTCAAACGTCTTGGTGTAGTTTATCCAGAACAAGCCAGCTGCTGTCACTGGCGTTTAGGGTCAAACGTTGACTCAAACGTGAACTCAGGCGTGGGCTTCCTCCAGGGCTTTCATCAGCCAACGTTTGACCTCATGTTTGAGGCAAACGTTGGCGCAAGCGTGAGCTCCTCCCAGGCAGCCATTCATCAGCCAATGTTTGACCTCACGTTTAAGGCAAACGTTGGCGCAAACGTTAGCTCCCCCAGGGTGTGGTTATCAGCCAATGTTTGACCTCACGTTTGAGGCAAATGTTGGCGCAAATGTGAGCTCCCCCAGGGTATTCATCAGCAAACGTTTGACCTCACGTTTGAGGCAAACGTTGGCGCAAACGTTGGGGTTCAAGTCTTGGGACGCTTCTTTGTCCTCTTGTCAACGTTGCCAATTTCATGTCCACTATAGACTATTATATATGGTTGGAAATCTCTAAATGTCAACTTTCCAACGCAACTAGAATCACCTCAATTGGACATCTACAACTCAAGTGATGCCCCTTTGAAGGGGACAGGGTCGCTGGCGTCGGTGTGCAACGTTTGAGGCGACGTTAGCACTCAAACGTGGTCAAAAATGCCAGATTCTGGAGGCTCAAATGTATTGTCCATCCCATACTATTATATATTGTTGGAAATTCCTAAATGTCTACTTTTCAATGCCATTGGGAGCGCGTAGTTTGGAGCTTCACAACACGAGTTATACTCCATCGAAGGTGCATAGGTTAGCTGGCCTTACTACAGGTTGACACCATGTTCATCTATGCACTTTTGGGGCAGTTTTCTCCCTCGGATTTAGTGTCCACCATACAGTGCCATATATGCTTGGAAAGCTCTAGATGTCTACTTTCCAATGTCACTAGAATCATCTCATTTGGAGTTTTGTAGCTCAAGTTATTCTTGTTGGAATGTGAAGAGGTCACGATTGCAAATCCTCTTTGCTTAACTCATAGGCCTCTTTGAGTTTGTTTCCAACTCTTTTGCCACCATGGGAGTATAATTCTTCTTTTTAGTGCTTTTATTGCTTCTTCTTCTATTATTTCCTATAAATTTTATAAAATTAAAAGATCAAAGAAATGTACAATTTAAGCATAAAAGAATGGAATATTTAAGCACAAATTATCAATTACTTGTATGAAAAAGCATAGAAAAACGTGACATGGTGACATGTCATCAACGTTGGCGCAAACGTGAGATCCTCCCAGGCATCAATTCATCAGCCAACGTTTGACCTCACGTTTGAGGCAAATGTTGGCGCAAACGTTAGCTCCTCCTCCAGGGTATTCCTCTGCCAATGTTTGACCTCACGTTTGAGGCAAACGTTGGCGCAAACGTGGGCACCCCTCCAGGGCATTCTTCTGCTGTCACTCACGTTTGAGTTCACATTTGAGGCAAACGTGAGCTCAAACGTGAATTCCTCCTTTCCAAGCCCTTTCTTCAACCTTCCTCCAAGCCTTTTGTTCACCTATCATCAATCAACAAATGCATCAAAGCTATGCTACAATCATGAGACTTCTTCTTTTTCTTGACATATAAGCAATTATAGCACAAAACCTCCTGAAAATGTATCAATTCACTCATGGTTGATTGAATCCAAGTACACATGAATTTCTACCCAAATGGCTTACTTGTAACTCTAGAAAGTGCATAAAACCAAATGAAAACAAAGAAAAATACTAGTAAAACTAGGCTAAGATGCCATGTCATCACAACACCAAACTTAAATCTTGCTTGTCCCCAAGCAAGTATTGAATTATTAAGAAGAAAGAATGAAATGGAAGGGAATGTTCATGTCAGCAAAGTATTATTGGTAGTTCATGGGATTTTTTGAAGATATGCAACAACTCACTTCTTATCGACCTTTAGGCATAGAAAGTCTCCTTCAAGCATCAATTAACACACTGCTATGACTTCTCATTATTTACTTGTCCTTGGTAATTACTTTTTTTCATTTTCTTTTTCTGTAAGCTTTAGTTCAGTGTCATGTGTCCAGCAAATTCTTTTTTCTTTTACTTTATTTGTGCTTGACACATTATTCACTATAGACACTTGGCTCACATTTCTCTTAGAACATTGGTGCCCAGCACCTCTTTGGGTCACTAAATGTCTTGTAACTAGGTTGCTTTTGATAGTGGACTTTCAGTTGATAATCCCGGGTTAGTTAACCCAAGTTACCAAGTGTTAAAGCACTCCATAGAACTTAATCATCCAAGCAGATCCTAGTACAAAGACACCACATGCATGTGTTCCAAGGTTCAAGCTATTGGTGTCTAGCTTTATTCTTTCTTTCTTTTGTTCTTGTTGCCACTCTTGGCTTTTCTTTTCTCTTTTTTTTTTGTTATTCTTTTCAACCAAGGACTTTTATTTGCTTGAGATTCATAGATAGTGAGCTACTTTCCACTTAGAAAGAGAACAATTTATTCCTTTTATTCACTATAAGTGAGCTATCACACAATCAAACATAAATACCACCACTTACTATTATTTTACTTCTAGCTAACAATGAACCATCTCACTTCATGTTTCAAACATTTCTTTTATTTAATTTCAAAAGACTTAGGTGACAAAGCATGCATTTAGTTAAGTGAAAGTAAATACACACAAGCACACACTTAGGCTAGCCTACTTATTGCAAAGTGAAACAGATAAGAACTACTAAACTAAAATGACTACCAACTAAACAAGCATGCTCTTTCTTTATTGAGTGTGATAAGCAAGGAGCAAGTCCACCTTTCATTTGTCTTTCTTTTTCTTCTCACTTGCTTGTTTACTGGTGTTTCCCGTGTCTATGTCTGTTAGCTCTTGCCAGAACCTAGCTTTCTTCATTGTCTCTTCCACTATGTCTTCAAGGAGTATTGCTTTGTCTACTTCTCTTTCACTCCCCCCTTGAAGTATTCATCATAAGTTGGAAATACTGGTTCCATGTTGTGTAGATGATCTGCAATATAGCTCAACTTGACTTGGCCATTCATGTTATAGTCAGCTTGAACTCCATACCTTGCCTCCTGAAGGGTTGTGAATTTCTTGAGAGCTCTCATGTTCTCAGCTTGCAGTTGAGTCAACTGGTTAAATGATTCATAAAATTGGAAAGCTTGTTCCTGTTGCATCACTAAGGATCTTGACTCATAATCCGTTTGTTGACTTATCATCCTCAACTGAAGCTCCTCTTGTCTTTGTTGAGATCTCATGTATTGTGAATGAAATTCTTCCTGCTTCTCTTGAATCCCCATGTATTGTTGTGACAGCCTCTCAATTGCCTCTTGTAAGATCCAGAATCTTTGAAAGGTCTTTTTATGATCAAGTCTCAAATCATATAGCTATTTATAGCCTTAATTTCGAAAATCATTTTATTAAAGATAATTAAGGCAAGTTGTGATTTATTGAATTTGAGACAAGTTATGATTTATTACCCAATTTTACAATTATTGGATTATTTTCTATATTCAAATTAAAAAGTTGGTAGTTGTGAAATAATAAGGATTTCTATATGGTTTGGATTAAATAATTAATATTTTAAATATTAATACTGCTACTTTGGAAAATAAATGATTTAATTATATTATTCCAAATTATTTGATTTGGACATTTTATTGAAAATAATTGGTGCAATTGATGAGCAAATAGTATTTTATAGATATTATTGTTGGGTTTAAATTGGGTTTTAATTACTATATTATTCCCAATTTTATGTGAAATTACTATATCGCCCCTAACCCTAATTTACACACACACACCCCACCAACCTATTGACCTAGCCGCCGAAATGAAACCTTGATCCCCTAGCCGTTAGAAGCCACACTCAAACCCTCCTTCCTTGCCTCAGCAGCAACGCATACAAGATTTCCTTTTATGAAAGAAAGAAAAGCAGAAAAAAACAAGGGGGGAAGACTGGGAACGGGACTGCCGAATCTGAGAAGAGAGGAAGGACGGCGCCGGCGGGCGTCACTGCCGCCGTGTTGCACCAGGGAGGATGAGAGAGCGAGGAACGGGCACGAAAGGGGGAGGATCGTGCCGCCGCGGTCGTCCAGGAGAAACGCCGGAGAAGGAGAAGCTGCCACGCTGCCCAGAACCGTGTCCGCTGCCGTCTTCGCGGGGCTTGGGTTGCTGCGGTCGCTCCTCGCCATGAAGCCCGTCGCCGTCGCGCCTTCTGCGATCAACCTCGCCGTCCTGCTTTCTGTCAAGTCCGTCCCGCTGCTGATGTCACCGAACAAGGCAGAGGAAGAGGGAGACTCTGTCGCACCGTCACCACGCCAGACCACCGCGCGTGAGGAGCCAGGCTGTCGCTGCCTTTCCTGTCGCAGAGGAGAGAGCCCAGAGGAAAGAGAGAGGTCACACAATGTTGAGGGTGGGAGATGCCGGCCAGTGGTGCGTACAGGAACGCGACCCATTGCGCGGAGCTATCGCCGCTGTTTCTGCCGCCGGCAAGCCTCAGTTAGCGCCGCCGAAGCTCCGGCCATCACCGTCGTTGAGGAAGCTCACCGGAGTTATTGGAGGCTGCCGCCGCTCTGCCTGGTTTTGTGTTGAGTCGCGCTGTGCCTGGCCGCCGGAAAACCTCGCTGCCGTCGCCGGAAAACTCTGCCGGTAAGGGTTTTTGAATTCGATCTTCATTTGTTTAAGATTCTGGAAGCTTTAACATCTCTGTATGTGGGATCCAGGCACCATTGCCGGAGTCCGGTCGTCGCTGCTACCTGAGGTGGCTGCCGGGCTGCTGCTGAACTGGTTTGGAGACCGCCGCTGTTTCGGTTTAGCCGTTCCTTCTTCGGTTTAGTAAGCGTTTCGATTTGAAAGCCCTTTCGTTATTGTTCTGTTATCTCACGCTGAGGTTTGTGGCGTTAATTGCTATAAGATTGAGTTTCAGTTGTTGTATGTTGCGATTAGAGTCGTTGAGATTGTTGAGAAAGCAAGTGGAGCCGAGTTGTTGGTTGTCGTCACTTCGGGTTGAGGCGAAAGGGACTCCGTGAGACGTTTGGGTTATGGAATTGCGTTTTGAGGTAGGGGCGCTTTCCAAAAACTATAGTTTATTATTGGAATTATTACATATGGGTACTGATGTGAGATATTGTGTATTTGGTGATTGTATCTGCCTTATGTATCAATTGATTGACTCGAATGACTATGGATGTTGGTTTAGCTGAATTGTTATGTGGCTTGTGAAATGTAATGTTTGAAGTTGATTCTTTAAATATTT
>NC_029789.2:112850023-112859435 GCF_000816755.2 Arachis ipaensis
TTGAGTTGATTTTTGAAATGGTTTCCTTGAGGTATGCCATTGAGGCGACTGTTGGATTTAGCTTGCTTTTGAATTGATTTCTGGTTTGAGCTGTTGAAAAGGAATGAGAAACGGTTTAGTTGGGACCCGAATCGGGTGGCAAAAGTCCAAGTTTTAGGGGAGGTGCTGCCGAAATTTCTATAAATATGATTACATGACTTGGTTTGGCTTAGATCCTATTTTCTTACTCAAATCAGAAAGCCAATGTTTTAATGATTTTAAATGAATTTGGTGAAATGAGTTATGTTATTCTCCCCTAAAGACTTGGGACTCTGCCGAGAAACTTTGTTATAAAATCCCATTGTGGAATGGGTGATTTTGATTGTTCCCAAATTGAATCTTTAACTTTCCATGGTTTTGGGAGTCTTGGAAAGAGGATGCCGAGAGCGGCTTTGTTTTAAAAAGGGAACTTACTTTGAGTAAATTTGGCTTATGAGCCTGAGATGATTTGAGAAATGAGATCTTTAAAGCCAAGGCTGAAAAGAGTTGAAATTTGATTTCAAAGTGAAATGGCTTGAGAAAAGTGATTTGAGGCTTAAATGCCGGTTTTATGAATTCGATGATGTTGAATGGTGAAAGTGCTGTTTTGTTATGGGCTGGAATGGCTGTGTATGATTATGAATAATGGCTGGTTCTGGATTGAACCGTGAGCCGGAATGGCTGTGTAAGATATTGATTTATGGCTGATTGCTGAATGAGTTATGGGCCGTATGGCTGACTATGAATTATGAAATTAAGCCGGATGGCTGAGATGGATGTTGATTCATGACTGGGACTGAATGAATATATGCTTGAGATACCTGGGTAGTAGCAAGGGTTGTGGTTCGTCCCACTTGCTCCAGGTCAAAGACTGTGATGCCTGGATAGTAGCGGCAGTAGTGGTGATTCCACTCGTTCCAGGTTGAGCTTTTAAACACCCGCCTGGGTAGTAGCCGCAGTAGTGGTTATTCCACTGGCTCTGGGTTGAGCGGGTAGTAGCAATGGGGTTGTAGCTCAAACCTACTTGCTCCGCGATGGGTGTTTCTGTCTATGGTTAGCTACCAAGACGTGTCGGGTTGGCTACATAATCGACAGATGATATCATCAGCCACTAGGGACAGGCATGCATCATATGCATCTATGTGACATTGTTTGGGTGTGCATATTATACTTGGTGTGCCTATGTGATTAATTGCTAATTGTTCTACTTGTAATAACTGTTTGTTTGTGCTTGCATCTACACATGACGATCTATTGATTAATGCTGTTAGTCTTGCATTGCATAATTCTTGGTATTAAGTTTGGCCGGCTTAATACTAGTGAATTATGTAAATGAAAGTACTAATGGGTTATCATAGATGATACTCGAGTTTTGAATAAAGTGAATCGCGGGTTTTGGAAAAGTTGGAAACTATTTCTCGAGGCTATTCAGTTGTGTGTCTTGAATTTTGTTCGAGTCGACCTGTTCTTTTATATCCTAACTTGAAGTTCTTGTTTGCTAGTCCTTTTTGAAAAGTAGTTTGATTTTTCAACTCTATTCCTCTATCTATATGCATTCTTGTTTGACCTTAAGTGCATATGCTGGTTTAAGATCCTTGTTGCATCTATCTTCCTCTATTTGAGTTCTTCTTGATTCAAGTATTCTTTGATATAGCCTTGAACTTGTCTTAATGTGCTGTGACTTTTAACTCCGGGTTCCGAGTTCATTCTTAGAGAACTTGTTGATTCAGTTTTCCTCTTATTTGACAGTGATTACAGCTAATTTTGAGATTTTAAAAAAATTGCTGTTGACTAGATATACACTTATCTATATGTGAAACTTTGGAGATTTTTTTATACAGTTTAACAACTATTTATTTCTAATACATCACCTGTACTTTTACTGGTTTGCGGAACTGCATTTACTTCAAATACAATTTGACTTTCTCGTAATTTTACTATAGTGCCAATGCACATCTTCATTTGATTATGTATTTGGGGTATTTTTTAAAATTCTGGAAAGAAAGGGGATTTCTCGCTTTTATCCCGGTTGAGTTTCATTTGATAAACCTTACTTAATTTATTTTGATTTGAGCCTGATTTAGCATACTACATGGTTTATGCCATTGTTGTTCTTTTGAAAATGTTGGACTCATAGCTTTCTTCTTATGAACGGACTCGTTCCTTCTTAAGCTTTTCATCTCTATGAATGTCATACGTGATTCTGTTTTTAATTATATATCTACCTTTTGGGAACACTACAATCAATCTCAACTTTCCTTTCTCTGGTGAATCTCATTCTTATATGATTCAGTTTGATTCGTTTCAAAAATAGTGCATCGTTTATTCTCTCATTGTCTTTACAAGAGTTTTTAGTCAAAGATTTATCCTTGGAAAATTACTAATGATTGGGTTGTATTTTTCTATGACTTTTGTATTCTTTTGAATCAATTGAAAGCTTGTTTGATGTCTCATGCCTAGTGGATCTTGTTTGAGCTATCTTGGTTTAAGATCCTTTCTTGCATGGCTTGACTCCTTTTTAGTACATCTTAAACTTCTTGAATGTTCTTCTGAGATGGTGAT
Source organism: Arachis ipaensis (assembly GCF_000816755.2). Classification (NCBI taxonomy): domain Eukaryota; kingdom Viridiplantae; phylum Streptophyta; class Magnoliopsida; order Fabales; family Fabaceae; genus Arachis; species Arachis ipaensis. Next base: position 112,852,604 of record NC_029789.2, read on the forward strand.
TTCAAGAACACTTTTGGAGTCTTGTTTTGAACCTTTTAAAAGGAATTTTGAATTCTCTTTGAAGAAATATTAAACGGAATTTATTTTCTGTTGCTTGATTGAGATTAAAACCATTGTCCAATTTTGACGAAATTAATTTAAAGTTGGCATGCGCCATTTTAAATGAGGTTTTGGAAAACTCCCTTGTTTAATGAAAATTGGTTCGTTTGTAATGCATCACTTATTTTCTTTACCAAATTGTAAGCAAATTTTTATCTTGGAGTTTCTTTTCTAAAAAGAGTTTAACTTCCTCTTTTGCCCTTGCTATGAATGTTATACACGCTTGTTTGAATATGAACTTTGAGAATTTTTGAACAAGTATTTGATTACTTTCGAGTTTTTATGAACTGCTTTTGGTTAGGTTGTGCACCTAACTATTTTTCTAAAATATTTGATGAAATATTTTAGCGCTTAACCAAGCTGGTGTGCATCTTGTTTTTAAAACTCTGCATAATCTACTTCCACGTGAAATTGATTTAGAGCAAAGCCACGTTTATGCTTTTGTTACTCTCTTGAAAAATGGTTGCTGCTTAACCTTTCTTTTAGACTGCGAAGTGATTTTTTCGCAAGTTTTCGACTCTTTCATGAACAATATATTCGCAAGTATTCGTAATCGTGCTCTTGAGTTCTGTGAGCTTTGTCTTGGGTCTGAAATATTCTCTTCTGTAAACCTCATACTTCTTCGACCCAATTTGAATTTGGTTCAAATTAATGTGCTGATTCTTCTTATTGGACCTATTGAATTTCTTTTATCCAAGGGTTATCTTTGAAGTTGTCAATTGAATTATTTCTAGCAAACTTCATTGCTTGAGCGTCTTTGGTTATCTGGAAATTGGATACCTTCCCTTAAACCTGAGTATTACCCTTGACAATTGTCTCTCCGTTCTAAATCTGGTATCCTTCTGAGTAGACTCGAGAATTATTTTGATATCACGTGCGACTTGTAGACGTAGTAACGCGATGCGTTAGTTCTTTAAGACGTGATATGTGTATACGGAAGTTGAAGCGGTAGGTGTGCAACGTATGAGTTGTGGGTGTTTTGTTCCTTGCGAATGGGTTTGCGGTTGTCAGGCTTGTGATCTAGTATGGGGATTGTAAAGTGCTTGATGGAGTTGGAAAGTTGAAACTTTGAGGTTGATATGAGATTAGTGTGCGGATGTTAAGCACGTCATTTTAACCCCATCCTGTTTTATAGCCTTTGATGCTTTGCCCTGCTATCGCATGATTGACCCATGTTATCTTTTGCATTGAGCCTACCTTGTAACGTTTGCTTTGCAATCACACTCCTACCTTTACATCCTTATGCTTATGACAATCAAAGTATTTGAAAATCGTATATATGATTATATTTTGAGATATTTTTGCTTCTTCCTTAAATGTGTTCAAGGGTGAACTGTTATGAAATTTCTTTCATTTTGTATCAATTTTCGAGGGCGAAAATTTTTATAAGGTGGGTAGAATGTAAGATCCAGAATCTTTGAAAAGTCTTTTTATGATCAAGTCTCAAATCATATAGCTATTTATAGCCTTAATTTCGGAAATTATTTTATTAAAGATAATTAAGGCAAGTTGTGATTTATTGAATTTGAGACAAGTTATGATTTATTACCCAATTTTACAATTATTGGATTATTTTCTATATTCAAATTAAAAAGTTGGTAGTTGTTAAATAATAAGGATTTCTATATGGTTTGGATTAAATAATTAATATTTTAAATATTAATACTGCTACTTTGGAAAATAAATGATTTAATTATATTATTCCAAATTATTTGATTTAGACATTTTATTGAAAATAATTGGTGCAATTGATGAGCAAATAGTATTTTATAGATATTATTGTTGGGTTTAAATTGGGTTTCAATTACTATATTATTCCCAATTTTATGTGAAATTACTATATCGCCCTTAACCCTAATTTACACACACACACCCCACCAACCTATTGACCTAGCCGCCGAAATGAAACCTTCATCCCCTAGCCCTTAGAAGCCACACTCAAACCCTCCTTCCTTGCCTCAGCAGCAACGCATACAAGATTTCCTTTTATGAAAGAAAGAAAAGCAGAAAAAAACAAGGGGGGAAGACTGGGAACGGGACTGCCGAATCTGAGAAGAGAGGAAGGACGGCGCCGGCGGGCGTCACTGCCGCCGCGCCGCCGTGTTGCACCAGGGAGGATGAGAGAGCGAGGAACGGGCACGAAAGGGGGAGGATCGTGCCGCCGCGGTCGTCCAGGAGAAACGCCGGAGAAGGAGAAGCTGCCACGCTGCCCAGAACCGTGTCCGCTGCCGTCTTCGCGAGGCTTGGGTTGCTGCGGTCGCTCCTCGCCGTGAAGCCCGTCGCCGTCGCGCCTTCTGCGATCAACCTCGCCGTCCTGCTTTCTGTCAAGTCCGTCCCGCTGCTGATGTCACCGAACAAGGCAGAGGAAGAGGGAGACTCTGTCGCACCGTCACCGCGCCAGACCACCGCACGTGAGGAGCCAGGCTGTCGCTGCCTTTCCTGTCGCAGAGGAGAGAGCCCAGAGGAAAGAGAGAGGTCACGCAATGTTGAGGGTGGGAGATGCGGGCCAGTGGTGCGTACAGGAACGCGACCCATTGCGCGGAGCTATCGCCGCTGTTTCTGCCGCCGGCAAGCCTCAGTTAGCGCCGCCGAAGCTCCGGCCATCACCGTCGTTGAGGAAGCTCACTGGAGTTATTGGAGGCTGCCGCCGCTCTGCCTGGTTTTGTGTTGAGTCGCGCCGTGCCTGGCCGCCGGAAAACCTCGCTGCCGTCGCCGGAAAACTCTGCCGGTAAGGGTTTTTGAATTCGATCTTCATTTGTTTAAGATTCTGGAAGCTTTAACATCTCTGTATGTGGGATCCAGGCACCATTGCCGGAGTCCGGTCGCCGCTGCTACCTGAGGTGGCTGCCGGGCTGCTGCTGAACTGGTTTGGAGACCGCCGCTGTTTCGGTTTAGCCGTTCCTTCTTCGGTTCGGTAAGCGTTTCGATTTGAAAGCCCTTTCGTTATTGTTCTGTTATCTCACGCTGAGGTTTGTGGCGTTAATTGCTATAAGATTGAGTTTTAGTTGTTGTATGTTGCGATTAGAGTCGTTGAGATTGTTGAGAAAGCAAGTGGAGCCGAGTTGTTGGTTGCCGTCACTTCGGGTTGAGGCGAAAGGGACTCCGTGAGACGTTTGGGTTATGGAATTGCGTTTTGAGGTAGGGGCGCTTTCCAAAAACTATAGTTTATTATTGGAATTATTACATATGGGTACTGATGTGAGATATTGTGTATTTGGTGATTGTATCTGTGATGACAAGTCATCCTAGCCTATTTTAGCTAGTCTTTTTCTTTTGTTTTCATTAGAATTATGCACTTTCTTGAGCTACAAGCAAGCCAATTGAGTAGATTTTCATGCTTCCCTTGATTGAACCAACCATATATGAATTCATGCCATTTCATGAGGTTTTATGCTATATTTGTTGCATATTATGAAAGATTGAATATCTCATGATTTTGAGCATAGCTTTGATAAGTTTGGTTGATTAATGATAGGTGAAGAAAGCTTGGAGAAAGGTTGAAGCAAAGAGGAATGGCTAGAAGTGAAGAGAGGACAATGGAATAAGTGAAATTGAACCAGGAGGCATGAAGTTAGCCCCAACGTTAGCCCCCTAACTTGGAGGCTAACATTGGGCATGAAGATTACTCCCTGGGCTCCCCACGTTTGAGCCAACGTTAGCCCCCTAACTTGGAGGCTAACGTTGGGAAGAGAAACTTGAAATTCATCCCTGGGCCAGCCAACGTTTGCGTCAACGTTAGCCCCCTAACTTGGAGGCTAACGTTGGCACATGAATTACAAAGGGAGAAGGGCCAACGTTAGCCCCAACGTTAGCCCCCTAACTTGGAGGCTAACGTTGGCGCCACTAGCACAAAGCATTGCCAACGTAAGGGTCAAAGTTAGACCCCTAACTTTGGCTCAAACGTTAGGTCCAACTATGGCTAACTTCAAAACCGGTTCAATTGGTTCACTTTGGTTCTTCTTCAAACTTCAAGAGCAATCAACCAAGGCCTCTTTCAACCCAATTCCACCAAGAACAAAGGCCCAACTCAAGGCTTGAAGATCATTTTGGAAAGTGTATAAATAGGAGAGAATTCAAGTTATTCGGGGAGCTTTCCTTTTAGAATTCTCAAAATAGTTTTCGGAGAGCTTTTGAACTTGAGTGAATTTTAATTTCTTGTTTTCATTGCTTTCAATTTCATTTTACATTTGTCTTGGATCTTGGATTGGAGAATTGAAGAAATTCTGTTTCAATCTCAATCTTGGATCTCTCTGTTTCTTTACTGTTTTGAGAAAAGTGATTTGAGGCTTAAATGCCGGTTTTATGAATTCGATGATGTTGAATGGTGAAAGTGCTGTTTTGTTATGGGACGGAATGGCTGTGTATGATTATGAATAATGGCTGGTTCTGGATTGAACCGTGAGCCGAAATGGCTGTGTAAGATATTGATTTATGGCTGATTGCTGAATGAGTTATGGGCCATATGGCTGACTATGAATTATGAACTTAAGCCGGATGGCTGAGATGGATATTGATCCATGACTGGGACTGAATGAATATATGCTTGAGATACCTGGGTAGTAGCAAGGGTTGTGGTTCGTCCCACTTGCTCCAGGTCAAAGACTGTGATGCCTGGATAGTAGCGGCAGTAGTGGTGATTCCACTCGTTCCAGGTTGAGCTTTTAAACACCCGCCTGGGTAGTAGCCGCAGTAGTGGTTATTCCACTGGCTCTGGGTTGAGCGGGTAGTAGCAATGGGGTTGTAGCTCAAACCTACTTGCTCCGCGATGGGTGTTTCTGTCTATGGTTAGCTACCAAGACATGTCGGGTTGGCTACATAATCAACAGATGATATCATCAGCCACTAGGGACAGGCATGCATCATATGCATCTATGTGACATTGTTTGGGTGTGCATATTATACTTGGTGTATGTAAGTTGTATGGTATTTATGGATGTATGATATCGGATGAAAGTATTTTTGGATCGGTATTGCGATTTAAAGTTTTAAACAGGCTCATATTTTAGTATTAAATAATATAAAAGTCGTCGTAATGTCCGAACTATCAGAGTCGCGCAGCCGGAAGTGTGAGCTTTGGTAGTTAGGGTGTTACACCTCTTGCTGTTCCTCCTGTTCTCCTTGTTGTTCTTCTTGTGGTTCTTCTCTTCTTCTCCCTTTTCGTGGCCTTCGACTTTGTTGTGCCTCTGTGACAATCATCATCCTCTCGAAGGTTACAGGTAGGCCTGGATTCAACCATGTTTGGTTTGCATCCTCCATTGGCACTTTGGCCTTCACGCACAGCTGCATAATGGTACTTGGGTAGTGTAGCCAAGCTTCAGCCGAATTCTTCTCTGCAATCCTTTGAATATCACTTGCAATGATCTCGTGAACCTTCACTTCTCCTCCCATTATTATACAATGTAACATGATAGCTCTTTTTTGTTGACCTCTGAGTTGTTCACTGTGCCTAAGATCGATCTCTTTAATAGCTCATACCAACCTTTTGCTTCAGGGGTGAGATCTCCTCTTCTCAAGTATTTGTACTTGTTGTTAGCATCTCCTACCCAGTCCGTGTTCACCACACATATATCACTAGCAATTTCATCATAGTCTGGTTCTCCATTTATTCTTTGGTGGTACCCTAGCTCATCAAAATGGGCTGTCTTTAGTCTTAAGACTTTCATGATAGCATTTGGACTAAGGTAATTAGTAAGTTAATTAGTAAGATAGTTAGGATTTTGGATTAATAATAATTATACTCACTTGATTTACTCTTCGATGTTAAGAGTTGACTAGGTGAGATTAATACATCATAATTATCATAGTTGTGGTTATGGTAAGGAAGAAATTCCATAACTCATCCTAAGTCAAGGTTCCATTTATGTTTTGAACCACATTTTTCTCACTTTAAAGCTTTACTTGTTCATATTACATACATAGTTCTTTTATTTCTTTATTACTTTAATAATTACAATTTTGGATCGTTCTTTTATTTCTTTATTGCTTACTTTCATCATTGAAAACCCCTTTTGTTCTTGCAACCAAAATTGTGCGCTCTTAGGCATTAGTTCCTAGGGAGACGACCCGAGGTTTAATTACTCTCGGTTTATATTTGATTTGAATTAAACTTTGATGTTGAGATTTAATTGCCGGTTCGGACTATGCTATCAACGAAACACTTAATTTCAATTGAGAAATTCTAAACCGGCACAAATCTTAACCATCAATGACAAAGTGGGAGTAATCCTTGTAATTATCATATTGTGGTTAGTAACAAGGATAGTGATCCTTAACCATCATCCCTTGCCAAGACTTTTTTTTTACCATTTGAGTTTTCTTTCCCTTGTTAGTTAATTGAATTTTACTTTCTTATTGTTTACACTTTTTGTCAATTGCTATCTCATTTCCGATTTCCTTCATAGCCAATCATTCAGCACTTGATTGCAATTTTTAGGGAGAACGACCCAAGATTCTACTCCTGGTTATTGATTTGTATTGTGACAACCTTTTAAACTTTGATTGAGGGTTAATTGTTAGTTTAGACTATGCTTACAACGAAGTTTTTTTTTGTTGAAAAATTCTAGACCGACATTAATCCTCTATCAATTAATCGGCACCAGTAAACTGTGAACCCGGTTAAATCGATCTCCTATTTTTAACTAAAATAAATCAAATAATATTATAATATTATTCAAGCATCTCTAATATTAATATAATAATAATATTATATTACTATTTCTCTTCTCTTATAAAT
>NC_029789.2:112860118-112868594 GCF_000816755.2 Arachis ipaensis
AGTCTGCCTTGTCAAACTAAATTGAGTTTGGCTCGTCAAATATAATACTTTATATAATCAATAATTTAAAAAATTTAAAAAATATTATTACAAAGCAATCTAAAAGAAATAAGTTAAAATATTTATCAAACTTCTTCATTCCATCATTGATAAGTAAAGATATGTAAACAAAAATAAGAACACATATCAAATAAAAAAATATTTTCTTTCTATATCAAATTGATGAGATAAAAAAATTTTTTTTTTTACATCAAATTGATAAGAAAAAAAATAGAACTATTTTTTAAGTGAAAAGTTTGGAATGAATTAAATGGATAGATGAATTACTGAAAATATAAATTAAATAAGCAAACTGAAGAGAGAAAAAATGTAAATAGAAGTTATGCGTGAAATGGAATGAAATTTGCAACTGCAGTAAATGATGGCAATACAACACGATGGTGGCGATGCAATTGAGGGTGTTGAAGGAGAAACACATAAAAGTGTGCATGAAGAATAAAATTGGTAGATTTTTCTAAAATGTTACAAAAAAAACTTTAATATAATTAAACAAAATATTAAGATGGTGAAAAATGTAAAGAAATTGATGTTCACTTAATCCATTTTTTGATTTATTAGCAATTTATTTTTTTGTTCAAAGATGTGTTATCATGGTTATAAGAGTAACAAAACTGATTTTATTTCAGTGGGAAGTTATTTGATTTTTTAAAATAAATTTTATGACTAATTTATCCTTATAATTTGCTATATAAAATAATTTGTTGGAAGATAAATATAGTCCAAAAAAATTAGAAACCAAAGTCATAGTCAACTCTTTGTATTAATTTTATATATTATTATACATAAGTTAACTTTGTATATCACACAAGCTTGTATACTCTTAATTTTAAAGAAAGGCATAAACATGTCTTGACCAAAGAATAAATTAAAAGATTCAATGATAAAGAGTCTGCAAAATGATCTAAACACAATACTTTGTAAAAGCAAAAATTAAGAGTCTAAGATCAGAAAAGAAAAACAAAGTCAAGGAAGTATCCAAACAGGAGGACAAAAAAAGTTAACATCTGATAACACTTCTTGGCAACTCCCATCTTCTAAATTGAAGATGCCAATGTTATGATAATAAGTCTCTACTAACGATTGCTCTTCAACCAAGCTATCTGTAAAGTAGATTTGATTTCCTTTGGAATTTAAAAGATTGCCAGCAAACATTTGAACAGAAGCATTAAATCCAATTACCAGTATATAATTTCCCAAACTACTAATCCTTGACCATGCATTTGAATTTTCCTTCAATTCATAAATATCGAATTTGGTAGTCTTGTAGGAACGTTCCTCTTCCTCACAAATCAAATTAATAAGATGTCTTACCACCATCAATAAACTTCTATCAGCAGTCACAATCAGATATTTTTGATTAATGTCTTTTGTAGTAACAGTATGAAAGGGAGTTGAGGGTTTAAAAATTGTTACCATGGGACCTGCTTTTGTCATTGTATCAAATCTGTATAGCTGCCCATCATATTCTATTGCAAATATCCACCGTTGAAAAAATATGACATCTTGAAAATATGGAAGAGCCCTTGTTGGTAATTTCAGCCATCTCTTATTACTTGGCTTGTAAAAGGCCAATCTAGAAGATCCATATAAAGCCACCGCCATAAAATTAATGTCATCGGGAGCTGAATTTATAATAACCTTCCAAATTAGAAATTTATTTGCAAGGATGGTTTTCTCGGTGATCATGTAGTGTCCATGAAAGTAAAAACTACATTGATCTTCGTTATAAATTACATCCGGCAGATTTGAGATTGGAGGAAGATCCAAGAAAACTTTTGTCAATGGATTTAACATTCTTATGGTGCCTTCGTACATGGATACAATTATTAACCATCCATAACAAGAACCACGGATAAGTTGGTATTGTAATTCGGGAAGTGTGAGATGGTAAATCCCCTTCTCTTCAAGAATTTCTTTGTGAGTATCAACTTTGAAAGCTTCGTTAGTAGCAGCACCGCCGCCAATAGGTAACAGCAGCCATGGAGCTTTGTTGCCATTGAGGATCTTCGGAAGTTTGAAGTTCCACTGCTTACAAACCAATCGAAGTTGAAGATAGTCATCATATAAATGGAACCGCTTTGCGAATTCGTCCAACATATCTTGATGAATGTTTGCCCATTGATCAACTACCTCTCCCATGATACGTGTATGTCAGCCTCAAGCTATGTCAATTGGCTAGACTCGCAATAAGTACACCCAAATAATTTCTTATATAGATAGATAAAAGTAAGAAGGTTTAGTCAGTTTCAAAGCATTGTTGCTTTTATAACAATAATATGATTGTGTAAATTAAGGTAGGTTTCTGTTGCGTGATTAAAAGATAAGATAAAAATATAATATTTCAAAATTAATGTGACATAAAGATCAAAGTTTGAAATTTGTTATTAAAAGATAGATGAAATCTTTTAAAGTTATCATTATTTGAGTTTAATTTTTAATTCATTCATTCATGGCAAAGTAAACAAGTTTTTAAATATAGTATCTTTACTAATTAAATGTTAATAATATAATAATATAATATCTAAAGTTTAATATTTTGTTACAAAAAATATATAAAATGTTTGGCTTAAATACGTTCTCATAGAATATTAGCTTTTTTCTAACTTTGTTTTGTCAATTACTGGAAAAAAAACAATATATATATCGTGTAAAAACTAATTTAAATCAAAATCTTTTACAAAATTTCACCTACCATATTATCTATTTATAATCTTTATCTTTATCTTTATCTTTATAGTAATACAAATGGGGAGCTCATATGCTGACGTGGCGCTCATACGTTGAGTATGAGAGTTTATTTGCTTAGGTGTCGTCACTATAAATTTTTAGATTTATATTTATAAATTATAAATTATTGTTTGCTTAGATTGTTATTTTCAAATTTTAAATTATTTATTTGGATTGTTATACTTAGATTGTTATTTTATAATTTTTAAATTATTTTATTTAGGTTGTTATTTTTAAAATTTTAAATTATTTTACTTAGGTTGTTATTTTTAAAATTTTAACACTTTTTTTAAAAAATTGTTGATTTTTTTTAGCACTATTTTTTAAATTTTTGTAGATTTTTTTCAAAAATTGCAGCTACATATCTAAATTTAAATATATTTACGTTAATTTAGAATTTTAAAAATTGTTAATATATTTATTTACTTTATCTACAAATTTAATTCAAATTTAAATTAAAGTCAATCAAATTTAAAAAATTTTAGTTATGACTCCACTATAAGAGTATAAGTTATGAGATATGTGTAGCACCACAATTCAAAGTACATCAAACTCTTTCTTTATATACATCCAAAATCTAAAATTTCTCTACTTATTCCAATGGCTGGTATTCACAAAATCGCAAAAATCAAACCTACAATCGATAGTTTGTGTGTACGTATACGAGTGATACGGTTATGGACACTACCAAGTTACGAAAATTCTTTATTGCCATGCTCAATTGAGATGGTTTTGTTTGATGAAGACCTGAGTTTTCTACTAATATTTTTTATTTTATTTTAAATTTATATTATTTATATTTTAAATTTGTTTGTTTATCCTCGTCTAATTGTTCTTTGATTTTTGTTTATCAATTCTAGGGAAGAAAAATACGCACCTCGGTACGATTACACCTACTTAGTTAGTAAGTTTATTGTTTTAGAAAAAGTATAATTTAATTATAAAAATTTATTTATTTTATTGATAATTTCGGCTGTGTTTTGTTTTTAACAAACTTATTGATAACAATTTTTTTCATTTTAAATCATTTCAGATATTGTAGGATATCTCGCTGAAATTGGAAGTGAGAGAACTCTTGAAAAAAATGGCAAATCTATCAAGTACACTATTATTGAATTAGAGATTGATGATGGGTAATCATATATTTATTTTTATAAATCTAAAATTTTTTATATTTTCATCATCACTAAAATTTTTAAAAATATTATTTATAAATTATAATTTATTATTTGCTTAAGTTATTACTTTTAAAATTTAAAATAATCTTTTCTCTAGACCGAATACAAATGGGGAGACTTTTTGCTGACGTGACGCTCATATATTGGGTTTCGAGATTATTTTCTTAAATATCGTTATTAAAAATTTTTGTAATTTTATTTATAAATTAATAGATCATTTAGTTAGATTGTTAGATAATAATAAGGATTTATTTTTTGAGTTTATTAGCAAGGTAGTTAGATATTTAAATCTTAATATTATTAAACTAATTTTAAAAAAATTAATAAATTATTTGGTTAGATTGTTAGATATTAATATTAATAAAGATTTAGTTTTCGAATTTATTAACAAGGTAGTTAGATATTTAAATCTTAATATTATTGAACTAATTTAAACAAAGTTATTTATAAATTATTTTAAAATTAAGACGGTTGTTTAATACTGAAATCAACAATTTAAAAGTAATAACAAAACAATAAAAAGCAAGTAATAGTAAGAAACAAGTTCGAAAACAAAGTAATAAGAGCTTATTAAATTTGAAAACAGAAACAAAACGTCATCTTTAAAAGAGGTTGTTATTTTTTAAACTTAAGTTATTTCTTTAAGTTGTTTTGCTTAGATGGTTATTTTTTAAATTTTAAGTTATTTTGCTTAGGTGATTATTTTTTAAATTTTAAGTTATTTGCTTAGTTTGTTATTTTTTAAATTTTAAGTTATTTACAAATTACTCTTTTAAATCATAAATTATTATTATTTGTTTAAGTTGTTATTTTTTAATTTTAAATTATTTGCACATAAATTAAAATTTTCAAAAAATACATGCCTCAGTTAAGAGAGCTCTTGTGTCTCGATTCATGAATTTACTAAAAGAAGTTAATGATAGATAATCAATTATTATTTTTTAAATATAAACACTTACACATAATAGATGAGTAAAATAAAATCTATGGATTTTAATAGAGTAAAGTACTAAATTGGTCCCCTTACATTTAGGCATAATCCTGTTTTAGTCCTTAAGGTTTAAAGTGTCCTATTTGAATCCAAAAAAAGTTTCATTTAGCTTCAATTTAGTCCCATCGTGAGGTCAAAGTTAAATAACTGGTTAACTGTCGATGCATCAATACATTTATTTATCATTCTCCTTAGTTTTATGGAAAATATTTTATTTAAATTATAAAAAAATGATAAATAAAAGTATTGATGCATCCACGATTAATTTTATGCCTCTGAAACTTGTATTTATTCTCCAGATTATTGACCTTGTTCTTATACTATTGTTATGTAAGATATTTCGTTAATTATTTAACTTTGACCTCACGGTGGGACTACATTGAAACTAAATAAAAGTTTTTTGAATTCAAATAGGACACTTTAAACTTTAAGGACTAAAATAGGATTATGCCGAAACGTAGGAGACTAATTTAGTACTTTACCCATTTTAATATTAACTTCGTTGTAAATTTATTTATTTGGATTTGTTTCAAGATTTTATTCTATATATTCGAATTTATTTGTTTTAATATTTTATATTTAAATTGTTATTTTAACTTTATTTTGTTATAAAAAATTTTATAATATTAAATTTTTTTATTTAAAATGTTATTATTTTTATGCTAATATTAAAAATATAAAAGATAAAACATATTTAAAAAAATGTATTATGAAATCAAATAATTTTATGATTGTGGGTATTTATCTACACGGGAGGCTGTATGGAAAACTTTGGCTTATGATATTCAGTTATGAGATTAACCTTTTATTTACCTAAAAAATAAAATATCATCTTCAAAGACAATGACAATCTTGAGAAAATCATTGATTAAGAGAAAGGGAAAGGTACGATGTTCTTAACATGGATGGAGGTCAACAAAGAATTTGAAGCAGGTCAAACTTTAACGTATGCTGAGTTTTCAAATCAATTTGTTTATAATATAGAAGAAGGGAATGATATCCACACAAGAGAGAGTATTTTATCGAGAGATTAAACTATGTTCCACCAGGTACATGTGATATCTACTATATAGAATTTTGTTAATTATTCAAAAAAGTTGCACAACATATGAGTCTATTAGGACAGTTAATGGGATTACATATCCTAACTTCCAAGATATTTTCTATTTTATGGGATTACTCTGTGACGATATTGCAGCTATTAACGAGGTCTGGTCATCAATTGAGAAAATTGTTTGTAATGCTATTGATATCTAATAGTGTTAACAAACTAAATCATATTTAGAATGCAACTTAGACATTATTGGTTGACGGGATACTATATATGAGGAGAAAAACATTGAAACCAAGGTATTTCACTATGTGGTCAATCATTATCGCATGTAGGACTTTACTTGCCAAAATCAGTATTTACCAATGGGCAACTTTATGTTATTTTGTCAAAAATTAAGAGTCGCAATGGCTTGAACGTTCTAATCCTAAATAAAGACAGTAATCCAAACTCATCAACAACAAATGTCGCGTTCAACGAAATTTTTAATAATATTTAGATAAGAAAATAGTATTTTCATTTTAGTAACATGTTATGATTTGTACTTTTATACAAATATTTGTCGTAGATATAACTAATTTATTAACTATACTTTCAGACTTGAAATAAAATGCGTAACATAGAGCACAACATCATATGCCAATTACTTTTCTAATGAAGTTAGTAAAATACTAGATTGTCGATAATTTTTCATTAGTCTTATAATATAAAGTTTAGTGTAAAATTAACATACTACTATTACAGTTATATATGTTCTTATTTTTTCAGGTCTCTTATGACTCAAGAATATTATAAACTTCAAACTGTTCCATTTGTATTTTACTTTGAATAAAGATAAAATAATATATTAAATACGTTTAATGACAATAGACAATAATAATGTTATACTAAACTTGAAAAATTTATAATTATAAAATATTATTTTTTATTTATAATGTCAAATTAAAATATAAGCCCGTGCATCGCACGGGTTTAACACAACCCGTACATCGCACAGGTTTAACACTAGTAATAATAATATCAATACGACAAAGTATTCATAAAAAATCATCTATTTTACAGCCAGTTCTTTATAAAAATATAAAATAAAAAACAACCTAAAACATATGCGTAGATTTGTTATTCTGCACATTATTATCTCTCCAATATTTTAAACCAAAATTTAAACCTCTTTCTAATTTTTAAAATGGGTTAATTACCAAAAACATCTCTGAATTATTTAGATGCTGACAAAAATACATCTAAATTTTATTATTGATAAAAATGTCTTTAAATAATTTAAAAACACAACAATAATATCTAATAGTAAATATATATTTTCAAAAAATATTTTAGAGATTGAATTTTGATGTCATTTTTTACAAATATAATTAAAAAAATGAGATATTATTATTTTTAAAATTTGGTTATTTTTTGTTAAGTATATATTGTTTTGTGATTTTTTAAAAATATTTGTTAAAAGTATTATTAGTTATTAACAAAATATTACAAAAAAAAAAGTATATACTCAAAGAAAAATTACGAAATTTTAAGGATATTAATATTAGAATATCATAATTAGGGAACAAAATCAGAAAAATATCAAAGAGGATTAGAAAAAAAATCAATGTAATTTATTAGGATATTATTCCATAACGAGCGTACTCTCAGCGTACTCTTGGTCTATATATTGGTAAGAACCTTGTAATCACAGATGAAATATATGAATAATAAAAATAATACTTCTCTAAATAATTTTTTCATTTCTTTCCTAAACTCTTTGTACCATGGTAACATGGTATCAGAGCTTCTAGGGACTCAAAATTCTGACGAATTGACATCACAAATTGCAAATATGCTACGCAATAATTTTGGCATGCGATCATCACAAACCAATTCTGACAATTTATCAATTGGTTTCAAACTAAACAGATATAATTATCCATTATGGGCAACTCTGATGAAAAAACAATTGGTGGAAGAAGAAAGAAGAAACACACCAAAGAAAACTGCTTTTAAGATTGTGGGTTGTAATACCCGGTCTAACCGAAATTAATTAAATAATAAGTTAAATAGGAGCAAATATGGTTGGAAGATTTGGCAATTGGAATTTGATAATTTAAATATGATATTTGGATTCAGTGAATTTTTCCGAGTCGGAAAATATAGTTTTCTGCGTAAAAGCGCGCAGTGGAATTTTGACCGGCAGTACCGGCTGAGATCTGTCTGGTACTACAGCTGAGGAAATTGATTATGGGTAAATAAGATTAAGAAATGAGGAATTATAATTAGGGAAGGTAGAAATATAAACCACCATAACTTGAGCTACGGAGCTCCGATTGACGAGCCGTTTACGGCCACGCATCGCTCTTCTCATCCTCTACAATTTTATCTAAGTTTGGTGGTAAGTATTCCATTCATCTCTGCCCAGTTTTCGAAATTCCCCACTGTTACACGTTTTTGGGTAGTTAGTGTTGAAATCTTGTGATT
>NC_029789.2:112868710-112869044 GCF_000816755.2 Arachis ipaensis
TTTATGCATTTAAATTGTGAAAATTGGGCTGGAGGCCGTGAATTTTGGGCCGGAGGCCGGAAAGAGGTAAGAAAGGTAAGTTGATATGTGCATTGTATGATGGCACAAGTGATTGGATGAATTTCATATAATGAATATATGAATGATTAGGTTGGTTATTGAATAATAAGGTTTGAGAAATTGAAGTGTGGAATTTGGTAATTTTGGGTGAAATTATGTAGACGAGGTATGTTTGGTTCGGTTGAGATATATTATGTGGTCATATATGTGATTATGATTATTGATGCCTTGATGGTATGATGATGCATTAGAGATATGTATGTTGTGATATATG
>NC_029789.2:112870733-112883146 GCF_000816755.2 Arachis ipaensis
TGATTCGTGGAAGAGTCAGTGAGTTGGGAAACATGTGAAACATGAATTGAATTTAGCACTCCCTTATGACAGTTGCCTATTCATGGATTAGCGAGAACCTAGGATGAATAATTGGTGAAGAAGTTTAGGATGCTTAGTGAGTTTTTGTTGCAGTACATTGAATTTATTTGGCACTTTTACCGTACTGGGAACCCATGGGCCCGGGGTTCTCATTCCGTATATATCTCTTGTTTTTCAGATACAGGTCCAGGTGCTCAGAAGTGAGTTGTGGGTCGTCTGAGAGACGGCGAAGATCTTTATTTCCTCTACTTTGTGTTTTGATTAGAATCTCTCCACCTTTGTTTTGGAAAGTTTATATTATGTATTGAACTCTTTGAATTTGCCTATAGAGGCTCTCATGTTTCCTTCGGGAGAGATTAGGATATACTGTTGTCAACTACTTTCATACTGTACCCTAGCCGACCTAAACTTCGCGGGTCGCGACTAGTGGCTATTTACTTATGTTATATATATCTATCTGTTATCTATCTCTTAATCTCCTCTACGCCTTGTCCGTATATCGTTTTCGGCTTCACGGTTTATCTTTTGTTGTCGAAACGTGAGAGATACGTCTTCGCGATTTTATTTATACTCTTTTCAGGCTTCTCGATTAATACTCCTTTCGAAATTACCTATATTTATTTATTAAAAATCCACCTGAGAGTCGTACCACCGTAATATCATTGACTTATGACTCGAGCATAAGGATTTGAATATTAGGGTGTTACATGGGTTACCCAGATTGGTGGAAAAACAATCCCAAGTCATCGAGAAATTAGAGTAAGGGAGTCGCTGTGTGAGCATCCCAAAGGTCACCAATCGATAAATGAATGGATATTCGATTGTGGGGCTACCGATACTATAACTCATGACCTCCATGATTTTAACCGTTTGACTATACCCTTAAAAGCCCGTATTGAAACAGCTAGTGGAGAATTAATTGATGTTAAAGGAGGAGGCTCTATTACTTTTTCAGAAAAATTGAAATTAAAAAATTGTCTCTATGTCCCTGCACTATTATCAAAATTATTGTCTGTTAGCCAAGTAACAAAGAAACTAAATTGTGTGGTACTCATGTACTCTACCTTTTGTTTTTTACAAGACATTCTTACGAAGGAGATCATTGGGCGTGGTACTGAGTGAGAAGGCCTTTACTACGTTGATGAAGTAGCACACCAGGGTCATGCCATACTTGCTCACGGAACGGTTACTAGGCAACTTTGGTTATGGCATAGGCGTCTCGGACATCCTTCATTTGGGTACCTCAAGTTTCTATTTCCTAGTCTTTTTACAAGTAGTACTGAACCCCTCAAATGTGAAACTTGTATTCGTGCAAAAAATCACAGTTTCTTTTCCTCCAACCAACACTAGAGTCAATTCCAGTTTTTCTCTAATACATTCTGATGTGTGGGGTCCAGCCCCTATTTCCCATAGTAATTTTCAATATTTTGTGTTATTTGTGGATGATTTCTCTCGCATGACTTGGGTATATTTTTTAAAACATAAATCTGAAGTATCTGATAAGTTCTTTGCTTTCTTCCAAATGATTCAAACTCAATTCAACAAGAAAATCCAAGTACTTCACTGAGATAATGGTGGGGAATTTATAAACCAATCAATGTGCAATTTTTTTATGAAAAATGGTCTTATCCATCAAACTTCCTATCCAAATACACCTCAATAAAATGGTGTGGCTGAGCGACGAAATCGTAAGTTACTTGAGATGACCTGAGCCATGCTTTTTGATGCACAAGTTCCAAAAAATTTTTGGCCTGAAACTATAGCGACCTCTGCCTACTTACTAAATCGCCTACCTACCCATGTTCACCATAGAATACCCTTACAAGTCTTGGCTACTCATACTGCAATCCCGCCTATTCTAACCTTACCACCTCGAGTATTTGGATGTTCCATCTTTGTCCATATCCCCAATGTGAATAGAACCAAACTTGATCCTTGTGTAGAAAAATTTATTTTCATTGGGTATGCTACACACCAGAGGGGTATAGGTGCTATAATCCAATCACTCATCGTATTCATGTGACCATGGATTGTGATTTTTTAGAATCCGAGTTTTACTTCAGCCGCCAACATGGCATTCAGGGGGAGACCAATAATGAACCACCAAGTTGGCTAAATAACCTTTGTTGACCAGAAACTGTTCAAATAGAGCAAGTAGATGGAGCCACCGAGCATACTTCACTCAACATAGAAAATAACTCGGTACATACAACCAGTGAGAGTCCTTTTGAGAATGTCAGACAAGAGGTAAGTAATTGTCAATCTGATAATTTACTCTCTATTTTTAATGAGGCCACTAACAATAACAGTATAGCACTGGAACATGAAGAACTAGAGCCCAATACCTTTATTCTTCCTCCAAGAAGAAACAGAGGGATGCTTCCTAATCGGTACTCACCAGAACATGTTCCCCGTAACTCAAGATACTCGATAAGAGTGGCTAGAGAAGGAATAGCAAATGTTGCAAAGGCTTTTTTCACCAGACTCTTAATAGAAGACATTTCAAGAACTGTCCGAGAAGCCAATGAGAAAGCTGAATGGCGAAAAGCCATGAATATAGAAATGGAAGCTCTAGAGAATAATGGAACTTGGGATAAGTGTATCCTACCGACAGGAAAAAAGCTAGTCGGGTGCAAATGGGTTTTCACCATTAAACACAAGGCAGATGGCACTATTGAATGGTTCAAGGCAAGGTTGGTGGCCAAAGGTTATACACAGACCTATGGTATCGACTACACTGAAACTTTTTCACCGGTTACAAAGATTAATAATATCAGGGTGTTGTTTTCAATAGCAGCAAATGAAGATTGGCCACTGATAAACCACTATTTTATGGTTTATCCTGTGCTTAATCAAGTGGATTTTATCCATTATTCTCACACTTATTCATACAATTCGCATGTTGTACATTTCCTTCCTAATCTTGTGCTATGATTGAAAACATGCTTCTTTGGCCTTATATTTGTTAATATTAATCCTCTCTTATTACTATTCGATGCCGTGATATGTGTGTTAAGTGTTTTCAGAGATTACAAGGCAGGAATGGCTTAGAGGATGGAAAGGAAGCATGCAAAAGTGGAAGGAATACAAGAAACTGAAGGAATTGCTAAAGCGACTATAACTTGAGCTTCAGAGGTCCAGATGACATGGTTCTAGTTGCGTTGGAAAGCTAACGTCCAGGGCTTCGCAACAATATATAATTTGTCATAGCTGCCTTGAAGCCAGATGACGCGAACGCGTGGATCACGCGGATGCATGACCTGGCAAAAACCCAATCCACGCTAACGTGTGGACGACGCTTCTGCGTGACTTTGCAGCGATCTGTACGTACCAGAAATCATTGGGGGCGATTTCTGGGTTGTTTCTGACCCAGTTTTTGGTCCAGAAAATACAGATTAGAGGCTATAAAGTGGGGGAATCAATCAATTCATAAAGACAACTTTCATATTCATAAATTTAGGTTTTAGATGTAGTTTTTAGAGAAAGAGACTCTCTCCTCTCTCTTAGGTTTTAGGATTTAGGATTTAGGATTTCTTTTTTCAATGACTTCTCAATTCTAGGTTTAATGTTCCTTTTATTTATTCTATTGTTTTAATTTTCCTTATGTCAGATTTGATTTCTCTATTTAATGCAATTTGAGGTATTTTAGAATTACAATTGCTTTCTTCTATTTATGATATGAATAATTAGGATTTTTCCTTCTTGGCTTTGGTTGGGTAATTGGTGATACCTAAGTTATCCAACTCCTTTGTTGATTGGTAATTGTAAGTTGCTGATTAATTTGGATCCCTCTGAATCTAGTCTTTCCATAGGAGTTGACTAAGACTTGAGGAATCAAATTGATTAGTCCACTTGACTTTCCTTTATTTAGTAAGGGTTAACTAAGTGGGAGCAATGAACAATTCTCATCACAATTGAGAAGGATCTGTTCTTGTAATTGGAAGTTGTTGGCTAATTCTGTATTTACTAAATCTAGACCTTCCCAAGGGAGAGGACTAGGACTTGCAAATAAGAGTTAGCTCAACTACTCGACTTTCCTTTATTTAGTAAGGGTTAATGATGAGTTCTAAATTCACCCCCATAAAAATTTAGTGAATTAGCTCTTTTGGCAAGCGCACCAAAATTATCGTCAAGTAATAACCCACAGTTGAGTGGGATCGTATCCACAGAGATTTGCAAATTCAAGCAGTTTTAATTGATTGATGAATTAGTCAAGCGGAATCAATAAGATTGTGAAGTGCAGAATTGTAAATGATATAAATGTAAATGACTAGAATGTAAAGGAAAGCAATAAAGTGCAGAAATGGAAATTGTAGAATGTAAAGTGCTGAATCATAAATGACTTGAATGTAAATGGGAATGGGGAATCGCTGAATGTAAAATCTAAGCTATAAAGAAATGAGTAGATAAGAATGGGAAAATTCATTGAGATTGGGAGATGTTGCCTCTTTGGATCAAATCTAGCTTATATCCTCTTCAATCATGCAACTCATTGACCTCTTGGCAATCATGATTGATTGAGCCCCAATCCCTTGGTGACTCAATCTCTCAGATCTTGATCAATAGCCAATTCCTTGGTCTAATTGCTCATGAAGAGAGATATGCTTGGTCCCTAATTATACCACACACCCTTGTAGGTCCAGGTAGAGGGAGGATTATATGTCACATATCCAAACACCAAAACCCAAATTCTACTCAAGTGTGAAAAGGGATTTCAAGCATGGTTTCATGTTTCCTTTCCCAAGGTTCCCATGAAACCCAATTGCATTCAATCTCTTTCCCAAGATAATTGAACACTAAGCATGAAGAATGAAATTCCTTCTAGCAAATCAAAGAGAAGATGAAGAGAAGAAAAATTTCACTATTATCAATCCATCAAGTACAACAGAGCTCCCTCTCTCAATGAGAGGGAAGTTAGCTACTCATAGCTCAGAAAAGTACTCAAAAGTAGAAGTGTAAAAGTGAATCTAAAACTGACTGCTTAACCCCTTCTTCAGTACTCCTTGGGGGTATTTATACAACTCTTAGTAAAATAAAAGAATTAAAAAATGAAAAAGAAAATTACAATTTGGAGGAGAAGAAAACACTCAAGAAGCGTGATCTCCCAGCTGGCGTGTGATTGGCGCTTTGCTGGCGTGTCACGTGCCCTTTACTTCCAGCTTGGCGTGCGACGCCCAATCCTTCAAGTGGCACGCTCGTCCTTACAAACAACCTTGGCGTGCCACGCCTTCGAACTCAAGTGGCACGCCATAGTGGAGTTCTTGTGTTGGCGTGCCACGCCTTCAAGCTCAAGTGGCACGCCCCCTTGCTTTCTTCCACTTCCTTGGCCTCTGGAAACTTGAACTAGCGTGGCACACCCAGGGTCTGGCGTTCCACGCCCTTGCTGCATGCTTAGCTAAGCTCCTCTGGAAAGTTACACTAGCGTGGCACGCCCAGGGTCTGGCGTGTCACACCCCTTGTGAGTGAGTGGTTCCTCTGTTTGGCGTGCCACGCCATGAACTCAAGTGGCATGCCTTAATGCTTCTTTGCCCTCTGAATGATACTGGCGTGCCACGCCTGGTCACTCAAGTGGCACGCCTAAGTGAAGAATAGTGGGTGGCGTGCCACGCCTTTGATACCAAGTGGCACGCCCCATATAATTGGCCTTCTTCATCCTCTCTGGAAACTTATACTAGCGTGCCACGCCTGAAGATTGACGTGCCACGCCCATGATCTTGTCTTGTTCCAGTAGTTGGCGTGCCACGCCTTGGCCTTCAAGTGGCACGCCATAGTGAGATATTTGGGTTGCCGTACCACGCCTTCGATACCAAGTGCCATGCCCAGTCTATAGTTGCCTTCAGCTCCTTCTCTGGATTAGTGTACTAGCGTGCCACGCCTGGTTGCTTAAGTGGCATGCCCATGCAATTGTGGACTTCTTCAAGCTTGGCGTGCCACGCTTGGGTCCTCAAGTGGCACGCCCAAGTAACTTTTTGGAGCTGGCGTGCCATGCCTTCGACACCAAGTGGCATGCCATAGTGGAGGTTCTTCTTGTTGGTGAGTTGGCGTGCCACGCCCCTTTGCTCAAGTGGCACGCCCATAGCAATTGATGGGTTAGGCGTGCCACGCCCTTTATGTGTCCTCCATTTTGCTCTCTGGAATTTTATACCAGCGTGCCACGCCCATTCCCTGGCGTGCCATGCCCATGTGCATGCTTGGACTTCTTCTCTGGATTTTAGTACTGGCGTGCCACGCCCAGCTCCTGGCGTGCCACGCCAGTGCATTTTTGTGGTGTTTGTTCTCAAGTGGCATGCCAATTTCGTACGCTCAGCTCCTTGTTTGTCTTTCTCCCATTTTTGATGCCTTTTTCACCTGAAATTCAGCATAACTCATCTCAAAGTGGTGTACCATAATATTCATCAAATAATACATGAATTGTACTGATCAAATGAGATTTATGCTCTTTTATGGTCTTCTTTATGCAAGAAAGAAGGGTAGATGATGCAAGTCATCACAACACCAAACTTAAGCTTTGCTTGTCCTAAGCAAATCAATGTGAGTAGGCCTTTATATCTTGAGGCCTTGGCTTCGAATGATTGCAATACAACTAAGAGTAAAACTGAGTGTTCACACATGCATGAATGTTTTTAATGTCATGAAAAGCTCTTGGATCCTTGAGGGTTCTTTTAGGTATAGCCTTCAGGGGTCCTTTCTATTGATTGTCACCTTGAAGTAGTAAGGTTTGTTTTGCTTTCTTGACCACGACTCTAAATGTTTTGTCTCAAGACAACCCTTTAATTAGGCTTTCAATTAGCACTCCCAAACCAGTTGGTTTCAGGGTACTAGGTGTTGAGACACCCCTAAGAATTTACTTGCCCAGGTCTCTTCTTGACACATCTTCACAACAAGCATCTACTAAGATCTTTAATTCTTTTTGAGCTTTTTAATGTTTCTTTTTCATCTCAGTAGTTGATGCTCAGAGCCTTGGGGATTTATTGCTTACTACCCCTTGGTTCTATGGATATTCAAGGAGCACCCATTAGTCTTCCTTTATTATACCTTCTAGGACTAGTTGCTCTTCTATGACTCAATTTCTTTTTAGTTCATCCAATGTTCTACACTTAGTTTCTTACTTCTTAGTTTGTTTGATGATCTCTCTTGGCCTTGGTCTCTCTTAATGTTTTTGCACAACTCACAATGACTCTTGTGGAGACAAGTTCTACTTTTATTTAAGTTGAAATGCAGACTTGAAATACATGACATTTTCTTTCTTGTAAAATAAAAACTTCAAACAGGAATTAAAACTAAGCATAAAACATAAACTATCCTAGCATGATTATTCAAAAAGTAAATAAAGCAAAAGCTTAAACAGAATTCAGAAATTGGAAAGTGTCAACCATGGGGCTCAACAACCTTGAGCAGCTTCATCTTCAGTTCATTGGCCCCTTCCCTTTGTCCTTCTTCTTGGGAGGTGAGGAGCCACCTTCATCTGGCTTGGAGGAACCTTCTTGTGCTTTGGTTTCCTTGGGCTTGGGCTTCCAGAATCCTAGCCTTCTCATGTAGGATTTCACATTCTCCTTGTGTTGGTATGCTATTTCTTCTTGCCTTGAGCTGAGTTCCTCCAATTTCTGCATATAGGTGGGGTAATTGGGGTTCATGTTAGCCACTGCATTGCACAGGTAGCTCAACTTTGTTTGTGCATAGCCATCATATTCCCCTCTGGCCATAGTCCTTGCTTCATAAAGATGTCTAAATTCAATAAGGCTCCCCATTTGTTATAGTTATTGCTCCAAAATCATTCCTAGGCTGCTTTTCATCTCTCCCCAGTCAAATTATTCTTGCTGTTCCTTGAGGTTCTCAAAGCCTCCTTGGAGTTGTTGAATATTCTGATTGACTTGACTCCATTTTTGTTGCTGAGTCTCCCTCAGTTGATTGACATCTTCCCTCAAGTGGTGTAAGTCTCCCTTCATTTGGTGTACATCTCCTTGCAATTGCTCCCAATTGAATCCCTCTGGAAATTGTTGATATTGGTAGTGTGGTGGTGGTTGAAGTGCCAGGAAGTGAGGTTGCTCTTCTACCTCTTCCTCTTCTTGTTGTTATGGTGGTTCATGAGCATGAGCTCTCCTTTCTCTGGCCCTGTTGAGTGGGTGGACAACCACCACTTTGGCCATCTTTTTGGCAGTTATGAACTTGTCTTGCTTCACAAGCACTTCGTCAATGATCTTCTCAACTCCAGCTTCATCACATAGCCTCTGTATAATGCTGGGAAATGCCAACCTTGTATTGTCACTGGTGCTTTTCAGTACTTTATTGATGTTGTTGGTGATCATCTCTCCCACATTGATATTTTCTCCTCTCATGATGCTGTAGATGAGCACAGCTCTCTCTTTGGTCACCTCTGAAGTGTTGGATGTGGGGATTAGGGACCTGCTCACAAACTCTAGCCACCCCTAGCTTGGGGGTTCAAATCTCTTCTCTTCAATTGGTTGGATATCCCATCCTTATCATTTATCCAACGCACATTCAGCACACAAATTTCAGTCAGAATCTCATCAAACCCAGGGTCTGGCTACTGCATTCTTTCTTCATAATTCCGAGTGGAGTTTGTCCTTTTTACCATTAGCATTCTTTCTATGCTAGAGGGGCTGTAGTCAATGGACTTTCTCCTTACATAGCTAATGTAGCCATATTGTTGCCCTGGTTGAGGTATTGCGTTGGCATAGAATTTCCTCACCAAGCTCTCTACCACTTTTCTTAGTGGGTTGCATAGAAGTGACCAACCACTGTTGTTGATCTCAATGTTGATCTCAATATGCTCATTCCTCCCTAGTTGAAACCCAACTTTTGGAATGATTTCCCTCTCACTTACCCAACCATAGAATTGATTTTGGTTGAATTCAGAGAGGAACTTATATTCATTAAAAGAGCTTAAGGATTCAGAGGCTGGTTCCTTGGTTCTTCTTTTCTTTGAGGCTGAGCTTTTTGGTGGTGCCATTAGGTTGAGAGAGTGAGTTGTGAAAGAAAATAGGGATTGCAAGAAAGAGCAAGCAAAATAAGGTTTTGTTCCAACACCAAACTTAGGACTTGATTGTCCCAATCAAGAAGAAAGAAAGAAATGAGGGGATGAGAGATAGTAGAAGATGAAAAGAGAAGTGATAGTGAGGGGTGTGGGTATTGTTGAAGTGGGAGAGGAGAAGGGGGAAAGCTTTTATAGTGGGTGAATGGTGTGGTTCGAAGGGTGGGAAATAAAGAGGGTTAAATGTTTTTCCACTTTGGGGAGTGTCGCCTAGCGTGGGAAGAGGCGCCAACTCTTTTCTCACTGTGTCTTCTGCGTGTGTCAAGTTCCAAAGTGCAAGTACACTTTGACTTCCTTGTTTTGTGAGTTGTTTACCATGTGGGCCCCATCTTCTCTCCTGAAATTGAAACTGAACCATTAGTAATGATAAAAGAATCCCTTCACATTCCTTCTCATCAAGGATAAATTGGATTGCAACTGATGGGTGTCCCTTGGGACACCAAACTTAATTCTTTGGCATCTTAATAAATTGGTTTTATCATTGTGTTTTTAATGTGTTCATAAGAGTGGAATAACATCAATCTTTTCATTTTCTTTTGATTCCAACTCCTCTGAACTCATTAAATCACGTTCATGTTCTTGCCCAAAGTATTAAGTGCTTTCAAATTGGGTGACTTGGGCTGCTATGTGATCATTAGTGGTGGCCACACCAAACTTAATCTCTGGGTCTACTCTTAAAAATCAAACTATTAGTTGTTTGTAAGCCTAGATTAAGTGGTGTGAGGCCGCACCAAACTTAGCACTTTAGCTAGTTCTCAGCCCTTTCACTCATCACTAGTTATGCATTCATCAAGTTGCAATTCCCAGATAGAAAGAAATAAAAGTTTGTAAAGAAAATATAGCTACTAATGCTAATATCAAATCTTCTAATCTACAATTGTAAACTATTCTTAATTACTGAGAATTGAACTATTTAAAGCAACAGAATTTAAACTACTTCTAAGAAAAGCAATTAAATCAAAAAGGATAAAGTGTTGGGGTGCCTCCCAACTAGCGCTTCTTTATTGTCATTAGCTTGACATTCCTTCATCTTTAGCTGAGCTTGTAGCTCATCCTCTGCTCCTACAAGGAGCCTCCCAAGTAGTGTTTGAGTCTATGGCCATTAACAGAAAAGGTTCTCTGAGTCTTGTCCTCCATGAGCTTCACATGACCATAGGGAAACACTTTGAGTATGGTGAAAGGTCCTGACCATTTAGACTTAAGTTTTCCAGGGAAGAACTTGAGTCTTGAGTTGTAGAGTAACACCTTCTATCCTTCAGTGAACTCCCTTCTTGCTATCCTTTGGTCATGCCACCTTTTTGTGTTCTCTTTGTAGATTTTTGCATTATCATATACTTGATTTCTAAATTCTTCCAGCTCATTGAGTTGCATTAATCTCTTTTCTCTAGCAGCTTGTTCATCATAGTTTAACATTTTTAGAGCCCAAAATGCTCTATGCTCAAGTTCAACTGGTAAGTGACAAGCTTTTTCATATACCAACTGGTATGGAGACATCCCAATGGGAGTCTTATAGGCTATTCTGTAGGTCCACAGTGCATCATCTAGCCTCTTAGACCAATCCTTTCTTGAGCTTCCAACAGTTTTTTCAAGGATTCTTTTTAGCTCTCTGTTGGAGATTTCAGCTTGTCCGTTGGTCTGTGGGTGGTATGGAGTTGCCACTTTGTGCTTTACTCCATATCTGAGGAGGAGTGTATCGAGTTGTTTGTTGCAGAAGTGTGTCCCTCCATCACTAATGAGAGCTCTGGAAACTCCAAATCTGCTGAAGATATTCCTTCTCAAGAAGCCTATCACAACCTTATTGTCATTTGTTGCAGTGGCTATGGCTTTTACCCACCTTGAGACATAATCAATAGCCACCAATATGTAGCTATTTTAGTAGGAGGTTGGGAAGGGTCCCATGAAATCAATCCCCCATACATCAAATAGCTCCAGCTCTAGTATGTATTGCTGTGGCATCTCATTCCTCTTGGTTAGATTACCAGCTCTTTGACATTCATCACACCTTGACACCATTTCCTTGGCATCCTTAAACATTGTTGGCCAATAGAATCCGGATTGAAGCACTTTTGCTGCTGTCCTTTCTCCACTGAAGTAACCTCCATATGCTGACCCATGGCACTGCCATAACACTTCCTGCCCTTCTTCATGGGATATACACCTTCTTAGGACTCCATCAGCACACTTTTTGAACAAATAGGGGTCATCCCAGATGTAGTGTTTGGCATCCTTGATTAGCTTCCTTTTCATGTGCCTATTGATGTTAATTGGCAGCTCCGTAATAGCCTTGAAGTTGGCTATGTCTGCAAACCAAGGGGCTACTTGAATCATCATCAATTGTTCATCAGGGAAGCTTTCGTTTATTGCTACTTGCTGCATTTCTTCTTCTTGTGGGATTCTTGAAAGGTGGTCAGCTACCTTGTTCTCTGCTCTGTTCCTATCTTTAATCTCAATATCAAATTTCTGGAGCAGCAGGATCCACCTTATTAGTCTGAGCTTAGATTCTTGTTTGGTAAGCAAGTATTTGAGTGCTGCATGATCAGTGAACACAATTACTTTTGAGCCAATAAGATATGATCTAAACTTATCAAAAGCAAAAACTATGGCTAAAAGTTCTTTCTCCGTGGTGGTATAGTTTCTTTGATTCTCATTAAGAACCTTGATAGCATAGTAAATAACATGTACCAGCTTGTCCTTCCTCTGTCCTTGTTCTGAGGGTTACCTGAAACTGTAGGTCGATCTCGGACGAGATCGTCTGTGCTGGTCGGAGCTGTTGTGTCCGACTTGTTGGACTTGGTGATGATGCTGATCCTTCATCCCCAGAGGGTGGAGGGTACTTGCAAGGGACTCTGATGCTTAAGTTAGCAAGGGTATTAAGCAGGTATTGAGTAGAATCAGAGTATGAGTTATACCTGGGTGCTCTAGTGTATTTATAGTAGTGTGGAGTGACCTTTTTGGATAAGATAAGTTAGTTATCTTATCTTATCTTATCTTATCTTTGAGTTGGGTCCTCGTATCTGCAAGGGAACCGCCCTTATCTCTATAGGCTTGGGCTGCCTTTGGATTTGGGCCGTGTTCCTCTATCTGGGTCCTCTATTGGGCTTTCCTGTTGATTTGGCCGAGCTCTTTGAGAAGAGGTCGGATGGTCGGACCTGAAGAGGTCGGTCGCCTTGCCGCTAAACATCCTGTGTCGGATAGTGATGGTGTTATTTTTGGAAAATGAAAAATGAATTCCAAACACACAAATCTAACCGGCAAGTGCACCGGGTCGCATCAAGTAATAATAACTCACGGGAGTGAGGTC
>NC_029789.2:112883157-112923665 GCF_000816755.2 Arachis ipaensis
TTCCTCAAGTTTGAGCTAAAGTTTGAGGCAAACTTTTGCTCAAGCTTTTTTGCCCTGGGGTGTTTTCACTTCTTCCAAAAGTTTGAGCTAAAGTTTGAGGCAAACTTTTGCTCAAAATTTTTGTTCTCTCTTGCTCCTAGCCATTCCTCTTTGCTTCAACCTTTCTCCAAGCTTTCTTCACCTATCATCAATCAATCAAACACATCAAAGCTATGCTCAAAAATCATGAGATATTCATTCTTTCCTAATATTTGATAATTATAGCATAAAACCTCATGAAATTGCATGAATTCATCTATGGTTGATTGAATCAAAGGAAACATGGAAATCTACCTAATTGGCTTGCTTATGGCTCAAGAAAGTGCATAAATCAATTGAAAACAAAAGAAAAAGGCTAGTGAAACTAGGCTAAGATGACTTGTCATCACAACACCAAACTTAAAGCTTGCTTGTCCCCAAGCAAGAAAAGATTTATTGAGAAGAAAGAATGAAATGGAAGAGGATGTTCATGCTAGCAGAGTATTATTGGTAGTTCATGGGGTTTTATGTGGATATGTAAATACTCACTTCTTATTGACTCTTAGGCCTAGAAAGTCTCCTTCAAGCTTCAAGTAACATACTGCTAATACTTCTCATTATTCCTTTATCCTTGGATATTACTTTTTTTTTTAAGCTTTATTTGAGTGTCATGTGTAACAAGTTCATTTCTTTCTTTATACTTGACACATTATTCACTATAGACACTTGGCTTACATTCCTTCTTAAAACATTGATGCCCAGCACCTCTTTGGGTTACTAAATGCCTTATAGTTAGGTTGCTCTTGATAGTGGACTTTCAGCTGATGATCCCGGGTTAGTTAACCCAAGTCACCAAGTGTTGATGCACTCCAAAGAACTTAATAATCTAAGCAGATCCTAGTACAAAGACACCACAGGCATATATTCTAAGGTTCAAGCTATTGGTGTCTAGCTTTGTTTCTTTTTATTTTCTTTTGTTCTGTTGCCACTCTTTGGCTTTTTCTTTTCTCTTTTTGTTTTTCTTTCTAACCAAGGACTTTTATTTGATTGAAATTCATAGACAGTGAGCTACTTTTTACCTAAAAGGTGACAGTCTAGTTCTTTTATTCACTAAAAGTGAGCTATCATACAATCACACATACATACCACCACTTACTTTTATTGTACTTCTATCTAACAGAGAACTATCTCACTTCACATTCAAACATTTCTTTTATTGAATTAAATATGCAGGGGACAAAGCATGCTTTTTGTTAAGTGAAAGTAAACACACAAGCACACACTTAGACTAGCTTACTTATTTTAAGAAAAACAAACATAATGCAAAGACTACTAACTAGAATGACTACTAATGATGCAAGGACTTACTTAAACAGACAGGATGCATAATTACTAAACTAATAGTTACTGTCAAGATGAGCCTATTCAAACTTCCAGTTTAGAGTAATTCAATGCTGATAGAGTTAAGTAACAATACAACCTCTTGGTGGCTTCTTCTTTTTACTCTTAGCTAATGGTGTGTAGCCCTTCCAAGAGAGTGATTGAATTCCTGCAGAGTTAATGGAAGTTGCTTGTTTCTCAAGCCCTTAGGTAATTGGTTAGTATGCAAGACTTTCTTGTAGGCTTTTGAACTTACTTTGGTGTGTGAACACCAAACTTAGTCCCTTGCCACTGCCTCTGATGCACGCTATGAAAAAAAAAAAAGAACTACCTCAGGTTGGGTTACCTCCCAACAAGCGCTCTTTTAATGTCACTAGCTTGACATCCTTCATTCTTTGATCATGGGGGCTGAAAATCATAGTGCCTCAACTTTTCTCCTCTTACTGTGAACTTCCTTCCAGTCTCCTCTTTGATGATCTCTAAGTGTTCAAGTGAAAGAATCCGGTTCACAGTATAGCATTCAGATGATTGTGGGGACACCTTCATTGGTTGGGTATTCAACACTACTTTATCCCCTGGTGAAAAGCCTTCAGTAGGGATCTTCTTATTTCTCCACCCTCTTGGTCTCTTCTTCTTTTCTTTCTCAAGAGACACTCCCTGCCTTGGTGGTTCCTTATCTGAGATGTTGAATTTCTCATATGGAGGTTTTGGATCTAGTTCCTCCTTGATTTCTTTGGTCTGTTGCACCATCTCTACTTCTTTCAAGCATGGATGTAGAAGTCTTGGAGTTAACTCATTGAATGCCTCCTTCAAGCTTTGATCATTGGCCTTATCCTTCATACAATCTTCTTCTTGAGTGGGCTCATGTGGGTTTTTAAAAACATGGAATGCCAGGTGCTCATCATGCACTCTCAGTAACAATTCCCCTTTTTCAACATCTATCAGTGCTCTGCCCGTAGCAAGAAAAGGCCTCCCTAGGATGATGGGGGTGTTAGGGTCCTCCTCCATGTCCAAAATGACAAAATCAGCTGGGAGAAGGAATTTTCCCACTTTTACCAGTACATTCTGTACAACTCCAACTGCTTGCTGGATGGATTTGTCAGCCATTTGAAGGAGTATTCGTGTGGATTTCAGCTCACAAATTCGAAGTTTCCTCATTAGAGACAAAGGCATCAAGTTTATGCTTGCACCAAGGTCACAGAATGACTTTTCAATTGTTATGTCTCCTATGGTGCAAGGTATATAAAAACTCCCAGGATCATCTTTCTTCTCTGGTAACTCTCTTTGGAGAATAGCACTACATTCCATTGTCATCTCAACAATTTGTCCTTCTTTTAGGGACTTTTTCTTTGTCAGCACTTCCTTCATAAATTTGGCATACACTGGCATCTGTTCAAGTGCTTCTAAGAAAGGAATATTGATGCTGAGGGTCTTGAATATGTCCAGGAACTTTGAGTATTGCTTATCCTCATTCTCTTTTTTGAACCTCTGAGGGTATGGAAGTTTGGGGATATGTGGCTTCACCCCTTCCTTCTTCTCTTGTAGTTGTGTTTCAAGGATGTCCTTATCTCTCTTTGAGCTTTTTGCATTCTTGAGTTCTTGATCTTCTTCACTTCTCTCTTCTGTCTCTTTTTGTAGAACTTCTCTGTTGTGTTCTTCCTGATTGATGGCTTTCTTCTCACTTTCCAGTATAATTGCTTTGCACTCCTCCCACTTTGTAGCTTTTTCTTTGTCCCTTGAGTGATCTTGAGTGGCACTAGGAGATACATTTGATTGCTTCTCATCCATCTCTGCAATTCGTTTAGCCATTTATTCCATATGCCTCTCAAGATTTTTACTTGTTATGGCTTGATCCTTCCGTGCTGCTTCCTGATCTTGTCTTGCCATCTCTTGATTTTTTATGAGTTTCTCCACCATTATCTCTAGATTAGAGATTCTTTGGGAGTCTGGATTTAGTTGTGGTTGTGTAAAGTGAGATGGTTGTTGCTGGAAGTTGTTTGAACTATTTGTGGGGTTGTTTTGTGGGTGGAATGTGGATGTGGAAAGTGGATGATGGTTGTTTTGGTTAGTGACTGAATTATTGGGTGGATAATAGCTGGAATTTGGGTGGTCATTTTGGGGTTTTCTATATGGATTGTGGGTTATGTTTTGCTAGTTTTTGTTCTGGTTGCTTCTTGAGTTGTTTTGGTTTGAATTCCTTTGCCATGGTTGTTGGTTTTGAGTGTGGTTATCTCCCCATCTGAGATTTGGATGGTTCTTCCAGGGCAATAACACTTCAATCCATGGCTGAAGTGAAATATTAGTTAGCTTAGGCAAAAATTCAAACAGCTAGCGTGTTAGTCAAAAGTTAAAGAAACAAAAAAGAAAAAGTGCTTGATCTAGATCTCCACTTCACTTAATCATTGTCAATCAATTTCAATCCCCGGTAACGGCGCCAAAAACTTGATGGTGTTATTTTTGGAAAACAAAAAATGAATTCCAAACACACAAATCTAACCGGCAAGTGCACCGGGTCGCATCAAGTACTAATAACTCACGGGAGTGAGGTCGATCCCACAGGGATTGAAGGATTGAGCAATTTTAGCTTAGTGGTTGATTTAGTCAAGCAGAAGAGAGATCAATTCTCCTCCCCAAATTCTCTTGAATTATAACAACAATGCCAAAATGTAAAAGTGAGCTCTCTACAAAACTACCCAATTAAAACCGAAAAGAAAAGCTCCCCGAAGAACTCAAATCCTAATCTATTTATACACTTTCTTCAAATGGTCTTCAAGCCTTGAATTGGGCCTTTGCTCTTGATGGAATTAGGTTGATAGAGGCCTTGGTTGATTGCTCTTGGAGTTGGAGAGAGAACCAATGTGAACTGGGTTGTGAATCTTAAAAATTGAGTAAAAGTTTGAGTAAAAGTTTGAGGCAAACTTTTACTCAAACTTTTTACATCAGCTGCCCCATTCTTGCTGGTACCAACGTTTGAGCTAAAGTTTGGGGTCAAACTTTTGCTCAAACGTTGGCCCCCTTGTGCATATATGTGGCGCCAACGTTTGCCAAAAAGTTTGAGGTAAACGTTGGCGCAAACTTTTTCTCTCCAGGGTGTGTTGCTGATGGTGCCAACGTTTGCCAAAAAGTTTGAGGCAAACGTTGGCGCAAGCTTTTGTCCTCCAGGGTGTTGATTTTGTGATGCCAACGTTTGCCAAAAAGTTTGAGGCAAACGTTGGCTCAAGCTTTTTTCCCAAAAGTTTGAGCTAAAGTTTGAGGCAAACGTTGGCTCAAGCTTTTTTCCCAAAAGTTTGAGCTAAAGTTTGAGGCAAACTTTTGCTCAAGCTTTTTTTCCAAAAGTTTGAGCTAAAGTTTGAGGCAAACTTTTGCTCAAACTTTTTGTTCTCTCTTGCTCCTAGCCATTCCTCTTTGCTTCAACCTTTCTCCAAGCTTTCTTCACCTATCATCAATCAATCAAACACATCAAAGCTATGCTAAAAAATCATGAGATATTCATTCTTTCCTAATATATGATAATTATAGCATAAAACCTCATGAAATT
Organism: Arachis ipaensis; assembly: GCF_000816755.2. Classification (NCBI taxonomy): domain Eukaryota; kingdom Viridiplantae; phylum Streptophyta; class Magnoliopsida; order Fabales; family Fabaceae; genus Arachis; species Arachis ipaensis. The sequence goes on from NC_029789.2 coordinate 112,888,094, forward strand.
GCATGAATTCATCTGTGGTTGATTGAATCAAAGGAAACATGGAAATATACCCAATTGGCTTGCTTATGGCTCAAGAAAGTGCATAAATCAATTGAAAACAAAAGAAAAAGGCTAGTGAAACTAGGCTAAGATGACTTGTCATCAGATAGCTCGACCCTGGGTATGAACAGTGCCCCCGCTCGAGCTCGGTCATTCCCTTGGGGTCGAGTCTTAGTCTTAGGACTTCGATCCTTTTTGAATGAAGCCAAACTCGAGCATTTTATCGACTTCTTTTTTGTAGGGTGTTCTTCCTTCTCTTGAATGTGAAACGTTTTGTTTCTTAAAAGCGTGCGCTCTTTGCATTAGCGCTCTAGATTTGGAAATGTGCGAGGGTTTAATACCCTCATTAATTGGTTTTTAATGCCCCATTTCTCTTGGTTCTTTTATTTTGAATTTTGTATCCAAGAGACGGTTTTCTCTTTTCTGTAACTTCCCCTCTTTTTCTCCTGCTCCTGCATTTTCATTTTTTCTCTGTGACGCTTTGTTTTGGTACATTGTTGGTGCTCTGCTTCGAGGTTTTCGTCGCTCCGTCTTTCGGCTTTTCTTCAGAGCTTTTCTCCTTTCTCCAGGTTGGTTCTACTTTCTGCTTCTTTACTTTTTTCGCCGCTTTTTCCTTTGATCCTCTGGTGAAGCTTTGATTTTGTTTGAATGCATGCTGGAAAGTTTGATTCTTTTCGCGTCATTTGGCTGCTATGATGCATGTTTCTGGTATCCCTCTTGATGATTATGATTTTCTAGGGTTTTGCATGTTTGACTGTCCTTGCTTTCTGGAATAATGGCTTCGTTTAATTCTTCAGAAAAAAGGTTGCATTTTTTTTCGTTTGCTTGAACTGCTACTTTGTTGTTCCTTTGACGACTTTGTAAAAAGGGGGTTGCTTTTCTTTGTTGGGAGATGATATGGGTCTTCACTCTGTTATTGCCTCCAAAGGATGCCCCTGGACCTTGGGTTGTGTCCTGGGGTTTTCCTTTTTACCTACTATACTGCGCTGGATTTATGCTGTCGAGTCATTTTGATTTCGTCTGGGATATTTTTACCTTTTTAGTAATCCAATCTTTTTCTTGTTTGTAGGACTAGTTGGCCATGTCTTCCCGAAAAAATATTGTCGAGGCATCTCCTAAGGTTCCCGATGGAATGTCTGATTGGCTGGATTCTCTTGTCTTGCTGTGTGTTTCTTTAGCTGATTCTGAATTTTGTATGATGCTTAGAAGGCATCATCGTGTCTATAGCAGTGAGGATCAGGAGAGCAATTACGAGTTAGTAGCACCTGATTCTGGTGATAGAGTTTGCTTCCCAGTCCTGGGGAGAGTCCCTTCTTCTATGCTTATGACTTCTTTTTCAGCTAGATGAATATCACTTTTCCTTTTACCTCTTTTGAAACTGACCTGTTATGGTCTTGTAACGTAGCCCCTTCGCAGCTCCATCCAAATTCATGGGATTTCATTAAGATTTTTCAGCTTGTTTGTCGAGAATTTGCTGTTACACCTTCTCAAACTCTTTTTCTATATCTCTTTGTGTTGACCAAGCCTGGGACTACCAAGAAGAAGGCTTCTTGGATTTCCTTTAGGTCTGCCCAGGGACATAAGGTTTTCTCTCTGTACGACGAATCTTTTTGGGATTTTAAGAATTACTTCTTTAAGGTCCGGGCTGTTAAGGGAGTCCGGCTTTTCTTTCTAGACGAAAATAACGAACCCTGCTTTCCCTTAGAGTGGCAGAGGAACATAGTGGTATCCCGATATACTTGGGAGATGTTGGACGAGGTCGAGCAGGCCTTTGTGAATATCTTGGAGGATATTTGGGGGGAACCTCCTCATTTGGATACTAAAAAATCTTTGGGAGACCCATCCCTTATTCGAACTGCTTTGGGTATTGCTTTGATATATTCTGTTTCTTGTTTTTCTTCTGGTTTTGTAAAACTGTTGGTTTTCCTTTCAGAGATGGCCAAGAACAATGATGTGATGAAGGCTTTCAAAAAAGCGAGGAAGGCCACTGCCGCTCAGAACATCTCGTCCCGGGCGGATGGGGAAGGGTCCTCTCAGGTTTCATTGAAGCCGTCCGTGCCGAGCTCTCCTGGCCCGAGAAGGATGGTCCCTACTCTCCGAGTTCGTTTGGTGGATCCTCCACAGTCTTCTACTGCTACTGGGGTTTCTTCTGCGGCTGCTCCTTCTTCCAAAAGACCTCAGACCATTGAACCCTTCAACCTGGACGCGCCTGACTTTGATCTTATTGGATTTGTCGACCAGCAGATCGGTCCCTATGGTTCCCTATCTAAGGATGATGTTTCTCTCTTCCAACACTTAGATTTTATAACTCAGAGCAGCATCAAAATGGCCCATATGGGTGCTGCTCTATACTGAACTGCTCAAAACCTTCCCCTTCATGCTACCAAGGCCTTTATGGAGGAAGCTAAGCGGGAGTTTGACAGAATGGCGGGTTTAAAGGAGGAGCTCCAAGTGAGAGTGACCAGGCTGGAGAAAGACTTGGAGAATGAAAAGGCTAGTTCCATTACCTTGGCTGCTTCTGTGCAGTTGGCTGAAGACACATCGTTGAGGCATAAATATAGCTATGTTACGACCTACCGGGAGGTGATGCGTCTCAGGAAGGAGTTGGAGTCGGCCCAGGTTGATTATGCCGACCTCCAGGGTCACCTTGTGGGCAGTGTGACTGCTGCTTATGAGAACCTGAAGGAACAGGTCCGGGTTCTTGCCCCCGATGTCGACCTTACTCTCTTCAGCCTGGACAATGTTGTAAGGGATGGCAAGATTGTCCCTGACGACCCTGATGATGATGACGTTGAACCTCCTCCTGTACCGGCCACTGAAGCTCCTGTTATGCCGACTTCTTCAGTTCCTTCAGCCGGGTTGGAGTCTGATCCTGACTGCTAAATCTTGAACCGGGAAGATAGAACAGTGGATGCAGTGCCTCTCCAAACTCGTCCTCCTTCACCCCGTGCTGATGCCGCTACTGGGGGACCGCCAAGCTTTCTTTAATTATTGTTGATATATTTGGGTATAGCCCGGCCTTTGGACTTTTGAACTTTTTTATCTTGTAGATAATGTTTCTGACTCTGCTACCTTTTAGTTGTTTGTTTAGCAACTCTTTTTTGAAAAACAAAGTAATCTCCGTGCTCTTGGGACTGACCTTGGTAGCCTCTTGGGTGTGTTATTATTGCGACTTGTGTTTTTACGACATGCTGGTCTGCATTTGTCTGATACTTTCTTTTCTGATCTCTTTGGATTGGACCTTTTGTTTTATGCTTGTAGCCTAGCTTCTCTGAGGTTGAGTCCAACTTGTATGTTGGTTTTCTCTCCTTGGCCCGAAGTTATCTCTGGCAATCCTCTTTGTTTGGACTTTTGTGAGGTCTCTGTTAGGATTTACTTTTTGAGGTTTTCGGGAGGTCGACTTCGTTATACTGGTCCTCTTTGAGTTTCTTTTAGTAATCCTCTTTTTGGACCTTTGTCAGGTCTCTTTTAGAGATTACTTTTGTAACTTGTCTGTGTGAAACCGATTTCATCATGTCAGGCCCTCCTAAGTTATTTCTGTAATCCTCTTTCTTGGACCTTGTTCAGGTCTCTTTCAGGGATTACTTTTATAACTTTTGTGTAGTGGGCCGACTTTGTCGTGTCGGGCTCTTCTAAGTTATTTCTGTAATCTTCTTTCTTGGACCTTGTTCAGGTCTCTTTCAGGGATTACTTTTATAACTTTTGTGTAGTGGGCCAACTTCGTCGTGTCGGGCTCTTCTAAGTTATTTCTATAATCCTCTTTCTTGGACCTTGTTCAGGTCTCTTTCAGGGATTACTTTTATAACTTTTGTGTAGTGGGCCGACTTCATCGTGTTGGGCTCTTCTAAGTTATTTCTATAATCCTCTTTCTTGGACCTTGTTCAGGTCTCTTTCAGGGATTACTTTTATAACTTTTGCGTAGTGGGTCGACTTCGCCATGTCGGGCCCTTCTAAGTTATAGTAATCCTCTTTAATAGGGTTGGCCAGACCTCTTTCCAGGGATTTACTGATAACTTTGGTTGGTGCGACTGGTCCGACCTTTTATGTCGGTCAGTCTTTAAGTTATTTTGTAGCAATCCATTTTGTTAAGACCTCGTCAGGTCCTTTCTATGGATCACTTTCGATAACTTCTTGCATTAATCTGTTTTCACCTTTGCCGATTTTGTAGAAATTGGGTTTTAACCCTCGTTTGTTTGACCTATGATGAATTTAGTTTTCATCTTTGTTGGTCTTTGTCGTGACCGTGCAGTGAATTCGACTGTCACTTTTTGCCGATCTGTAGCTTTGTAATCGGGCGATAAATGTTTCAGATTAATGCGGCTTGAGAACTTGTAGAAAATTTGGAAAAAATTTATTCAAAAGAAAATACAAATATATACATGTGGGAGTTTTTTCTCTAAGTCGGGTGATTAGTGGATCTTGGCTTGGCGCCTCATTAAAAAACCTTTTCAGGAAAAAGAGTGCGCCTCATCCTAAGATCCTTTATCACCCCTAACTATAGTACCTTCTTAGGTTGCAGGCATGCCATGACCTGGGAAACTCTCGCCCATCAAGTTCGGACAGTCTGTAGCAGCCTTTTTCGAGTACCTCTATGACTCGGTAAGGTCATTTCCAGTTTACTGCCAGCTTTCCTTCTCCAGATCGAGTTGTTCCGATGTCATTTCGGATTAGGATGAGGTCATTTTCAGCGAAAGCCCACTGTATCACCTTTTGATTGTATCTCGAAGCCATTCGTCGTTTTAGTGCCTCTTCCCTGATCCGAGCTCTTTCTTGAACTTCCAGGAGTAGGTCGAGTTCTTCCTTTTGAAGTTGGGAGTTGGCTTCCTCATTATAGTGGATTACTCTGTGCGACCTTTCTTCAATCTCTACTAGGATCATAGCCTCCGTTCCATATGCTAATCGGAAAGGTGATTCCTTCGTGGTGGAATGTGGTGTTGTTCGATATGCCCATAGGAGTTGTGGGAGCTCTTCAGCCCAGGCTCCCTTTGCGTCCTGTAGTCTCCGTTTCAACCCGTCCAATATGACTTTGTTAGCTGCTTCGGCTTGTCCATTGGCTTGGGGATGTTCTACGGAAGTGAATTGTTGTTTTATATTCAAGTCGGCTACCAATTTTCTGAAGCCTGTGTCAGTGAATTGGGTGCCATTGTCTGTGGTTATGGAGTAAGGGACCCCGAACCTTGTGACGATATTCCTATATAGGAACTTCCGACTTCTTTGAGCCATGGCGTTGGCTAGAGGTTCTGCCTCGATCCATTTTGTGAAATAGTCCACCCCTACTATGAGGAACTTAACCTGTCCCGACCCCTGCGGGAAGGGTCCGAGAAGATCGAGTCCCCATTTTGCGAATGGCCAAGGTGAGGTTACGCTGATGAGTTCCTCTGCTGGGGCGATGTGAAAATTGGCATGCTTCTGACATGGTGGACATGTCTTTATGAACTCACTGGCTTCCTTTTGTGGAGTTGGCCAATAAAATCTTGCTCGGAGTACTTTTTTGGTAAGTGCTTGCGCTCCGAGATGATTGCCACAAATGCCGCTGTGTACTTCTTCTAGAACTTCTTTTGTGTTGGAAGTCGGTACACACTTTAACAATGGTATTGAAATCCCTCTCTTGTATAGAGTATTGTTTATGATGGTGTAGTATTGTGCCTCCCGTTTAAGCCTCTTTGCCTCCTTTTCTGCTGTGGGGAGTGTTCCTGCTTTGAGGTAGTTGATTATGGGAGACATCCATCCTTGATCCTGATCTGTTATGGCCAGGATATTTTCTTTTTCTGAGATTGACGGGTTCTGCAGGGTTTCTTGGATGAGGCTTCTATTGTTGCCCCCTGGTTTGGTGCTGGCTAATTTTGAGAGCGCGTCTGCTCGGGCATTCTGTTCCCGGGGTATGTGGCGGACTTCATATTCCCTAAATTGCCCAAGCTGTTCCTTGGTTTTGTCCAAGTACTTTTTCATGGTGGGGTCTTTAGCTTGGTAGCTCCCGGTTATTTGTGAAGTGACTACTTGTGAGTCACTGAAGATGATAAGTTTTTGAGCTCCAACCTCGCCAGCCAGCTTCAAACCAGCTAGTAGTGCCTCGTATTCTGCTTGGTTGTTTGAGGCCGAAAATCTGAATTTGAGGGAGAGTTCGATTTGAGTTCCTTGGTCGCTTTCAATTATCACACCCGCACCACTTCCAGTTTTGTTTGAGGAGCCGTCGACGTAGAGATTCCATTCTGTGGGAATTTTCGGTGTGTCTGTAAATTCTGCAATGAAGTCGGCCAGGTATTGTGATTTGATGGCTGTCCGAGCTTCGTATTGAAGGTCAAATTCAGACAACTCGACTGCCCACTGCAAGATTCTGCCTGCTAGATCTGTTTTCTGCAAAATCCCTTTTATGGGCTGATTGGTCCGAACCCTAATGGTGTAAGCTTGGAAGTATGGTCGAAGTCGTCGGGACGTTAGAATGAGAGCGTAGGCAAACTTCTCTATTTTTTGATAGTTCAGCTCGGATCCCTGTAGTGCCTTACTGATGAAATATACGGGTTGTTGTCCACTGTCGTCTTCTCGAACTAGTGCTGAAGCTACTGTTCGATTTCCTACCGCGAGGTACAATATGAGTGGTTCTCCTTCCCGTGGGCGAGTTAGGATAGGTGGTTGTCCCAGGAATCTCTTGAAATCTTGGAAGGCTTGTTCACACTCCGTTGTCCATTCAAATTTCTGTCCCTTCCTCAGAGTAGTGTAGAAGGGGAGAGACCTTATTGCCGATCCGGCTAGAAATCTAGACAAGGTTGCCAATCTCCCGTTTAGTTGTTGTACCTCTTTGACACAAGTCGGAATTTTCATGTCGAGTATGGCCCGACATTTATCCGAATTTACCTCGATTCCTCTTTGTGTGAGCATAAAACCCAGGAATTTGTCAGCTTCTACTGCGAAGGTGCATTTTGCGGGATTGAGTCGCATGCCGTGCTTCCTTATAGTGTCGAATACCTTGGTCAGGTCGGACAGTAGCGTTTCTTTGTTTTGCGTCTTTATTAACATGTCATCTACGTAGACTTCCATGATTTTTCCAATGTGATCCAAAAAGACCTTATTCATCAGTCTCTGATACGTAGCTCCCGCGTTTTTGAGGCCAAAGGGCATGACGATGTAGCAGTAGTTTGCTTTTGGGGTTAAGAAGGAAGTTTTCTCTTGATCGGGTGGATACATTGGGATTTGATTGTATCTTGAATATGCGTCCATAAACGAGAGGTATTTATATCCGAAGGAGGCATCTACCAGAGCGTCAATACTTGGGAGTGGATAAGGATCCTTTGGGCAGGCTTTGTTGAGGTCAGTGTAGTCGGTGCACATTCGCCACTTCCCATTCAATTTTCTCATCAAGACGACATTAGCTAGCCATAATGGGTATTTGACTTCTCTTATGAACCCTGCCTCCAGTAGAGCTTGTACCTGTTCTTCCACAGCTTGGGATCGTTCTGGTCCGAGCTTTTTTCGTCTCTATTGTATTGGCCGAGCTCCCGGGTAGACTGCCAACTTATGGTACATTAATTTAGGGTCTATGCCTGGCATGTCTGCGGCCTTCCATGCAAAGATATCAATGTTATCTCGTAGAAACTGTGCGAGTGATTCTCTCATGTTTCCTTTTAGGATTGTGCCAATGTTGGTTGTTTTGTCCGGGGTGTCTCTGATCTGGATCTTCTCTACTTCGCCTTCAGGTTGTGGGCGGAGCTCTTCTCGCCTCTGAACTCTACCAAGTTCAATTGTGTGGAATTCTTTTCCTCTCCCTCTGAGGTTTAGACTTTCGTTATAACAGCGGTGCGCTGTCCTCTGGTCTGCTTTTACTGTAGCTATCCCTTCCGTAGTCAGAAATTTCATGCATAGATGAGGAGTTGATACTATTGTACCGAGCTGATTCAGTGTTGTATGTCCTATTAGGGCGTTGTAGGCTGAACTCACGTCAACCACAATGTAGTCTATCTTGAGTGTTCTTGACTGATTTCCTTTTTCGAAGGTTGTGTGGAGCGAGATGTATCCAAGTGGCTGAACCGGGGTATCTTCCAGTCCGAACAGGCTGTTCGGGTATGCTTTGAGTTCTTTTTCTTCCAGGCCGAGCTTGTCAAAGGCAGTTTTGAACAAGATGTCGGCGGAGCTCCCTTGGTCTATCAGTGTACGGTGGAGATTTGCATTTGCCAGTATAATAGCGATGACCATGGGATCGTCGTGTCTTGAGATGATACCGGATGCATCTTCTCTGGTGAAAGTAATTGCAGAAACGTCGGGTACTTCCTCCTTTCCTTCAACGTGATATATCTCTTTGAGATATCTTTTGCTGGATGATTTGGAGATTCCTCCTCCCGCAAATCCGCCGTGTATCATGTGGACGTGTCTTTCTGGTGTGCGGGGTGATTGCTCTATTCGCCCGGCATCCTCATCCCTTCTTCTTTTTCTTTGTTCTTCATCTCGAGTGACCAGGTACCGATCTAATTTTCCTTCTCTTACTAGCTTTTCTATGATATTCTTTAAGTCGAAACATTCGTTGGTGGAATGCCCGCGAACTCGATGGTATTCACAGTACTTGGTCCGATTTCCTCCTCCTCTTTTCCCTTTGAGTGGTTGAGCTGGGGGTATTTTTTCAGTGTGACAAACTTTTCTATAGACATCCACAAGGGACACCCGAAGAGGGGTGTAATTATGGTATTTTTTTATTTTTTCCCCATGTCGATCTTCCTTCTTCTTGGACTCTTTATCCTTGTCTCAGGAGGAGAATCCGGACTTTGAGGCTTCTCCTAATCGGGCGTTTTCCTTTATGTTGATATACTTCTCAGCTCGTTCTTGTATCTCGTTTAGAGATGTGGGATACCTTTTTGATATGGATTGGCTGAAGGGCCCTTCTCGGAGGCCATTGATGAGGCCCATGATGGCCGCTTCAGTGGGTAGACTTTGTATGTCAAGACACGCCCTGTTGAATCTTTCCACGTAGCTGCGGAGACTTTCCCGATCTCCTTGCTTGATCCCCAACAGACTAGGGGCGTGCTTGGTTTTGTCTTTCTGGATAGAGAATCTGGCTGAAAACTTCTTGGCTAAATCACCGAACCTTGAGATGGACCTTGGAGGCAGATTGTCGAACCATCTGATTGCTGTCTTTGTTAAAGTAGCTGGAAAGGCTTTGCAACGAACTGCATCTGAGGCATTGGTGAGGTACATTCTACTTCTAAAATTGCTGAGATGATGGCCGGGATCTGTAGTGTCATCGTACAAAGCCATATCCGGGAGTTTAAAGTCTTTTGGGATCTTGGTCTTCATGATTTCCTTGGTAAACGGATCTTGGTCCTTGCGGGGGTTATCCTCATTAGGGGATCAATTAGCTTTGTTTTTGAGATCGGCTTCAATTTGTAGGAGTTTGTCCTCTAATTCCCGACGTCGCCTTATCTCCTTCTGTAGGTCCTTCTCCGCCTCTCATTGATGTTGGGCTTCTTTCTCGAGTTGCTTTAATCGATCTTGAAGCATTTCCAGTGCTCCCGATTTTGGTGAATTCTTGTCTCCGCTAGGCTGTGGGGTATCTTTGGGTGTAGTGTCCACGTTTTTGTGCGGCGTTCTATCTTCTATGCCTGAACCATGTTCATTGTCATGGTCATCCGCCATGGTGATGGGATGACTTCCAGATTCCCCGGCAATGGCGCCAATGTTCCGAGGGTTACCTGAAACTATAGGTCGATCTCGGACGAGATCGTTTGTGCTGGTCGGAGCTGTTGTGTCCGACTTGTTGGACTTGGTGATGATGCTGATCCTTCATCCCCGGAGGGTGGGGGTACCTGCAAGGGACTCCGATGCTTAAGTTAGCAAGGGTATTAAGCAGGTATTGAGTAGAATCAGAGTATGAGTTATACCTGGGTGCTCCAGTGTATTTATAGTAGTGTGGAGTGACCTTTTCGGATAAGATAAGTTAGTTATCTTATCTTATCTTATCTTATCTTATCTTATCTTATCTATGAGTTGGGTCCTCGTATCTGCAAGGGAACCGCCCTTATCTCTATAGGCTTGGGCTGCCTTTGGATTTGGGCCGTGTTCCTCTATCTGGGCCCTCTATTGGGCTTTCCTGTCGATTTGGCCGAGCTCTTTGAGAAGAGGTCGGATGGTCGGACCTAAAGAGGTTGGTCGCCTTGCCACTAAACATCCCGGGTCGGATAGCTCGACCCTGGGTATGAACAGTCCTAGAACAGCACCCACAGTAAAATCGGATGCATCGCACATTAGTTCAAAGGGAAGATCCCAGCTTGGTGGTGCTATAATAAGTGCAGAGGAGAGTTTCATTTTGATTTCATCAAAGGCTACCATGCACTCTTTATAAAAAACAAAGGGAGTATTTGAGACAAGTAGGTTGCTAAGGGGTTTTGCAATTTTTGAAAAGTCTTTGATAAACCTCCTATAGAACCTAGCGTGTCCCAGAATGCTTCTGATTGCTTTGACATTGCAAGGTGGAGGCAATTTTTCAATTACTTCCACTTTTACCTTGTCTACTTCTATGCCATCTTTTGAAATCTTGTGACCAAGAACCACCCCTTCAGTCACCATAAAATGGCATTTCTCCCAGTTTAAAACCAGGTTAGTTTCTTGGCACCTTTTTAGCACAAGAGCAAGATGGTATAGACAATCAAAATATGAGTTTCCAAACATAGAAAAGCCGTCCATGAATACTTCTATGAACTTCTCAACCATGTCTGAAAAAATGGAGAGCATGCACCTTTGGAATGTTGCCGGTGCATTGCACAATCCAAAGGGCATCCTCCGGTAAGCAAAAATGCCATATGGACAGGTAAATGAAGTTTTTTCCAGAAAGCAGTAATACTCATGTCCTGCCAATCTTTCAAGCATCTGGTCCATGAAGGGTAGGGGAAAGTGATCCTTCTGGGTGGCTTCATTAAGTTTCCGGTAGTAAATGCACATACACCATCCAGTCACCGTCCGTGTGGGTATCAATTCATTCTTCTCATTTGCCACAACAGTGATCCCTCCCTTCTTAGGGACTACTTGCTCTGGGCTTACCCAAGGGCTGTCTGAGATGGGGTAGATCACCCCTGCTTGCCACAATTTCAACACTTCTTCTTGAACCACTTTATTCATAGTTGGTTTCAGCCTTCTTTGTTGTTGTCTTGATGGTTTGGCATCCTCTTCAAGTAGGATTTTATGCATACACATTGAAGGACTGATCCCCTTTAAATATGCAAGTGTCCAGCCTAAGGCATCCTTGTGTTGTCTCAGCACTTGGATAAGTTCCTCTTCTTGTTCCTTACTCAGACTTGAATTTATGATCACTGGGTGAGTGTTGTTAGCACCCAGATATGCATATTTCAAGCTGGGTGGCAAGACTTTCAGCTCTAACTTTGGTGACTCTGCATCTTTATTGTCTGTGGTAGTTGGCATGATTGAGTTCCTCATAGTTGCTTGTGGTAGTTCTCCATCTAGTGCTTGTTCCAACTCAATATTTTCTCCACATTGTTCTTCTTCCCTGACTTCTTGAACTATCTGCTCCATGGTGTCTACCAGCATGCATTCTCCTATGGATTCTTTGGGGTAACTCATTGCCTTAAAGACGTTGAAGACCATTTTCTCTTCATGCAATCTTAAGATTAGTTCCCCTTTCTGCACATCAATGATGGCTCCAGTAGTAGCTAGGAATGGTCTCCCTAGTATAATTGACGTGTTGGCTTCTTCTTCCATGTCCAGTACAACGAAGTCAGCAGGGAAAATGAATTCCCCTACCTTCACTAACAAGTCTTTCACCACCCCATGTGGAAACTTAAATGTTCTGTCAGCCAATTGAAGTGCTATTCTTGTTGGATTGGCTTCCTCAATCTTCATCCTTCTCATCATGGTTAGGGACATGAGATTTATGCTAGCTCCCAAATCACACAAAGCTTTCTCAATAGTGATGTCCCCTATGATGCAGGGAATTTGAAAACTCCCTGGGTCTTTCAACTTCTGAGGCAACTTCCTCTGTATGATGGCTGATGAGAGGACTTTTGCGTGGTCTAAAAAATTGCGGATAATTCCTCGTTGCAAGTATAGTTTCTAAACCTTCAAAAGTCGTCTCATACAAACGTTTTGGTTCTCACAAGTAACAAACCCCTTTAAAATTGATAACCGAGTATTTGAACCTCGGGTCGTCTTCTCAAGGAATTGCAGGGAGGTGTTCTTATTATTGATTATGAGTTGTAAATTAGGGGTTTTAGAAATTAGGGAAGCAGTATGTTGAAGAAGAAGAAAAATAAAATAGTAATAATAAAATAAACTCTTGGCAGGGTATAAGAAATTGAAAGTCCAGACTTAATTATCCTTATCAATAATAATAATAAGTCGAATCTTAATTCCACTTAGTTAACCTTTACTAAAGCAAAGGAAGGTCAATGGACTAATTAGTTTAACCTTCGAATCCTATTTATTTCCTAAGAAAAAGTTGGGATTATTGAAGTTCAGTTCAATTAGCAAGATAACAATTATCAATTATGCTGTTGAATTGGATAACTCCTGAGTTACTGATTTCTTAACCAAAACCAAAAGAAAAGAAAATTATATCTACTGGAATAAAAATGTCTTCAGATTTGAAAGCAACGGTGACATAAATAAAAGAAGGCAATAATAAATCTAAAATACCTTAAATAACATTAATTAAGAAAAATATATGTAACATGGAAGAGTTCATGAATTAAATTAGAAAAAGAAAAATAAAAATAAAGAACCTGGGATTGAGAGTCACTCTTAAAACTAAGAGAAGTCCTAAATCCTAATCCTAAGAGAGAGAGAGAGGAGAGAACCTCTCTCTCTAAAACTACCTCTAAAACATGAAAAGTGAATTATGAGAGCTTCCTCATGAATGGATGTATTCCTCCACTTTATAGCCTCTAATCTGTGTTTTCTAGGCCACAAACTGGGTCGAAAACAGCCCAGAAATCGCTGGAGAAGAATTCAAAAACGCTGATTTCTGTCACTGCGACGCGGCCGCATGGAGCACGCGGTCGTGTCACCTAGCATCAGGGCAACTATGGCATATTATATATCAAATTGAAACCCCGGACATTAGCTTTCCAACGCAACTAGAACCGCCTTGTTTGGACCTCTGTTGCTAAAGTTATAGCCGTTCGAGTGCGAAGAGGTCAGGCTGGACAGCTTAGCAGTTTCTCTAACTTCGTGTATTCCTTCCACTTTTGCATGCTTCCTTTCCATCCTCTGAGCCATTCCTGCCCCATAATCTCTGAAATCACTCAACACACATATCAAGACATCTAATGGTAATAAGAGAGGATTAATAATAAGCAAATATAAGATCAAAGAAGCATGTTTTCAATCATAGCATAAAATCAGGAAGGAAATATAAAACCATGAAAATATTATGAATAAGTGGGTAAAGAGTTGATAAAATCCACTCAATTGAGCATAAGATAAACCATAAAATAGTGGTTTATCAACCTCCCTACACTTAAACATTAGCATGTCCTCATGCTAAGCTCAAGAGAAGCTATAAAGGAATGAAGAGGAATGGTAATGCTTGAAATGCAACCTATGAATGCAACTAAATGCAGAATGCTTCTACCTACTTGGTCAAGAGTAAATAAATTCTTCAAGACAAAAGTAATTCAAATTCCACTAATTCAAATCATACAATAAAAAGCAAGTAAACTTGTAAGAAGATAGCTCATGAAAGCAGGGAACATAGAATCAAGCATTGAACCCTCACTGGTAGTGTATATCACTCTAATCTCTCAAGTGTCTAGGGTCAATCACTTTATTCTTCTCTAGTCATGCTTTCTAAAATTTGTTCTTCACCTAACCAATCAAAAATATTTAATATACCAATACAAACATCATGAGGTCTTTTTCAAGGTTGTAATGGGGCTAAGGTAAGGGTAAAGGTATATATATGGCTAAGTGAGCTTCATAAATTGAATCTTTAATTAACCTAAGCTTTCACCTAACATACATATACTCTATATAACTTTAGTTCATGCCTAGCTACCCAAAATTCCCACTTTTGCATAATTTCCATACTCATGTATCAACTTTTTCTTTTTAATTTATCACATGTGCATTGATTTTTTCATTAACTTAACATTGGGGTAATTTTGTCCCCTTATTTATTTATTTATATTATATATATATTTTTTTCTTTTTTCTCTTTTTTTTTGAATCATAACTTATCAATGCACATGGATTCTCCATTATTTTTCTATTTTGGTTTTTCATGACTAGGTTCCCAAATTCCAAATATTTTATCATATTAAAAATATAACACATTCCCTTATTAACCCATGTTCCCACAGTTTTCCCACACTTAATTAACACACTATCTTAAGCTAACCAAAGATTCAATTGGGATATTTAATTGTTTTTCTGCTTAAGGCTAGTGATGTGGTAAAATACAGAACAAATAGGGATTAAAAGGCTCAAAGTGGCTGACAAAGGTGATTTAAAGGGTAGGCTTATTTGGGATAAGTGAGAAAAAATAAACAATGGCCTCAATCATATGCAAGCATGTAAATATACTAAATATTGGACATATAGACTGAAACAAAGTAAAGATCACAATTATAGAGAAGTAAACACACAAGAATAAAATATTTATGGTTAAATAATGTAACCATATAAATAAGCTCAAATCTTACAGGTTGTGTGTTCTTTGGCTCGAAAACCATGTTCCAAATACAACTTCCAAACAAGTTTTAACATAAAAAAATTTTTTTCAATTTAAATTAGTGAAAATTTTCAAAAATAGAGTCCTAAAAAGAAATTTATTATTTTAACCAAATAGTAACTAAATGCACAAAATCAAATAAATATGCAATCAAATATGCAGATGCAACAATGAACAAATAAAGAAAATAAGATTATTGGTGTTGAAAAGAAAGTACTAACCCACGGAGATCGGTATCGACCTCCCCACACTTAAAGATTGCACCGTCCTCGGTGCATGCTAAGATGTACAAGTGGGTGGGCTGTTCCAACTGATGCTTTTCTTCAAGGATTGTGCAGATGGACTTGTTTGTCTCCCCTTATAGAAGTTTCTCCTTTTTTCGTCTTTGGTGGCCAGCCTGAAAGAAGAGAAAAAGAAGAAAAGTAACCCAAAAGATAGAAAATAAATAAAATATGGGTGTTAATGCCAAATGATAAGGGTCTTATTTACATGGAAGTTTCAACATGTACGTGAGAAAACAATAGAAGTCATGGCATACCAGTGGTGCAAAATTTGCAACAATGGGGAAGAGAGTGGGTAATGAAAGACAATGTAAGTTCATGTCAATGCAAAAGGAATATCAGTAAAATAAAAATTAGCATTGATTTAAATAATATTACCCAATCAGAATAAAACAAGTCATGAAGCACCCAAAATAATTCAAGAGAAAATGCAACAGTTTAAATAAGAAAATTTTAACACCAAAGGAAAAATAATAATTTTAGAAAAGAAAATAAAAATATGCACAAAATTAAGATGCAATGAATGAAATATGCAAATAAATTAAGTAAAATAAAATGGAGGTGAAAGAAAATAAGAAAGGAAGAAGAAAGAAATAAGAAAAGATAAGAAAAATAAGGATTAGAGAAGAAAAGATAAGAAATTTGGCTGATCTGGATATTCTGTGCACCGCTTGTGACGCGGACGCGTGGGTCACGCGATCGTGTGACCTGTTTTGTGCGATTGGCGCGAGTGCAGCCTCGCGGTCGCGCAACTCTCTGTTCGAAAACTCTTTTGCCAAAAATCTGGGAGATGCGATCGCGTGGGGCATGCGATTGCGTGAGTGGCCATCATGGGATATGACGCGGACGCGTGGGTCACGCGTTCGCGTGGTGAGGCTTGGGCTTCCAGCACGAGTCCAGCCCAACTCCAGCTCAACTTTCGGCCATGCACCTGGTTGACGTCAATTTTCAGGTCACGCGGCCGCGTGGGTAACGCGGTCGCGTGGGAGGCATGTTTCTCATGTGACGCGGACGCGTCAGCGACGCGGTCGCGTGGATCAATTTGTGCCATTAGCGCGCCTCCAGCCACGCTTTCGCGTGACTCTCTGTTCAACCTTATTTTCTTCCAAACGCACATACGACGCGGACGCGTCGGCGACGCTGTCGCATCGCGTGCGAAAATCCCCTTGTTTTTTTTTGTGAAAAATGAAGAATGCAGTGTTAGTATGAATGTGATGCAAAACTCCAGGTTCAATATAATAAAATAAAACTTGAAAACAAATAAAACTAAATAAAAATGAAAAATGAACGATCATACCATGGTGGGTTGTCTCCCACCTAGCACTTTTAGTTAAAGTCCTTAAGTTGGACATTTGGTGAGCTCCCTGTTATGGTGGCTTGGGCTTGAACTCATCCAGGAATCTCCACCAATGTTTGTAATTCCAATGGCCTCCGGGATCCCAAACTAGGCGCAGAAAGCCTTCAAGCAAGTTGAAGCAAGTGACAAGACCTCAAGAGTGTTGATTTCTGGGATGAATTTCGGGGTCCCAAATCTTGCTTTTGCACCCGTCTTCAAGTTGATTATCATGATTCCATCCGGGTGGTTCGGCTTTAGAATTCTCACTGAAGTGTCCAAACAACTTCCTAGACCCATTCAATTGAGCTCTATACCAACCCTTGCGTTTAAACTTAAAGCTTCCAACCATGATGAACCTTGCAGGACAATTCTTACCACTGGCCATCTTCCTCTTACTCTTAATGTTACAAAGAGCTCTAAGTTGACCATTCGTCTCCAGTAGCCCATATTCAAGTGGGATTAGAAAGCTAAGGGATATGAAATTTACCCACTTGAATGTTGTGAAGGATGATGGCAACTTAGGGGGAGGTATTTTTAATGAAATTGCAAGCTCCACTCCCTTGTGCTCTTCTCTGATAATTACCATCTCTTTGCAAGCTTCTTTAATTTCAACCTCTTCCTCTTGGTAGCTTTCTTCCAATTCAATTTCCTCTTCATTGCTTTCCAAGGGCATGGGATGTTGTGCTTCCTCTTCTTGAATCTCCATCTCTTGATCAACCTCTTCCAAGTCTTTAACTGTGATATGTCTTGGAGGTTGTACACCCTCCTCAGCATCAATTTCAAATGTCTTGGAAGGGGGTTCTATGACTGGACTTTCCCATGGAGGTTCTGCATCTCCTAAGTCTTCAACCACTTCTTCCTCTGCAACTATTATGGCTTCCTCCACTTGTTCCAATACAAAGCCATGTTCCTCATTGTCCACCGAAGTTTCTAGTGTTTCCTTCATGCTTTGCTCTTCTTTTGATTCTCCACATGTAGCCATGGGAGCTCTTTGAGTGTTTAGATATTGGGAAGCTATTATATTTACTGCCTCGCCGAAGACAATCACGAAATTTTGCACATTCTGCTTCATCCTTTCTTGCCTTTGAAGAAGAACACAAAGTCTGTCTTCCATTGGAGGTTGGGGTAGATATGATGACTCATTGATTGGGAGAGAGGGTTCATAATAGGAAGGTGGTTCATCTTGATAATGATATGGAGATGGTGAATATTGAAGTGGTGGTTCTTGTGAGTAATTGGGTTGGAATTGGGGTGGTTCTATATATGGTTCATATGGCTCATAAGGTGGTTGGTATTGTGGTTGAGGGTTAGGGTCATATGGAGGTGAATGGTTGTAGTTGGCTTGTGAGTGTGGTGGTTCAAAGTCGTGTTGAGGAGGTTCATAGGCATATGATGGGGGTCCATCATATCTATCATCTTGGTATGCATTGTAGAATGGTCTTTGTCCATGATATCTTGGAGGGTCTTGTTGCCTAAAGGGTTGATCAGATCCTCTTGGCTCCATCCATCTTTGATTGCTTAGACCTTGATGCATATTCCTGTTATAGCTTTCACTCCTTTCAACAATATTAGAACCAAACTCAAAGTGAGAGGGGTGAGAATTCATAATAGTAAATAAAAATTAAAAACGAAAATAAAAACAAATTTAAATTAAAAGGTTATTAAAATTTAAATTTTGAAAATTTAAATTTTAAATTTTGAAATTTAAATTTTAAAATTTTGAAATTTTGAATTTTAAATTTTTGAATTTTGAATTTTTGAAATTTGAAATTTCAAATCTAAATTTTTGAATTTTAAATTTTAAATTTTGAAATTTGAAATTTGAATTTTTGAATATTGAATTTCGAACTTTGATGTTTGAAATAAGATAAGATAAGATTTTAAAAAAGATATGATTTTTGAAAAAAATTGAATTTTGAAATTTTAATTAATTTTTTTTTTAATTTTAAATTTTGAAATCTGAAATTTAAATTTTTAAATTTTTAAATTTTTAAATTTGAATTTTTGAAAATTGAGATTTGAAATTTTGAAATTTGAGTTTTAAATTTTAAATTTGAGGAAAGAGAAAAACAATAAAATCACACTAAACTTAAAAATTTTTAGATCAAAATGAAGAAAACAACTAAGAACAACTTGAAGGTCAAGATGAACACGAAGAACAACTTGAAGATCAAGATGAACACTAAGAACAAATTTTTTTTGAAAAAAAAAATTTTAATAACAAAATAAAAACCAATAACCTCTTAATTTACGCAAAAGCAAAAATAAAAACATAAAATAAAAACAAATAAACGAGTAAAAAGTAAATATTTACAATAACCAATAATAAGGCACACGTTTGCAATTCCCCGGCAACGGCGCCATTTTGATGAGAGGACTTTTGCGTGGTCTAGAAAATTGCGGATAATTCCTCGTTGCAAGTATAGTTTCTAAACCTTCAAAAGTCCTCTCATACAAACGTTTTGGTTGTCACAAGTAACAAACCCCTTTAAAATTGATAACCGAGTATTTGAACCTCGGGTCGTCTTCTCAAGGAATTGCAGGGAGGTGTTCTTATTATTGATTATGAGTTGTAAATTAGGGGTTTTAGAAATTAGGGAAGCAGTATGTTGAAGAAGAAGAAAAGTAAAATAGTAATAATAAAATAAACTCTTGGCAGGGTATAAGAAATTGAAAGTCCAGACTTAATTATCCTTATCAATAATAATAATAAGTCGAATCTTAATTCCACTTAGTTAACCTTTACTAAAGCAAAGGAAGGTCAAGGGACTAATTAGTTTAACCTTCGAATCATATTTATTTCCTAAGAAAAAGTTGGGATTATTGAAGTTCAGTTCAATTAGCAAGATAACAATTATCAATTATGCTGTTGAATTGGATAACTCCTGAGTTACTGATTTCTTAACCAAAACCAAAAGGAAAGGAAATTATATCTACTGGAATAAAAATGTCTTTAGATTTGAAAGCAACGGTGACATAAATAAAAGAAGGCAATAATAAATCTGAAATACATTAAATAACATTAATTAAGAAAATTATATTAACATGGAAGAGTTCATGAATTAAATTGGAAAAAGAAAAATAAAAATAAAGAACCTGGGATTGAGAGTCACTCTTAAAACTAAGAGAAGTCCTAAATCCTAATCCTAAGAGAGAGAGATGAGAGAACCTCTCTCTCTAAAACTACCTCTAAAATATGAAAAGTGAATTATGGGAGCTTCCTCATGAATGGATGTATTCCTCCACTTTATAGCCTCTAATCTGTGTTTTCTGGGCCGCAAACTGGGTCGAAAACAGCCCAGAAATCGCTGGAGAAGAATTCAAACACGCTGATTTTCGTCACTGCGACGTGGCCGCATGGAGCACGCAGTCGTGTCACCTAGCATCAGGGCAACTATGGCATATTATATATCAAATCGAAGCCCTGGACGTTAGCTTTCCAACGCAAATGGAACCGCGTCGTTTGGACCTCTGTAGCTAAAGTTATAGGTGTTTGAGTGCGAAGAGGTCAGGCTGGACAGCTTAGCACAGTTTCTCCAACTTCGTGTATTCCTTCCACTTTTGCATGCTTCCTTTTCATCCTCTGAGCCATTCCTGTCCCATAATCTCTGAAATCACTCAACACACATATCAAGGCATCTAATGGTAATAAGAGAGGATTAATAATAAGCAAATATAAGATCAAAGAAGCATGTTTTCAATCATAGCACAAAATCAGGAAGGAAATATAAAACCATGCAAATATTATGAATAAGTGGGTAAAGAGTTGATAAAATCCACTCAATTGAGAACAAGATAAATCATAAAATAGTGGTTTATCAATGGCGCTGCATTCCTCAGTCAATACTATGGTTTCTTTTGCCCCCCAATTCCTCTTTTTGGTTATAAGCTCCTTTAAGAACTTGGCATAGAGTGGCATTTGTTCTAATGCCTCAGGAAATGGTATGTTGATTTGGATCCTCTTGAAGATCTCTAAGAACTTAGAGAACTGGCCATCCTTCTCATCTTTTCTCAGTCTTTGTGGGTATGGTGCCTTTGGCACATAAGGCTTCAAGACTGGTTTTGGTGGAGGTGAATTTAGGATCTCCTCTTTATCCTCGTTTTCATGCTTTGATGGAACTTCTTCATGATTATCTTTACTTGGGGTTCCTTCCTCTACAACCTTCCCACTTCTTAGAGTTATGGCTTTTGATGAGCGGATAATTTATACGCTTTTTGACATTGTTTTTAGGTAGTTTTTAGTAAGATCTAGCTACTTTTTGGGATGTTTTTATTAGTTTTTATGAAAAATTTATATTTCTAGACTTTACTATGAGTTTGTGTGTTTTTCTGTGATTTCAGGTATTTTCTGGCTGAAATTGAGGGATCTGAGCACACATCTGATTTAGAGGCTAAAAAAGGACTGCTGATGCTGTTGGATTCTGATCTCCCTTCACTCGAAGTACATTTTCTGGAGCTACAGAACTCCAAATGGTGCACTCTCAATTGCATTAGAAAGTAGACATCCAGGGCTTTCCAGAAATATATAATAGTTCATACTTTGCCCGAGTTTTGATGACGTAAAATGGCGTCAAAATGCCACCTCTCTGCCCTTTTCTGGTGTCAAAACGCCAGAACTGGCATAAAAGTTAGAGTCAAAACGCCAGAACTGGCATAAAAGCTGGTGTTTCAACACCAAGAAGCCTCTACACGTGTAAAAGCTCAAGGCTCAGCCCAAGCACACACCAAGTGGGCCCCGGAAGTGGATTTCTGTATCAATTACTTATTCTGTAAACCCTAGTAGCTAGTTTCAATATAAATAGGACCTTTTACTATTGTATATCTATCTTTGATTCAGGTCTTTTATCCCTAGTTTCGATTTCATATGCCATTTAGGGAGGCTGGCCATTCGGCCATGCTTGGACCTTGTTCTTATGTATCTTCAACGGTGGAGTTTCTACACACCATAGATTAAGGGTGTGGAGCTCTGCTGTACCTCGAATTTTAATACAATTACTACTAGTCTCTATTCAATTCATGCTTATTCTTATTCTAAGATACTCATTCGCATACAAGAACATGATGAATGTGATGATTATGTACACTCATCACCATTCTCACTTATGAACGCGTGACTGACAACCACTTCCGTTTTACAAGCAAAGGCTAGAGTGTGTATCTCTTGGATTCCTAGCTCATGCGTGATTGATTGCCTCTCCTGACAACAGAGCCTTCAACCCCTTGGGATCAGAGTCTTTGTGGTATAGGCTAGAATCCATTGGCAGCATTCTTGAGAATCCAGAAAGTCTAAACCTTGTCTGTGGTATTCCGAGTAGGATTCAGGGATTGAATGACTATGACGAGCTTCAAACTCGTGAGTGTTGGGTGTAGTGACAGACGCAAAAGAATCACTGGATTCTATTCCAACAAGATCGAGAACCGACAGATGATTAGCCGTGCGGTAACAGCGCATTTTGGAACATTTTCACTGAGAGGACGGGATGTAGCCATTGACAACGGTGATGCCCAACATAACAGCTTGCCATGGAAAGGAGTAAGAAGGATTGGATGAAGGCAATAGGAAAGCAGAGATTCAAAAGGAACACAACATCTCCATACACTTATCTGAAATTCTCACCAATGAATTACATAAGTTTCTCTATCTTATTTTATCATTTATTTATCTTTTTGTTATCAAACTACCATAACCATTTGAACCTGCCTGACTGAGATTCACAAGATGACCATAGCTTGCTTCATACCAACAATCTCCATGGGATCGACCCTTACTCACGTAAGGTAATACTTGGATGACCCAGTGCACTTGCTGGTTAGTTGTGCGAAGTTGTGACAAAGTGTGATTCACGTTTGAGAGCTCTAAGTTTTTGGCACCATTATTGATGATCACAATTTCGTGCACCAAGTTTTTGGTGCCGTTGCCGGAGATTGCTCGAGTTTGGACAACTGACGGTTCATCTTGTTGCTCAGATTAGGTAATTTTATTTTTACGGCCTTTTATTTTCGAAAAGTTTTCAAAAAAATTTATTTTATCATGTTCTTCAGAATTTTTAAGAATGAATTCTAGAGTTTCATAATGATATGCTGAAGCTTGGCTGGCCATCAAGCTTTAGACTGACACGATTCCTGGAATTCTTATTAAAAATTTTTGAATTTCTTAATTTTCGAAAAAAAAATACAAAAAAATCATAAAATTATAAAAATCCAAAAATATTTCATGATTCTTGTTTGAATCTAGTGCCAAACTTTAAGTTTGGTGTTGATTGCATAATTTTAAATGTCTTGCAATTTTCGAAAAACATGTATAATGTTCTTGATGATCTTCAAGCTGTTCTTGATGAATTGCCTTGTTTGATCTTCATGATTTCTTGTTTTGCACTGCATGATGTTTTACATATGCAATCTTGCAAGCATATGGCCCAAACATGAGAAAATTCTAAGTTTGGTGTCTTGCATGTTTTCTTTGATAAGAAAACTAAGTTCTTGATGTTCATCTTGATCTTCGAGATTGTTCTTGGTGTTCATCTTGACATTCATAATGTTCTTGCATATATCTTGTGTTTTGATCCAAGAATTATATGTTTTGACTCATTTTGTTGTTTTTCAAAATTGATAATATATCTTCCTGAATGAAGGATAGAGAAAAATGAAGTTCCAAGAACAGAAAGCAGAGGATTTGCAGAGAAAAAGCTGGGCATTCAAAACGCCCAGTGAAGAAGGAAACTGGCGTTTAAATGCCAGCCGGGTACCTGGCTGGGCGTTTAAACGCCCAATATGTGCAGCAATTGGGCGTTAAACGCCCAAGACATGCAGCTCCTGGGCGTTTAACGCCAGGAAGACATTAGGAGGGAATTTTGTTTTCAAATCCAATTTTTTTCAAATCTTCATAATTTTTCAAAATTTTTCAAAATCTTATCTTTTCCAGATCTTTTCATATCAATCATATCTCTTTTAAAATTAAAATCTTTTTCAAAAATTTTCAAAAATCTTGATTCAAAGATTTCAAGTTTGTTACTTTCTTGTTAAGAAAGGTTCAATATTTGAAATTAGAATCATATCTTTTAGTTTCTTGTTAATCAAGTCATTTTTTTTAAAAATCAAATCTTTTTAATTTTTATTTTTTCAAACTTATCTTTTAAATCATATCTTTTTCAAATCATATCTTTTTAAAATCCATAATTTCAAAAATCTTTTTCTAACTTCTTATCTTTTTCAAATTTATTTCTTATCTTTTTCAAAACCACCTAACTACCTCTTTCACTTCAATTTTTGAAAACTACTTCCAATTTTTCAAAATTTATTTTTGAAATTTCTTTCTCCCCCTCTTATCTTTTTCTATTTAAACACTAACATTCCTCCTCCATTGTCAATTCGGACTCACTCCTTCTTTGTGTTTTCGAATTCTTCCTTACTTACCTCCTTCTTCTATTCCTATTTTCCTCTGACACCTAAAGGAATCTCTATACTGTGACATAGAGGATTCCATATTTTCTTTGCTTTCTTCTCTTTCATATGAGCAGGAACAAAGATAAAGGCATACTTGTTGAAGCTGATCCTGAACCTGAAAGGACTCTGAAGAGGAAGCTAAGAGCAGCTAAAGCACAAAACTCTGAAGAGGACCTCACTGAAATTTTCGAAAAGGAGGCAGCCCAAGAAACAACTATGGCCGAACCCAATAAAAATACAAGGAAGATGCTTGGTGACTTTACTGCACCTAAATCCAACTTCCATGGAAGAAGCATCTCAATCCCTGCCATTGGAGCAAACAATTTTGAGCTAAAGCCTCAATTAGTTTCTCTAATGTAACAGAATTGCAAGTTTCATGGACTTCCATTAGAAGATCCCTATCAGTTTTTAACTGAGTTCTTGCAGATCTGTGATACTGTTAAGATTAATGGAGTAGATCCTGAAGTCTACAAGCTTATGCTTTTCTCTTTTGCTGTAAGAGACAGAGCTAGAACATGGTTGGACTCACAACCTAAAGATAGCCTGGACTCTTGGGATAAGTTGGTCATGGCCTTCTTGGCTAAGTTCTTTCCTTCTCAAAAGCTGAGCAAGCTTAGAGTGGATGTTCAGACCTTCAGACAAAAAGATGGTGAATCCCTCTATGAAGCTTGGGAAAGATACAAGCAGCTGACCAAAAAGTGTCCTTCTGACATGCTTTCAGAGTGGACCATTTTGGATATATTCTATGATGGTCTATATGAGTTCTCTAAGATGTCATTGGACCATTCTACAGGTGGATCCATTCACCTAAAGAAAATACCTGCAGAAGCTCAAGAACTCATTGACATGGTTGCAAATAACTAATTCATGTACACCTCTGAGAGGAATCCTGTGAGTAATGGGACGCCTCAGAAGAAGGGAGTTCTTGAAATTGATGCTCTGAATGCCATACTGGCTCAGAACAAAATATTGACCCGACAAGTCAATATGATATCTCAGAGTCTGAATGGATTGCAGAATGCATCCAACAGTACTAAAGAAGCAACTTCTGAAGAAGAAGTTTATGATCCTGAGAACCCTGCAATGGCAGAGGTGAATTACATGGGTGAAGCCTTTGGCAACACCTATAATCCTTCATGGAGAAATCACCCCAATTTTTCATGGAAGGATCCACAGAAGCAAGGCTTCAATAACAACAATGGTGGAAGAAACAGGTTTAGCAATAGCAAACATTTTCCATCATCATCTCAGCAACAGACAGAGCATTCTGAGCAGAATCCTTCTAGCTTAGCAAACCTAGTCTCTGATCTATCTAAGGCCACTCTCAGTTTCATGTCTGAAACAAGGTCCTCCATTAGAAACTTGGAGGCACAAGTTAGCCAGCTGAGTAAAAGGGTTACTGAAACTCCTCCCAGCACTCTCCCAAGTAATACAGAGGAAAATCCAAAAGGAGAGTGCAAGGCCATTGATATGATAAATATGGCCGAAACCATAGGGAAGGAAGAGGATGAAAATCCCAATGAGGAGGACCTCAAGGAACGTCCACCATTTAATAAGGAATACCCTCATAAGGAACCAAAGGAATCTGAGGCTCATACAGAGACCATAGAGATTCCATTAGACTTCCTTTTACCATTCATGAGCTCTGATGATTATTCATCTTCTGAAGAAGATGAAGACATTGTTGAAGGGCAAGTTGCCCAATACTTAGGAGCAATCATGAAGCTGAATGCCAAATTATTTGGTAATGAGACTTGGGAAGCTGAACCTCTCTTGCTCACCAATGAAGTGAATACATTGATTCAGCAAACTTTGCCTCAAAAGAGACAGGATCCTGGTAAATTCCTAATACCCTGTACCATAGGTACCATGACCTTTGAGAAAGCTCTGTGTGACCTGGGATCAGGGATAAACATGATGTCACTCTCTGTGATGGAGAGATTGGGAATCTTTGAGGTACAAGCTGTTAAATTCTCCATAGAGATGGTAGATAAATCTATGAAAGAGGCTTATGGATTGGTAGAGGACGTATTGATAAAGGTTGAAAGCCTTTACATCCCTGCTGATTTCATAATCCTGGACACTATGAGGGATGAGGATGAATCCATCATCCTTGGGAGACCTTTCCTAGCCACAGCAAGAGCTGTGATTGATGTTGACAGAGGGGAATTGATCCTTCATGTGAATGAAGAATGTCTTGTAGTAAAGACTCAAGGTTCTCCCTCTGTAACCATGAAGAGTAAGCATGACAAGCTTCTCTCAATACAGAGTCAAACAGAGCCTCCACATTCAAACTCTAAGTTTGGTGTTGGGAGGCCACAGCCAAACTCTAAGTTTGGTGTTGAGAAATCTCAACCATGCTCTGATCATCTGTGAGACTCCATGAGAGCTCACTGTCAAGCTATTGACATTAAAGAAGCGCTTATTGGAAGGCAACCCAATGTTATTTTATCTAATTTTATTCTATCTATGTCATTTCATGTTTTCTTTTAGGTTGATGATCATGTGAAGTCACAAAGACACTCATAAAAATAAAGCAAGATCGAAAAATAGCACATCCTGGAGGAAGAACTTGCTGGCGTTTAAACGCCAGTAAGGGTAGCAAAATGGGCGTTTAAACGCCCAGTCTGGCACCTTTCTGGGCGTTTAAACGCCAGAACAGGGCAGAGAACTAGCGTTTAAACGCCAGAACAGGAAGGAAAGCTGGCATTCAAACGCCAGAACAGGAAGAAAAGCTAGCGTCTAAACGCCAAAACAGGAAGAAAAGCTGGCGTTTAAATGCCAGAACAGGGCAGCAGATTGGCGTTTAAATGCCAGAATTGCACTCTAAGGCATGCACATGCCCAAATAGAGCAGGGATGAGAAATCCTTGGCCCCTCAGGATCTTTGGACCCCACAGGATCTCCACCTACCTCATCATTCAAATTCAAACCATTCTCCTCCCAAACCTACCCATTCACACACCTCCATCTCCTCCACTTTCTCCTTCTTCTACTTCTTTCTTTCTTTCTTCTTTTGCTCGGGGACGAGCAAACATTTTAAGTTTGGTGTGGTAAAAGCATTGCTTTTTATTTTTCCATAACCATTTATGGCACCTAAGGCTAGAGAAACCTCTAAAAAGAGGAAAGGGAAGACAATTACTTCCACCTCTGAGTCATGGAAGATGGAGAGATTCATCTCAAAGGTCCATCAAGACCACTTCTATGAAGTTGTGGCCAAGAAGAAGGTGATCCCTGAGGTCCCTTTTAATCTCAACCCAAGAGCACTCCATCATTCTCCATGAGATTAGAGAAGATCAAAGAGCTATGAGGGAGGAGCAACAAAGGCAAGGAAGAGACATAGAGAAGCCTAAAAGCACCATTTGTTCTTCAAGAGGAGGAAGACACCACCCTCACTAAGGTGGACTCATTCCTTAATCTCCTTGTCTATTTTTTTTTCTGTTTTCGATTTTCATGTTTAATGTTCTATCTATGTTTGTGTCTTCACTACATGATCATTAGAGTCTAGTGTCTATGTCTTAAAGCTATGAATAATTCCATGAATCCATCACTCTCTTAAATGAAAAATGTTTCTAAAATCAAAAGAACAAGAAGTACATGAATTTCGAAATTATTTTTGAAATTAGTTTAATTATATTGATGTGGTGGCAATACTTTTTGTTTTCTGAATGAATGCTTGAACAGTGCATGTTTTTGATCTTGTTGTTTATGAATGTTAAAATTGTTAGCTCTTGAAAGAATGATGAAAAAGAAAAATGTTATTGATAATCTGAAAAATCATAAATTTGATTCTTGAAGCAAGAAAAAGCAATGAAAAAGAAGAAGCTTGCAAAAAAAAAAGAAAAAATAATTTTGCGAAAAAAATTAATAAAATAAAGGAAAAAAAAAAAGCAAGCAGAAAAAGCCAAAAGCTCTTTAAATCAAAAGGCAAGAGCAAAAAGCCAATAACCCTTAAAACCAAAAGGCGAGGGTGAAAAGGATCTAAGGCTTTGAGCATTAATGGATAGGAGGGTCCAAGGAATTAAAATCTAGGCCTAAGCGACTAAATCAAGCTGTCCCTAACCATGTGCTTGTGTCATGAAGGTCCAAGTGAAAAGCTTGGGACTGAGTGGTTAAAGTTGTGATCCATAGCAAAAAGAGTGTGCTTAAGAGCTCTGGACACCTCTAATTGGGGACTTTAGCAAAGCTGAGTCACAATCTGAAAAAGGTTCACCCAGTTATGTGTCTGTGGCATTTATGTATCCGGTGGTAATACTGGAAAACAAAGTGCTTAGGGCCACGGCCAAGACTCATAAAGTAGCTGTGTTCAAGAATCAACATACTGAAATAGGAGAATCAATAACACTATCTGAATTCTGAGTTCCTATGGATGCCAATCATTCTAAACTTCAAAGGATAAAGTGAGATGCCAAAACTGTTCAGAAGCAAAAAGCTACAAGTCCTGCTCATCTAATTGGAGCTAAGCTTCATTGATATTTTGTGTCCTGTTCTTCTCTTGGCTCTAACCAGACCAACTGCCGCGGTTCCCCTATTGCCGCCGGCAGCCCTCTCTCAGTCACCACCCCCGTCTTCTCAACCCACTTTCTTCCACTTCCTCCTTCAGTTCTCATCGCTGCAATAGAGAGGAGCTAAACCTCTTTGCCATGCCCCACTGTTTCGTCGTCAGCCTTCCAGTGCCACCGCGGGCCACCAAGCTGCCGCCGTCCTTGGGTGGCACTGCTTCCATTCACCACTCTTCTTCCAATTTTATTTCTGCTACCCTCCAGGTCTCCCTGCCTCCTGCTCTATTTTGCTTTTCTGCTATTAATTCTGTTTACTTAGATTAGTCATTTAATTTTGTTTGCTTAGGCTAGATAGAAATGCATGTGGTTAGAGGATTCTAGGCCTGATAAGTGCTCCATTCATGATTATCCGACATAGCTGAATGTAATTTGCTTTGCTGAATGATGTTGGTATGATGTTCTGTGCATTCTTGTCACTGCTGTGCTGTTTCTGTTTCATGTGATCTGTTTTACTGCTGCCCTGCTGACATCAATTATGTCTCCTACTTGTATATCCAATCCCTGCTTATATCATGTTTGATGCTTTTTTGGATTCATATGACACTGATATTACTGCTGTTTGCTATCCGGGAACATCCGATTTACTATCGGAATGCTGCCAAAACTTCTAGAAATTGTATCGTTCTTACACTTGCAAACTAGGTATTGAACTTGACATTTTTGAATTTGAGATTTACTTGACTTACACCAAGTTCAACTCCTAGGTTAATTTGGTCGGCATTTCTATTTTTAATTTGATTCCCGTTAATACGCATTGAAAATGGTTAGTTCAAGGAACTATTTGTCGGAATTCTGCGTCAAATAGTACCTTGCCTAACTAGTCAAGTTGAACCTTCTTGTGTGTCTTCATGTTTCAAGTTCAGTCAAATGCCTTATGACTTCTTGGTCAAGGTATAATTTTCAACTTACTTGACTAATGAAGCCAATGCTAAGCTCACCATTTGATTTTAACTTGTATTTTTCTTGAATAGGGTTCATTCTTTTGTAATAATTGGTACCTTCCACTAGTGTGACCCTTTTAATTCAAAATTTTTTTCAACTTCCTGTTGGTCACACCAAGTGCTTGTTTCACATCTTTCAACACCAATTATTACAAACTTAGTGACCATGACATTGATGATGACTTGTCTTCCTATTATATGCTTTTATACAAATTCATATTTCATCATCAATGGCTTGCATCATCCTCATGAATGTGAGTATGCTTGTTTTCTATACTTATTGAGCTTCTCTTGGTTAAGTCCCATATTTGTCATGCCACTAATTCTTAACCGTTTTTCTAACTTTTAACTCAGTAGACTCTTTCGCCTTGTTTTTTTAGTTTTAACTTTAGCCCTTACACATTCTTTGAGGCCTGATGACTATTGTTGCTTAACAAACAGGCATTCTACTTTTATTGCATGATCTCTTGGTTTTTATTTTTGATTGATTTCTGATTTTTGTTGCTTGCATTCCAAGGATTCCTTTCTTTAAGTCACTTCATGAATATGTCAATCCTTGCTTTCCATTCCTCTACTTGGCTTAATCATTTTTATCCTGTCATATCTGTTTTTCAGGATGTCTGATAGAGGGAAAGCAAAGGTTACCTCTAGAAAGAGGAAGCAATCTCAATCCTCCACTGCCTCTCCCTTCTCCGATTATGCCAAAAACCATCTTTCTGAGAATGAGAAGGCAGATAAGCTACTATCTCCTGCTGATGGGGACAGGTTTCCTAACCTGTACTGTGAGCTCCGCCTTCCGACCTATCGGCAAAAGAATCTCAACATAGAGAAGAAGCTGGCCATTCCCGCCGATTTGAGGCGATCCATTGAGACCCGTATTGAGGGGATGGGCCTCTCTTTTGTTGATAGGGAGCTGACTCAGGTGAACACGTCATGGGTTCAGGAGTTCTACTGTAATTTCTTCAGACCGACCCTGAACTCGGTTCAACTAAGAGGCGGACAGATATTGATCACAGAAGCTGATATTGAGGATGCACTCCGCTGCCTGCCTAAGACCAGTGATACAGATGCCTTTATGCAGGCTGAGGTGGAGTTACACTGTATGACATATGACTATGATGCATTGCGGAGTATAGTTGCCACCCCGGATACCCCTTGGGAGATGGATTCTAATAACAAGAGACCCAAGGGGATGCTATTTGTTCATCTGACAAGGGAGGCCAGGACATGGCAGCAGATCTTAGCCTACTATGTCATGCTGACCACACATTTTACTGAGATTCAAGTGGACATGCTCGTCCTGATTAGCTGTATTATAGAAGGGAAGAAGGTGTACTTTCCCCGATTGATGAGGATATTTATGTGGTGAGCCCATGTCCGTTGCACACTCTCATTCCCGACGTTGGTCACTGAGATGGCTCAGCGAGCCGGTGCTCCATGGAGAGCAGATGACGTGTCCCCACCCCCTGTCTACGGAAAGGAGACCCTTATTCCGTGGGGGGACTTGGGTGAATGAGAAGCCTCTATCCCGGCGTCGATCTAGAGCTAGAGCTTCAGCAGCAGTGACACCTGGACCTTCATCTTCTTCAGCTGCAGTAGAACCGTCTACAGTGCCAGCAGCACCTATTGCACCACCACCACCACCAGCACCTCAGCCGACATATCTATTGGTACAACATCTTTTCTGATTTATGGAGCATAGTGAGTGCCGCATCATGCGATGCCTTGATCGAGTGGATCAGATGCTTGTATCCTTGGGCGCTGAGATGCCCCTGATGCCGATCCTTCTTTCGCAGAGGAGGGGCAGGCTCAGCTGCCAGAGGCACCTACACAGACCCAGGCTACTCCAGAGGCGTAGTAGACCTCCGTGGAGCCACTGCCTCAGCCCCAGTCAGATGCGACCGTTGACCTTCACCTCGAGCCCGAGCAGTAGCATCGAGGACGATGCTTCATTCTAAGTATGGGGAGGTCACCGTCGTCACCGTCAGTGGAGTTACTATTTTAGGTGAACAATTTCGGACATTTATCTTTTATTTTGTGTTACCTTTAGCATTTGCACTTTGTTTTATTCCCCACTTTTGGGATTATTTTATATATTTGTTATTTTGGATACTTTTATTTTAGTTTATTGCATTTTTCACCTTGGATAGTAGACATTTCATATTTTTAGTTGGATTTGCATTTGTAGTTGATAGTATGTATATATGTAGTTGTTTTAGTTTAGTGGTTGTGATTTGAAAATTATGGTTTATTGGAGCCTAGTTGACCCTTTTTGCATAAGAGAATTTGGTTTGTTTGAAAGGGGATGAACTAAGGAATTTTTAAGATTTCTCAATCACAACATTACATTTAGGATACATATAATAAACTTAGTCAAAACAATGAAATTTTCCAAAGAATTTATCTATAGAGCTGATAAACCCATATTTTATGATATATTTTGTGCCCAATTTAAGTGATTTATTCAATCCTTCACTCACTTATTCATATAAATTGCATGGTTTTACTTTCCCTTCCTTATTATGTGATGTATGTGAAAAACATGTTTCTTATGCTTTAAAAATAATTATTTTAATTACCCATTTTATTACCATTCGATGCTGTGATTCGTGTGTTGAGTAATTTCAGATCTTCTAAGGCAGGAATGACTTAAAGGATGGAAAGGAAACATACAAAAATGGAAGGAAAGCATAAAATGGAGTTTTTGAAGAAACTGGCAGCGACGCCATCGCATGGGCGACGCGGCCGCATGCCAGCGCGAAATGGCAGCGACACGACCGCGTGATTGACGCGATCGCGCGCCTTGAGCGAAACGCATATGACGCGGACGCATGACTGAAGCGACCGCATGATAAGGAAAACTCCAGATGGCGCGACCGCATGACCCACGCGGACGCATGACAGAGGCCACGCACCAGAAATTACAGAAAACGCTCCTAGCCATTTCTGAAGCCCTTTTTGGCCCAAATCCAAGTTCAGAAGGCACATATCAGAGGTTATGAAGTGGGGGAATACATCCATTCAAGGGGGAGTCTCCAATTAGTTACTTTTCATGAATTAGATATAGTTTTGAGGGAGAGGTACTCTCTTCTCTCTTTTAAGATTTAGAATTAGGATTTCTTTTGCTTTCAGGATTATCTCTTTTTATCAGGTTCAATATTCCTTTTTATTTATTTTCTCAATTTAATTTATGAATTCTTCTATGTTACAGATTATTCTTTGAATTAATGTTATTTGAGGTATTTCAGTTTATGATTGCTTTCTTTTATTTATGTTGCTGTTGCTTCCAATCTGAGGATATTTTTATTCGAATAGATTTACTTTTGTCTTTTCGATCATGGTTAAGAAATTAATAACTCAGGAGTTATCAAACTCAACATGATTGATAATTGTTATCTTTGCTAATTGAATTGAACTTCAATAATCCCAATCTTTTCTTAGGAAGTAACTAGGATCTGAAGATCAAACTAATTAGTCACTTGACCTTCCTTTGCTTTAAGTAAAGGTTAACTAAGTGGAATTAAGATTCAATTTTCATCATCATTGATAAGGATAACTAGGATAGGACTTCCAATTTCTTATACCTTGCCAAAAATTTATTTGACAGTTATTCATTTATTTTACTTGCCATTTAGATTAATTGTTCCTCATCTTCAAAACCCCAATTTACAATCTTCATAACCAGTAATAAGAACATACTTCCCTGCAGTTCCTTGAGAAGACGACCCGAGGTTTGAATACTTCGGTTATCAATTTTTAAGGGGTTTGTTACTTGTGACAACCAAACATTTGTAAGAAAGGTTGATTGCTTGGTTTAGTAACTATACTTGCAACGAGAGTTTACTATAACTTCTAAACCATCAATCTTCCGTTCTTCAAAATGGCGCCGTTGCCGGGAAATTGCAAACGTGTGCCTTATTATTGGTTATTGTAAATATTTTTCTTTTGCTTGTTTATTTATTTTTATTTTTGCCTTTTATTTCTATTAGCTACTATGAATTTTCACCCCTCTCGCTTTGAGTTTGGTTCTAATATTGTTGAAAGGAGTGAAAGCTATAACAGGAATATGCATCAAGGTCAGAGAAGTCAAAGATGGATGGAGCCAAGAGGATTTGATCAACCCTTTAGGCAACAACACCCTCCAAGATATCATGGACAAGGACCAGTCTACAATGCATACCAAGCTAATAGATATGGTGGACCACCCTGTAACTATCAAGCCCCACCCTGTGCTTATAGACCACCCTCTCAACGTAGCTTTGAACCGCCACACTCACAAGCACCTTTTCACCATTCACCACCATATGATCCTTATTTACCCCAATTCCAATCCAATTACTCCCAAACACCACCACTTCCCCATGTACCACGTCCAAATCCATCACCCCGAGAATCACAGTCTCGCCTCAAGAAAACAGTAGATCAACTTCAAACAACCCTTCATCAACTGGAGCAAGCAATAAGTCAATTATCTTCTAGGCGTTCGAACATTCAAGGACCTTCCACAACCCCATGTGGACAATCTAATGAAGAGCGTAGCATGAAGGAGATATTAGAAACTCCAGTGGACAGAACAGAGCATGACTTCGTACCGGAACAAGTAGAGGAAGCTGTCACTATAAATGAAGAAGAGTTGGTTGAAGACTTAGGAGACGCTGAGCTTCCATGGGAATCCAGAGTCGTGGAGAATTTTGTCAAGGACGTTACAATTGATGCTAAGGAGGATAATGCACAACCCCTAAGGCAAGTTTTTTATGAAGAACTAGACGGAATAATCCAGGAAGCAAGTTTCCTTGATGATGATAGTCACAAGTCAAGTTCTCCTAGTAATGAACTTGCATCCGCAAGTGAACTTTCTAAGATTGAAGAACCTTATCCAAGTGAATACGAAGAAGATATGGAGGTAGATTTCTCTCAAGCTCCAGTTTATGACTTAAGTGATGAGGAAGACATAGGAGACTTTGATCAGGACACAGATGCATTTGAAGAAATTTGCAAAGAATTGGAGGAATTCATAGAAGATTACAAGGGAGTAGAACTTATAGAACCACTGGAAACACCTATCCTAAGGCCATTACCACCCAATACAAGCTTCAGGTGGGTACAATCCTTAATCTTTATCTTTACTTTTCCACTTGAATATAGTTTGCTTGAAACAGATGGCCAGCTTAGAGCTCTCTGCGGCTTTAAGAGTAAGAGGGAAATGGCTCGTACTCAGAGCTGGTGCACAAGGTTCAATAAGGTTCCACGCTTCAACTCGAAGTGCACGGATTGGCATCATGATCAATCGAATGGATCTCGGAAAATGTTTGGTCACCATGGTGAGAATCTACTTTTTAAACCGCCCGGATGGAAAAATATAGATAAAGACGGAGGCAAATTTAAAAGTAAAGTTTGGAATCCTGGAATCTATTCTGACATTCGTCACCCCGGGAACCTGAGAATCTGTTTGAAGCTGCTCAGAAGCTTTACATGCCTAGTTTGGGACCCCGGAGGCCATTGGCATTCCAAGCATTGGTGGAGATTTCTGGATGAATTTAAACATAAGCCGCCATAACAGGAAGCTCATCCAATGTCCAACTTAAGGACTTTAACTAAAAGTGCTAGGTGGGAGACAACCCACCATGGTATAGTCGTTTCTTTTTTTTCAGTTTTATTTCGTGTTATTTATTTTTATTTTCTTTTCAACTGAACCTGAATATTATTCACTCGCATTGCATACTGCATAATTGCATACCTGCATAAAAAAAAAGAGAAAGGGTGAGCGACGCGACCGCATCACTCATGCGATCGCGTCAGTTGCGAAAAACACTTCCCACGCGTCCGCATCATTCACGCGGCCGCGTGATCTGGAAATCGGCGTAAGGATCCAATGCCCAGAAAGTTGGGCTGAAATCATGCGGCTGTTGTGCGTTTCGCACAAAACAACCCACGCGGTCGCATCCCTGACGCGATCGCGTCA
Source organism: Arachis ipaensis (assembly GCF_000816755.2). Classification (NCBI taxonomy): domain Eukaryota; kingdom Viridiplantae; phylum Streptophyta; class Magnoliopsida; order Fabales; family Fabaceae; genus Arachis; species Arachis ipaensis. Next base: position 112,923,319 of record NC_029789.2, read on the forward strand.
CGTGGATTGCACAACACCCCAAAGGAGACAGAGAGTTGCGCTGAAATGACGCTGGAATTGTGCGTTTAGCACAATTTCCAGCGACACAGTCGCATGCCTCACGCGACCGCGTCATTCATCCTTTTACCCATTCCATGCGATCGCATCACTCACGCGATCGTGTCAACCCCATTCCACCCCAGCCACGCGACCGCGTGCCCCACGCGATCGCGTGGATTCAAATTCGATAACACCCAGCCATGCGAAACCCTACCCATTTGTGCCCCCCTAACCCCCTTCTCCTTCATCTCTTCTCTGCAACCAACCACCACCAACTTCCAGCCACCACCACCGCGCCACCGCCCCGC
>NC_029789.2:112924747-112961102 GCF_000816755.2 Arachis ipaensis
CCCTTAACCTCTACCCTCATTAACCTACCCGAAACTCCTCTGCCTCCAAACAACCACCGCCGCACCAATCACCCTCAACCACCGCGTCAGCCGCCACCACCACCATCCCCCAGCCATCTCTCTACCCCCACTTTCATTCATACGCCTACCAGGTTCCGTCGAACGCCACCCTTCTTTCAATTCCTAGTTAATTACATGTTTTTCCGTTTATGTTCATAATTAGACTAGTTAGATATGCATGTTGTAGTGGATTCTAGGTGGTTAGGTAGCCTAGGATGTGGTTAGTGAATTTAGGCCTGATTAATTGCGCTGTTTGTGCTACTTGTTTTATAATTTTTGCAATTCTGCTGTTACTGTGCTCTACGTATTGTTCATATAATGTTCTTACTGTTCATGCGGCTATTGCAAATGTTCCTTCATATTCATCTTATTTATTTCTATTTTCAGTTTATTTTAACTTATATGAACTATTCTGTTGCTGTTTATTTTCCAGGAACATCCAATTTTAGCCAAAATCTGCCCAAATTTCTATAAACTATTTTGTTTTCATTCATGTCTTGGTTTTGGCAATTCGCACTCTGCTTTACTCTGCTTTTACCAAACCATTGCATGAATGCCAGGGCAAGCTTTGTTATTCTTTTTGATTTCCTGGTTCATAATATGCATTTTTGATATTTAGATTCCAATTTTTGCTATTTCTATATCTATCTGAATCATCATCAACCTGATTTCCTTGTTTGGATATGAGTTAACTGTAGCTTCTAATTGTGAATGCTTGTTACTTAGAAAATGATCACCATGCCACTTACTCTGACTTTCTTTTTACTAACTCACTGATTTCAACTTCCTTACCTCTTTTTCATTCCTAACCTACTTACCTTCCAAAACATCTCTTCTGGTTTTTCACTATTCTCTTTAACCTTCTAACCAAGGCATGATGATAATTTTTCCTAATTAACATGACTTCTAATACATTTTGGATTGTGAATTTTTCTTCTCGGACTTTTAACTCCTATACAATCCTTAATGCACATTTACTTAACTCATTTTCATCATTCTACTGCTCCTTTGCCATTATGTGTTTCTTTTGTGATTTGCCTACTTGTTTTACTGTTTTTATTATATCCTTGATTTCTGTTTTTCAGGATGTCTGACACCCAAAGAAAAGGAAAAGAAAAGGCAACATCTGGCAAACGAAAAAGAGGAGAATCCTCTATGTCCATCCTGTACATCATGCATGATGACTCCTGGCGGGAGAAACACTTTACCCTGCAGGAGAAGGCTGACCAGCTACTCTCTGCTACTGATCCCATCAAGTTTGCAAACAAATACTGTGAATTAAAGTATCCGGTGTTTGCAACCTCCCGGAACCTGTACCTGGAGCGGACTCTGAAAATTCCGGAAGAACTCCAGTAATACACCTCTGATCAGATCAAACAAAGAGGCTGGTTCTTCCTGTAGAGAAACCTGACTGAGGTCAATGCTTCTTGGGTAAGAGAATTTTATTATAATTACTTCAAAACTTCCCTAGATGCAGTGAACCTTCGAGGGAAGCAGATACTGGTCATTGAAGAGGCCATTGAGGATATTCTGAAGCTTCTGCCTAAATCTGATTAGCCAGATGGTTATCAAAAGGCCGAGGAGGACATGCACTTCATGAAGTTTGACTGGGATGCCGTCAAGGCAAGGATAGCCCTTGACCCGACTGTTCCATGGGTCATGGGTCAGAAGACCACCATGCCTAAGGGAATCAAGCAGATTTACTTAAATGATGAGGCTCGGCTATGGCATCAGATCCTGAGCAACTTTGTTATGCCGAGTACCCATGAGACGGAGCTACCTGCCGCTATGATCACCCTCCTATGGTGTGTGATGGAAGGTAAGGACCTGTACCTGCCACGCTTCATCCGGTACTACATGGCCAGGGTCCACGTCCGAGGCACTCTCCCCTTTCCATATCTGATTACACAGCTAGGTCGTCGAGCTGACGTGCCTTGGGAGGATGCTGATGAGAGGCCACCTGCTGCAGAATGTAAAAAGATTATCCCTCACAGCATGAACTTTATGGCTACAGACCTCCATTCCTCTCATCTCCTGGTGAGACAACCACACCGTTTGCTGGCCCCTCTTCCTCTACAGCTACCCCTGCTACCACCACTGCACCTCCACCTACCTCAGAGCCAATTTATCACCTAGTACACCGCCTGTTTCAACAGCTAGACCAGATGGAGCTCCGCAACCGGCGCCGATATGAGAGATCTGAGCGTCGCAACAAGCGATGCTATGAGCACCTGAAGCTGATGATACGATTTGGCGGCGACATCCCCTCCAAGCCTGACACACCATCAGAGTCATCTGAGGAGGAGGCGGATGAGCACGAGGAGGAGACCCATCCACAGAGAGAGGCTGCGCAGGCAGGCACGGAGCAGGCTGCACCCTAGCAAGAGGCCCCGCCTCATATTCAAACTACAGACCCAGAGATTCCTATTCAGTCAGCACCTCCTCTACAGCAGGCAAATCCTCAGACCACCACCACAGAGACTCCGGCTACCCATCCTTCCAGTGATGACACCCCTTCACACCCTGCTTGAGTGAGCATCAGGGACGATGCTTCATTTTAAGTGTGGGGGGGTCGCCATCTCTGGCATATTTTTTGGTGAACCACTACAGACTCTTTTATTTTATTTTGGATATTTTTCTGTATTTTTCTCTTTATTTTTATTTTTATTTTCTCAGTACTGATACATTGCTATTTTCATGTATTTTTACTCTATTTCTGCATTTTGCACTTTTATTCATATTTTAGCCAGTTAGCTTAGTTTGCAGTTCTAATTTATTAGTTATAGATAATGTGGATTAATTAGTATAGTTTACCCCTTTTTAGCATATGATAGTTTGGCTTAAATTGAAAATAAAAAGGAAGTAAACTAGAGAATTTAATATAAACAATCCACACACCTTGTATATATAGCATTACATGTTAGTTAGTTAACAACATATCATCAAGGAAAAACACAAACTTTAAAGCCACCTTAAGATTTACATTGAGAATAATGGGAACTCTTAATTTTTACTTGCATGGTATATATAACTGATATATGATTTTTGAGTTAGAGAACACACATCCTATGAGTTTTGAACTTAATTGTATGGTTACATTCAAACCATAATTTTTATTCCTGTGTGTTCTGCCCTTCTTTTTTTTATTCTGGTGTTCTTTATTTTGTTTTAATCTATATGTCCAGCTATAGAATATAGATACATACCAAGAAGTTGATTGAGGCCATTGTTTGATTCTAGCTCACTTATCCTAAATTAGCCTACCTTTTACATCACCCTTGTTAGCCCCCTTGAGCCTTTAAATCCCCTCTTATTCTATAAACCACAATACTAGCCTTAAGCAGAAAAACAAAATAAAAATTCCAAGTTGAATCCTTGGTTAGCTTAAGATAGAAAGTGTGTATTGTTTAAGTGTGGGAAACCTATTAGGAACATGGATGATAAAAACAAAGGGTAGAAAGTTAAAAAGAATAAAATAATTCAAAATAAAAATTTTGGGGAAGCATGCTCATGTGAAATCAAAATAATCGAATTACCATGTGCATTAAAAAAAAATAAAAAAAAATTTCAGTATTTAAATAAAGGGGATACAAAAGAATTCCCCAAATGCAAAATAAATCAATGCACATGGGATAAGATTAAAACTAATGCATGAGCATGTAACATCAAAAGTGGGAAAATTTGGGTGAATAGGTAAAGAAATTCTTGCTTTACAAAGTATGTATGTTAGGTGAGATCTTAGACTAATCAAGGATTCACTTATTAGCTCACTTAGCCTTATACATATACCCTTACCTTTACCTTGGCCCCATTACAACCTTAATTAAAGACCTCATGATTTTTGTATGCCTATATTCTATAATTGTTGATTGATTAGATGAAGAACAAAGTTATAGAAAGTAGGGATAAAAAGAAGAATAGAGTGATTAACCCAATAAACATTGAGTGATTAGAGAGTAAACACAAAATCCAGTGAGGGTTCAATAGTTCATCAACATATATCTCTGCTTAAATTGTTAATTGTCTTGCAAGTTTGTAAAATATTTTTCTTTCCCATCTCAATTGTAAAAGTGCTTTATCATTATCTAAGGTTTGGCTATGCATATATGATTCCTTGAGAATGTGCATTAATTTAACTACATGTAAGTTTTATATACAAGTGAATGACAATTAGAATTGCATGATCCATTTAGGTAGTTACATTTAGAATAGATTGCATTGCATGAGATTCCACCACTTCAACCTTACCTTACTCTTTATCTTGAATTTAGCATGAGGACATGCTATTGTTTAAGTGTGGGGAGGTTGATAAACCCATATTTTATGATATATTTTGTGCCCAATTTAAGTGATTTATTCAATCCTTCACTCACTTATTCATATAAATTGCATGGTTTTACTTTCCCTTCCTTATTATGTGATGTATGTGAAAAACATGTTTCTTATGCTTTAAAAATAATTATTTTAATTACCCCTTTTATTACCATTCGATGCCGTGATTCGTGTGTTGAGTAATTTCAGATCCTCTAAGGCAGGAATGACTTAAAGGAGGGAAAGGAAACATACAAAAATGGAAGGAAAGTATAAAACGGAGTTTTTGAAGAAACTGGCAGCGACACAATCGGATGGGCGACGCGGCCGCATGCCAGCGCGAAATGGCAGCGACGCGACCGCGTAATTGACGCGATCGCGCGCCTTGAGCAAAACGTGTATGACGCGGACGCATGACTGAAGTGACCACGTGATAAGGAAAACTCCAGATGGTGCGACCGCGTGACCCACGCGGACGCGTGACAGAGGCCACGCACCAGAAATTACAGAAAATGCTCCTAGCCATTTCTGAAGCCCTTTTTGGCCCAAATCCAAGTCCAGAAGGTACAGATCAAAGGTTATGAAGTGGGAGAATGCATCCATTCAAGGGGGAGTCTCCAATTAGTTACTTTTCATGAATTAGATGTAGTTTTGAGGGAGAGGTTCTCTCCTCTCTCTTTTAGGATTTAGAATTAGGATTTCTTATGCTTTCAGGATTATCTCTTTTTATCAGGTTCAATATTCCTTTTTATTTATTTTCTCAATTTAATTTATGAATTCTTCTATGTTACAGATTATTCTTTGAATTAATGTTATTTGAGGTGTTTCAGTTTATAATTGCTTTCTTTTATTTATGTTGCTGTTGCTTCCAATCTGAGGATATTTTTATTTGAATAGATTTACTTTTGCCTTTTCGGTCATGGTTAAGAAATCAGTAACTCAGGAGTTATCAAACTCAACATGATTGATAATTGTTATCTTTGCTAATTAAATTGAACTTCAATAATCCCAATCTTTTCTTAGGAAGTAACTAGGATCAGAAGATCAAACTAATTAGCCACTTGACCTTGCTTTGCTTTAAGTAAAGGTTAACTAAGTGGAATTAAGATTCAATTTTCATCATCATTGATAAGGATAACTAGGATAGGACTTCCAATTTCTTATACCTTGCCAAAAATTTATTTTACAGTTATTCATTTATTTTACTTGCCATTTAGATTACTTGTTCCTTGATGAGCGGATAATTTATATGCTTTTTGGCATTGTTTTTAGTATGTTTTTAGTAGAATCTAGTTACTTTTAGGGATGTTTTTATTAGTTTTTATGTTAAATTCACATTTCTGGACTTTGCTATGAGTTTGTGTATTTTTCTGTGATTTCAGGTATTTTCTGGCTGAAATTGAGGGACTTGAGCAAAAATCAGATTCAGAGGTTGAAGAAGGACTGCTGATGCTGTTGGATTCTGACCTCCTTGCACTCAAAGTGGAATTTCTGGAGCTACAGAACTCAAAATGGTGCTCTTCCAATTGCGTTGGAAAGTAGACATCCAGGGCTTTCCAGCAATATATAATAGTCTATACTTTGTTCGAGAATTAACGATGTAAACTGGCGTTCAACGCCAGTTCCATGTTGCAGTCTGGCGTCCAGCGCCAGAAACAAGTTACAAGTTGGAGTTCAACGCCAGAAAAGGATCCAAAGCTGGCGTTGAACGCCGAAAATAGCCTCTGCACGTGGAGAGCTTTAGCTCAGCCCAAGCACACACCAAGTGGGCCCTAGAAGTGGATTTATGCATCAATTATTTATCTCTGTAAACCCTAGTAACTAGTTTAGTATAAATAGAACTTTTTACTAGTCTTTTAGAGATCTTATGATTTTTAGATCATAGAGATCACGTTTGGGGGCTAGCCTCTCGGCCATGCCTGAACCTTCATCACTTATGTATTTTCAACGGTAGAGTTTCTACACTCCATAGATTAAGGTGTGGAGCTCTGCTGTTCCTCAAAGATTAATGCAAAGTACTACTGTTTTTCTATTCAATTCAACTTATTCCACTTCTAAGATATTCATTCGCACTTCAACCTAAATGTGATGAACGTGACAATCATCATCATTCCCCTACGAACGCGTGCCTGACAACCACCTCCGTTCTACCTTAGATTGAATGAGTATCTCTTGGATCTCTTAATCAGAATCCTCGTGGTATAAGTTAAAACCCATGGATGGCCATTCCTGAGATCCGGAAAGTCTAAACCTTGTCTGTGGTATTCCGAGTAGGATCCGGGAAGGGATGGCTGTGACGAACTTCAAACTCGCGAGTGCTGGGCGTAGTGACAGACGCAAAAGGAGGGTGAATCCTATTCCAGTATGATCGAGAACCTCAGATGATTAGCCGTGCTGTGACAGAGCATTTGGACCATTTTCACAAGAGGAGGGGATGTAGCCATTGACAACGGTGATGCCCTTGCATAAAGCTTGCCATGGAAAGGAGTAAGACTGATTGGATGAAGACAGCAGGAAAGCAGAAGTTCAGAGGGGCGAAAGCATCTCTATACGCTTATCTGAAATTCTCACCAATGATTTACATAAGTATTTCTATCTTTTCTGTTTATTTATTTATTATTTATATTCAAAAACTCCATAACCATTTAATATCCGCCTGACTGAGATTTACAAGATGACCATAGCTTGCTTCATACCAACAATCTTCGTGGGATCGACCCTTACTCACGTAAGGTTTATTACTTGGACGACCCAGTGCACTTGCTGGTTAGTTGTGCGAAGTTGTGAAGTTATGTTTGGACCATGGTTCTGTGCACCGTTTTTGGCGCCATTGCCAGGGAAAGAACAAACTAATAATTTTACAAAATACAATTTACAAAGATCTGAGTGATCAAGATTTCGCATACCAAGTTTTTGGCGCCGTTGCCGGGGATTGTTCGAGTATGGACAACTGACGGTTCACTTGTTGCTCAGATTAGGTAATTTTATTTTATTTTATTTCTTATTTGCGAAAAAAAATATTTAATTTATATTCTTCAGAATTTTTAAGAATGAATTCTAGTGTTTCATGAAGCATGTGAAGCCTGGCTGGCTGTAAAGCCATGTCTAAATTCTTTTGGACTGAGGCTTCCAAACCATCAGCATAGAGGCAAGGTACATACTTGATAAGTAATGAGCAGTATATTCTCTGATGTTACATGCTGAAGCTTGGCTGGCCGTTGGCCATGTCTAGTGTTTTGGACCGGAGCTTTCATTGAAAGCTTGGCTGGCTAGTGAGCCATGTCTAATTCCTGGACTGAAGCTTTAGACTAAGAATGCAAGATTCCTGGAATTCATATTAAAAATTGTTGAATCCTTATTTTTCTTTTTCAAATAATTTTCGAAAAAAATACCAAAAAAAAAATTCATAAAATCATAAAATCAAAAATATTTTTTATGTTTCTTGTTTGAGTCTTGAGTCAAGTTTTAAGTTTGGTGTCAATTACATATTCATCTTGCATTTTTCGAAAAATCATGCATTCATAGTGTTCTTCATGATCTTCAAGTTGTTCTTGGTAAGTCTTCTTGTTTGATCTTGATGTTTTTCTTGTTTTGCATCTTTTGTTGTTTTTCATATGCATTTTTCATTTGTTAGAGTCTAAACATGAAAGGTTTCTAAGTTTGGTGTCTTGCATGTTTTTTTTGCATATAAAATTTTTCAAAAATATGTTCTTGATGTTCATCATGATCTTCAAAGTGTTCTTGGTGTTCATCTTTCATCTTGAAGCATTCTTGCATGCATCATGTGTTTTGATCCAAAAATTTTCATGCATTGCATCATTTTCATGTTTTTTTCATAAAATTTAAAAATAAAAAAAATATATTTTCCTTATTTTACTCATAAATTTCGAAAATTTGAGTTGACTTTTTCAAAATTTTTTAAAATTTAGTTGTTTCTTATGAGTTAAATCAAATTTTCAATTTAAAAATCTTATCTTTTTCAAAATCTTTTTCAAAAATTATATTTTTTCATTTTTCTTATCTAATTTTCGAAAATTTTAAAAACAATTTTCAAAAATCTTTTTCTTATCTTTATCTCCAATTTTCGAAAATATCATCATCAATTAATGTTTTGATTTAAAAATTTCAAGTTTGTTACTTGCTTGTTAAGAAAGGCTCAAACTTAAAGTTCTAGAATCATATCTTGTGATTTCTTGTGAGTCAAGTCATTAATTGTGATTTTAAAAATCAAATCTTCTTCAAAATTAATTTCAATCATATGTTTTCAAAAATATCTTTTATCTTATCTTTTTCAAAATCATATCTTTTTAATCATATCTTTTTAAAATTTTATCTTTTTTCAAATATTTGATTTTAAAATATCTTTTCTAACTTCCTATCTTCTTATCTTTTTAAAATTGATTTTCAAATCTTCTCTTTTTGTTTCAATCATATCTTTTTAAATTTCAATCATATCTTTTTTGAAATTACCTAACTAACCCTTCTCTCTCTAATTTTCGAAAATTATCTCCCCCTTTTTCAAAATTCAATTTTAATTAACTAATTGTTTTAATTTTAATTTAAATTTTTATTTTCGAATTTTATTTTTAAAATTTTAATTTTATTTTCGAAATTTAACTTTAATTTTTAATTTATTATTTCAATTAATTTTGAATTTTCTCTCTATCTCTTTACTAATTCTATTTATTTATTCATCTACTAACATCTATTCTTCACTCACCAAAAATTCGAACCCCTTCTTCTTCTCTGAGTTCGAATTTTCCTCTCTTATATTCCTCTCTTCTTAGACTTACAAAAGGAATCTCTATACTGTAACATAGAGGATTCCTATTATTATTTTCTTTGTTATTCCCTTCTTTGTCATATGAGCAGGAGCAAGGACAAGAATATTCTTGTTGAAGCAGATCCAGAACCTGAAAGGACTCTGAAAAGGAAACTAAGAGAAGCTAAATTACAACAATCCAGAGACAACCTTTCAGAAATTTTCGAACAGGAAGAGGAAATGGCAGCCGAAAATAATAATAATGCAAGGAGAATGCTTGGTGACTTTACTGCACCTAATTCCAATTTACATGGAAGAAGCATCTCCATCCCCACCATTGGAGCAAACAATTTTGAGCTGAAACCTCAGCTAGTTTCTCTGATGCAACAAAACTGTAAGTTTCATGGACTTCCATCTGAAGATCCTTTTCAGTTCTTAACTGAATTCTTGCAGATATGTGATACTATAAAGACTAATGGAGTAGATCCTGAAGTCTACAGGCTCATGCTTTTCTCTTTTGCTGTAAGAGACAAAGCTAGAATTTGGTTGGACTCTCAACCAAAAGATAGCCTAAACTCATGGGATAAGCTGGTCACGGCCTTCTTGGCTAAGTTCTTTCCTCCTCAAAAGCTTAGCAAACTTAGAGTGGATGTTCAAACCTTCAAACAAAAAGAAGGTGAATCCCTCTATGAAGCTTGGGAGAGATACAAGCAACTGACCAAAAAGTGTCCTTCTGACATGCTTTCAGAATGGACCATCCTGGATATTTTCTATGATGGTCTGTCTGAATTAGCTAAGATGTCATTGGACACCTCTGCAGGTGGATCCATTCACCTAAAGAAAACGCCTGCAGAAGCTCAAGAACTCATTGACATGGTTGCTAACAACCAGTTCATGTACACTTCTGAGAGGAATCCTGTAAGTAATGGGACGCCTCAAAGGAAGGGAGTTCTTGAAATTGATACTCTGAATGCCATATTGGCTCAGAACAAAATATTGACTCAGCAAGTCAATATGATTTCTCAGAGTCTGAATGGAATGCAAGCTGCATCCAACAGTACTCAAGAGGCATCTTCTGAAGAAGAAGCTTATGATCCTGAGAACCCTGCAATAGCAGAGGTAAATTACATGGGTGAACCTTATGGAAACACCTATAACTCATCATGGAGAAATCATCCAAATTTCTCATGGAAGGATCAACAAAAGCCTCAACAAGGCTTTAATAATGGTGGAAGAAACAGGTTTAGCAACAGCAAGCCTTTTCCATCATTCACTCAGCAAAAGACAGAGAACTCTGAACAAAATACCTCTAATTTAGTAAACTTAGTCTCTGATCTATCTAAGGCCACTCTGAGTTTCATGAATGAAACAAGGTCCTCCATCAGAAATTTGGAGGCACAAGTGGGCCAGCTGAGTAAAAGGGTCACTGAAATTCCTCCTAGTATTCTCCCAAGCAATACAGAAGAAAATCCAAAAGGAGAATGCAAGGCCATTGATATAGCCATCATGGCCAAACCCACAAGAGAGGAGGGGGACGTAAATCCCAAGGAGGAAGACCTCCTGGGACGTCCAATGATCAACAAGGAGTTTTCCTTTGAGGAACCAAAGGAATCTGAGGCTCATCTAGAGACCATAGAGATTCCATTGAACCTCCTTGTGCCCTTCATGAGCTCTGATGAGTATTCTTCTGAAGAGAATGAAGATGTTACTGAAGAGCAAGTTGCCAAGTACCTTGGTGCAATCATGAAGCTGAATGCCAGTTTATTTGGTAATGAAACTTGGGAGGATGAATCTCCCTTATTCACCAATGAACTGAGTGATCTGGAGCAACTAAGATTACCTCAGAAGAAACAGGAACCTGGAAAGTTCTTAATACCTTGTACCATAGGCACCATGATCTTTAAGGCTCTGTGTGACCTTGGTTCAGGGATAAACCTCATGCCCCTCTCTGTAATAGAGAAACTGGGAATCTATGGGGTGCAAGCTGTTAAAATCTCATTAGAGATGGCAGACAGTTCAAAAAAACAGGCTTATGGAAAAGTAGAGGACGTGTTAGTAAAGGTTGAAGACCTTTACATCCCTGCTGATTTCATAGTCCTAGACACTGGGAAGGATGAGGATGAATCCATCATCCTTGGAAGACCCTTCCTAGCCACAGCAAGAGCTGTGATTGATGTGGACAGAGGAGAATTGATCCTTCAACTGAATAAGGACAACCTTGTGTTTAAAACTCAAGGATCTCTCTCTGCAACCATGGAGAGGAAGCATGAAAAGCTTCTCTCACTACAGAGTCAACAAGAGCCCCCACAGTCAAACTCTAAGTTTGGTGTTGGGAGGCCACAACTAAACTCTAAGTTTGGTGTTGAACTCCCATATCCAAACTCTAAGTTTGGTGTTGGGAAGTCTCAACAAAGCTCTGAACACCTGTGAGGCTCCATGAGAGCCCACTGTCAAGCTATTGACATTAAAGAAGCGCTTGTTGGGAGGCAACCCAATTTTTATTTATCTAATTTTATTTTTATTTTTATTGTTTTTCATGTTTTATTAGGTTCATGATCATGTGGAGTCACAAAGATTACAAAAAAATTGAAAACAAAATGAAAAACATCATTGAAAAATAGAACACCCTGGAGGAGAGCTTACTGGCGTTTAAACGCCAGTAAGGAGCATGGATCTGGCGTTCAACGCCAGAACAGAGCATAGTTCTGGCGTTGAACGCCCAAAACAAGCAGCATCCTGGCGTTCAGACGCCAGAAATGCACAGTGAGGAAAGCTGGCGCTGAACGCCAGAAACAAGCATAGAACTGGCGTTCAACGCCAGAAATATGCTGCATCTGGGCGCTGAACGCGCAGAACAAGCATCAATTCGGCGTTTAAACGCCAGAATTGCATGCAAAGGCATTTTACATGCCTAATTGGTGCAGGGATGCAAAAGCCTTGACACCTCAAGATCTGTGGACCCCACAGGATCCCCACCTACCTCCACTCACTCTCTTCTCTCTTCTCAACCCTCTTCACACAAATCCATAAACACTCTTCCCCAAAACTCTTCACCAATCACCTCAATCTCTCTCTCCCTATTACCCCTTCACCACTCACATCCATCCACTCTTCCCCATAAACCTACCTCATAAACCCCACCTACCTTCAAAATTCAAAATCAATTTCCCACCCAATCCCACCCTAAATAGCCGAACCTAACACCCATCCCTCCACTATATAAACCCCTCCATTCTTCTTCATTTTTCACAACACAATACTCTCTTTCTCTTCTTAACCGAACACACCCCCTCACTCTCTCCCATATTTTCTTCTTCTTCTTCTTCTTCTTCTTCTTCTTCTTCTTCTTCTTTTCTTTCTTCTCTTGCTCGAGGGCGAGCAATATTCTAAGTTTGGTGTGGTAAAAGCATAAGCTTTTATTTTTCCATTACCATTGATGGCACCTAAGACCGGAGAATCCTCTAGAAAAGGGAAAGGGAAGGCAAAAGCTTCCACCTCCGAGTCATGGGAGATGGAAAGATTCATCTCTAAAGCCCATCAAGACCACTTCTATGATGTTGTGGCCAAGAAGAAGGTGATCCCCGAGGTCCCTTTCAAGCTCAAGAAGAATGAGTATTCAGAGATCCGACATGAAATCCAAAGAAGAGGTTGGGAAGTTCTAACAAACCCCATCTAACAAGTCGGCATCCTAATGGTTCAAGAGTTCTATGCTAATGCATGGATCACTAAGAACCATGATCAAAGTAAGAACCCGAACCCAAAGAATTATATTACAATGGTTCGGGGGAAATACTTAGATTTTGGTCCGGAAAATGTGAGGTTGGCGTTCAACTTGCCAAACATGGAAGAGAACGCACGCCCCTACACAAGGAGAGTCAACTTTGATCAAAGGTTGGACCAAGTCCTCATGGACATATGTGTGGAAGGAGATCAATGGAAGATTGACTCCAAAGGCAAGCTGGTTCAATTAAGAAGACTGGACCTCAAGCCTGTAGCTAGAGGATGGTTGGAGTTCATCCAACGCTCCATCATCCCCACTAGCAACCGATCTGAAGTTACTGTGGATCGGGCCATCATGATTCATAGCATCATGATTGGAGAGGAAGTAGAAGTTCATGAAGTCATCTCCCTTGAACTCTACAAAATAGCCGAAAAGCCATCCCCCTTGGCAAGGCTAGCTTTTCCTCATCTAATTTGCCATCTATGTTACTCAGCTGGAGCTTTCATAGAAGGAGACATTCCCATTGAGGAAGAAAAGCCCATCACTAAGAAAAGGATGGAGCAAGCAAGAGAGCCCACTCATGGAGTCCAAGAAACGCATGAGGAAGCTCATCACCATGAAATCCCTGAGATACCTCAAGGGATGCACTTTCCTCCACAAAACTTTTGGGAGCAAATCAACACCTCCTTAGGAGAATTAAGTTCTAACATGGGACAACTAAGGGTGGAACATCAAGAGCACTCCATCATCCTTCATGAAATTAGAGAAGATCAAAGAGCAATGAGGGAGGAGCAACAAAGACAAGGAAGAGACATAGAAGAGCTCAAGAACATCATTGGTTCCTCAAGAAGGAAACGCCACCATCACTAAGGTGGACTCATTCCTTGTTCTTATTTTTATCTATTTTTCATTTCTTTATGCTATATGTGTGTTTATGTTTTGTGTCTCTATCTCATGATCATTAGTATTTAGTAACTATGTCTTAAAGTTATGAATGTCCTATGAATCCATCACCTCTCTTAAATAAAAAATGTTTTTAATTCAAAAGAACAAGAAGGGAACTAGGAGAATCAATAACACTATCTGAACTCTGAGTTCCTATAGATGCCAATCATTCTGAACTTCAATGGATAAAGTGAGATGCCAAAACTATTCAAGAGGCAAAAAGCTACAAGTCCCACTCATCTAATTGGAGCTATGTTTCATTGATAGTTTGGAATTTATAGTATATTCTCTTCTTTTTATCCTATTTGATTTTCAGTTGCTTGGGGACAAGCAACAATTTAAGTTTGGTGTTGTGATGAGCGGATAATTTATACGCTTTTTGGCATTGTTTTTAGTATGTTTTTAGTAGAATCTAGTTACTTTTAGGGATGTTTTTATTATTTTTTATGTTAAATTCACATTTCTGGACTTTACTATGAGTTTGTGTGTTTTTCTGTTATTTCAGGTATTTTCTGGCTGAAATTGAGGGACTTGAGTAAAAATCAGATTCAGAGGTTGAAGAAGGACTGCTGATGTTGTTGGATTCTGACCTCCCTGCACTCAAAGTGGAATTTCTGGAGCTACAGAACTCAAAATGGCGCGCTTCTAATTGCGTTGGAAAGTAGACATCCAGGACTTTCCAGCAATATATAATAGTCCATACTTTGTTCGAGAATTGACGATGTAAACTGGTGTTCAGCGCCAGTTCCATGTTGCAGTCTGGCGTCCAGTGCCAGAAACAAGTTACAAGTTGGAGTTCAATGACAGAAAAGGATCCAAAGCTGGCGTTGAACTCCCAAAATAGCCTCTGCACGTGGAGAGCTTTAGCTCATCCCAAGCACACACCAAGTGGGCCCCGGAAGTGGATTTATGCATCAATTACTTATCTCTGTAAATCCTAGTAACTAGTTTAGTATAAATAGAACTTTTTACTAGTCTTTTAGAGATCTTATGATTTTTAGATCATAGAGATCACGTTTGGGGCCTGGCCTCTCGGCCATGCCTGAACCTTCATCACTTATGTATTTTCAACGGTAGAGTTTCTACACTCCATAGATTAAGGTGTGGAGCTCTGCTGTTCCTCAAAGATTAATGCAAAGTACTACTGTTTTTCTATTCAATTCAACTTATTCCGCTTCTAAGATATTCATTCGCACTTCAACCTGAATGTGATGAACGTGACAATCATCATCATTCCCCTACGAACGCGTGCCTGACAACCACCTCCGTTCTACCTTAGATTGAATGATTATCTCTTAGATCTCTTAATCAGAATCCTCGTGGTATAAGTTAGAACCCATGGATGGCCATTCCTGAGATCCAGAAAGTCTAAACCTTGTCTGTGGTATTCCGAGTAGGATCCGGGAAGGGATGGCTGTGACGAACTTCAAACTCGTGAGTGCTGGGCGTAGTGACAGACGCAAAAGGAGGGTGAATCCTATTCCAGTATGATCGAGAACCTCAGATGATTAGCCGTGCTGTGACAGAGCATTTGGACCATTTTCACAAGAGGAGGGGATGTAGCCATTGACAACGGTGATGCCCTTGCATAAAGCTTGCCATGGAAAGGAGTAAGACTGATTGGATGAAGACAGCAGGAAAGCAGATGTTCAGAGGGGCGAAAGCATCTCTATACGCTTATCTGAAATTCTCACCAATGATTTACATAAGTATTTCTATCTTTTCTGTTTATTTATTTATTATTTATATTCGAAAACTCCATAACCATTTAATATCCGCCTGACTGAGATTTACAAGATGACCATAGCTTGCTTCATACCAACAATCTCCGTGGGATCGACCCTTACTCACGTAAGGTTTATTACTTGGACGACCCAGTGCACTTGCTGGTTAGTTGTGCGAAGTTGTGAAGTTATGTTTGGACCATGGTTCTGTGCACCTTTTTTGGCGCCATTGTCAGGGAAAGAACAAACTAATAATTTTACAAAATACAATTTACAAAGATCTGAGTGATCAAGATTTCGCATACCATTCCTCATCTTCAAAACCCCAATTTACAATCTTTATAACCAGTAATAAGAACATACTTCCCTGCAGTTCCTTGAGAAGACGACCCGAGGTTTGAATACTTCGGTTATCAATTTTTAAGGGGTTTGTTACTCGTGACAACCAAATGTTTGTAAGAAAGGTTGATTGCTTAGTTTAGTAACTATACTTGCAACGAGAGTTTACTATAACTTCTAAACCATCAATCTTCCGTTCTTCAAGGGCACCACCCAAATTGATTGGAAATTTTTGTGGAACTTGCTTGAATTATATATTTTGTGGATCATGTTTTTGAGCTAAGAACACACAACCTTGTGAGATTTGAGCCTAATGGTGTGGTTACATCTTATAACCACTTATTTTCCTTCTTGTGTCTAATTATTCTCTTTCTATGATTGTGATCCTTGATTTGTTTAATTCTATATGTCTATTATTCCTTGTATTCATGCGCTTATATGATTGAGGTCATTGTTTCATTATCTCACTTACCCAAATAGCTTACCTTTTATCTTCCATTGTTAACCAATTTTGAGCCTACGCTTAACCCAATTGTTCTTTATTTTAGCACATTACAAGCCTAAAGCAAAAAACAATAAAAGTCCCTTGTTTGGATCTTTGATTAGCTTAGGCTAGTGAGAGTGTTTATTATTCAAGTTTGGGGAGATTTGGAAACATTGGTTGGGATAAAAGGGTGTTTTGTATTTTTGTATTTGGGAATTGGGTGTATACTCATATATTGATTAATTGTATAGACCTTATGCATTGATGTTCTTGTATATAGTTTGAAAGAAAGAAAAATGAGAAAAACAAAAGAAAAAAAAGAAAAAAATAAATATGAAAAAGAAAAGAAAAGAGAAAAAAATAATATAGAAAAAAAAAAGAAAAAAAAACAATAAAAAGGGAACAAAATGCCCCAAAGTAGAGTCCAATAAAAATCAATGCATAAGTGTTGTAAAATGAAAAAGAAAATGCATGAGTATGTGAAAAAGTGAAGGATGGGTAGTTAGGTTAGCACTTAATTATATAGGTTGTATATAGGTTAGATGGGAAGCTTAGGCTAATCAAAGATTCAAATTATAGTCCACTTAACCATATTTGACCCTACCTTGACCCTAGCCCCATTACAACCTTTGAGAAAGTCCTCATGATATTTGTATGCATGCATTGAATGATTGTTGATTGTTAGATGAAGAATAAATCTTGGAAAGCATGATTAGGGGAGAATTGAGTGAGTCAACCCCTAAACACTTGAGTGACTAGAGCGGATACACATCCGGTGAGGGTTCGATGGCTCAATTATATGTTTTCACCATAATCATTCTTACTCATGCAAGTTTGTAAATCTTTTTGATAATTCAATACAATTGTGAGTTGGATTTGATTCCTATTGCTTTAGCCCTTATGCCTACATATGTTCTCTTGGAAGTTGATTTGTTTTGACCAAGCATTTGCATTCATAATAGGTAGTTGCATTTAGATAGTTTGCATATAGTTTAGTTGCATTGAATAAATGTCATACCCCTTGTCTCCTTCTTGATTTAGCATGAGGACATGCTAAGGTTTAAGTGTGGGGAGGTTGATAAACCCCATTTTTAGGATTTATCTTGTGTTGAATTTAGAGTATTTTGTCAACCTTTCCTCACATTTATTCAATGAAATAGCATGATTTTGTGATTCTTCCTTAATTTGTGCTTAAGTGTGAAAACATGTTTTTTAGGCCTGTAATTTGCTAATTTTAATTCACCTTTGATTCCACTACATGCCTTGATTTGTTTGTTAAGTGAATTCAGGTTGAAAAGGTTAGGAATGGATCAAAGGAGTGAAGAGAAAGTATGCAAAGTGGAGGAATCATGGAAAACCAAAGATTTGGGATGCACTCATGGACGCGCACGCGCAATAGACGCATACGCGTGGATCGTGAAATTCCAGGGACGCGTACGCGTACATGATATGTACGCGTCAATGTCCGCACGTGACCTCTTTAGTGAAATCGTGCCTGGCAAATTCTGAAGTGCCCCTGGCCCAGTTTTGAGCTAAATTTTGGGCGGGAAAAGGTTAAAAAGGACCAAGGATTGAAGGGGAAGACAATTTTGATCATTAGGAACAATTAGTTAGTTGGAGATCTAGTTTTAATTTAGTTTTCTAGAGAGAGACGCTCTTTCTTCTCTCTAGAATTAGGATTAAGTTTAGGTTAATAAGTTTATATCTAGGTTTTAATTCTTGCTTTCATCTACTTCTACCTTTCAATTCTTTGTTTCTACCTCTTGTTCTTCTACTCTTTTGTTTTAATTTCTTCTATTTTGTTTCTATATTTTGTTGTTGATCTACTCTTGGTCCTTTTATTTTCTTTTAATGCAATTTGAGGTAATTCATGTTAATTGTGATTTCTTTGATTGTTGTTGTTAATTCTTTGCAATTAGTAGTTGTTAGATCCTATTCTTGTTGTCAATTTACTATGCTTTCCCTCTATATAGCCATCCAAGTATTTAACAAAATGCTTGGAAGGATGTTAGAGTAGAATTTTATGCTTTTGGCTTGAGATGGTGTTCATACCCTGGGTCGAGCTATACGACCAGAGCTAACTGAAGACAAGTAACCAACCTCTTCAGGTTGGGTCGCCACCGACCTCTTCTCAAAGAGTTCGGCCAAATCGCCAGGAAAAGCCCAAAGTGGGCCCAAACAAAGGAACACAGCCCAAATCTAAAGGCAGCCAAAGCCTAGAAAGATAGATGGGGTTCCCCTTAAAGATAAGATGACTTCACTCAAAGATAAGATAAGATAACTATCTTATCTCTAGAAAGGTCACTCCACACTACTATAAATACACTAGAGCACCCAGGTAAAACTCATACTCTGATTCTACACATAAATCCTGCCTAAAGCACGTGCTAACTTAAGCATCGAAGTCTCTTGCAGGTACCACCACCCTTCGGTAACGAAAGATCAGCAGCACCACCAAGTCCAACAAGTCGGATGCAACAGCTCCGGCTATAACAGCAGATCTCGTCCGAGATCAACCTACAGTTTCAAGTAACCCTCGGAACATTGGCGTCGTTGCCGGGGAACCTGGAAGTCATCCCATCTTCATGGCGGACAATCTTGACAACGACCATGATTCTGATTTGGAGAACAGGACGCCGTATAAAAATGCGGACAGGAAATAAAGACAAGCATTCTCTGAACTCAGAAATTCTAGATGCTCTCCGAGAACAACAGAATCGCCTCAAACAGCTCGAACAGGAGGCCAAACACCAGTGCGAAGCCGAAAGAAACCTCCGAAGAGAAACTAGGCAATGCCGAGAGCTAGAGGACAAGCTCCTAAAATTTGAAGCCGATCTTAAAACTAAAACCATTCAGTCTGGTCACGATGACAGCTCTCACAAGGATCAAGATTCCTTCACCAAAGAGATCATGAAAGCTAAAGTTCTAAAGGATTTTAAAGCTCCCGACATGACCCCATACGACAGTACCTCTGACCCAAGCCATCATCTCAGCAATTTCAGAAGCAGAATGTATCTCACTGACGCCTCGGATGCTATTCGATGCAAAGCCTTCCCAACTACCCTAACGAAGACAGCAATTAAGTGGTTCAACAGTTTGCCCCCAAGATCCATCACAAGTTTTGATAACTTAGCCAAAAAATTTCTTGCCAGATTCTCCATTCAGAAGTACAAAGCCAAACACGCTCTGAGCCTATTAGGAATCAAGCAAGGAGATCGGGAAAGCCTTCGCAGCTACATGGAAAGATTCAACAAAGCGTGTCTGGACATACAAAGTCTACCAACAGAAGCAGCTATCATGGGTCTCATCAATGGCCTACGAGAGGGACCTTTCAGTCACTCTATATCAAAAAAGAACCTAACATCTCTAAACGAGGTACAAGAACGGGCAGAAAAGTATATTAACATGGAGGAGAATTCTCGATTAGGAGAGACCTCAAAACCCGGATTCTCCTACCCCTCTCAAGACAAGGATAAAGAGTCAAAGAAAAAAGAAGATCAACCCGGCGAGAAGACTAGAAAATACCATAATTACACCCCACTTCGGGTGTCTCTTGTGGATGTTTACCGAGAAATATGCCACGCTGAAAAACTCCCACCACCTCACCCAATCAAAAGCAAAAAAGGAGGGAGAAGTCGGACAGAATACTGTGAGTACCATCGAATCTACAGACATCCTACCAATGAGTGTTTTGACCTAAAGAATGTCATAGAAAAATTGGTAAGAGAAGGGCGATTAGATCGGTACGTAGCTAATAAAGCAGATGAACCAAGAAAAAGAAGAAGGGGCGAAGAGGTCGGACGAGCTGAACGACCACCTCACACCCCGGAGAGACATGTGCATATGATAAATGGAGGATTTGCAGGAGGCGGGATCTCTAAATCATCTCGCAAAAGGCACCTTAAAGAAGTATATCATGTTGGGGAAGGAGAAAGGTTATCCGACCTCCCCACTATTACCTTTACCCAAGAAGACGCAGCAGGCATCATCCCGGGACACGATGATCCCATGGTCATTACTATCATATTGGCCAACGCAAATCTCCACCAAACAATGGTAGACCAAGGAAGCTCCGTGGATATCTTGTTTAAATCCGCCTTCGACAAACTCGGCCTACAAGATAAAGAGCTCAGAGCATATCCGAACAGCTTGTTCGGACTAGGGGACACCCCAATCCAACCACTTGGATATATCTCACTACACACAACCTTCGGAAAGGGAACCCGGTCAAGGACACTCAACATAGACTACATCGTAGTCGACGTGAGCTCAGCTTACAACGCCCTAATAGGTCGAACAACATTGAACTAGCTCGCCGCAGTAGTCTCAACTCCACATCTATGTATGAAGTTCCCAACTCCAGAAGGGATCGCCATGATAAAAGGAGACCAAAAAATTACACGATGCTGTTACAATGAATGTCTGAACCTTAGAGGCAAAGGAGAAGAAATCAACACTATCGAACTCGGGGAAGTTCGAGGTCACGAAGAACTTCGTCCACAACCTGAAGGTGAGATCAAAGAAGTCCAGATCGGAAATGCCCTAGATAAAATAACAAATATTGGGGCAACCTTAAAAGGAGACGTAAAGGAGCCTCTGATACAGTTCCTAAGGGATAATGCCGACCTCTTTGCATGGAAGGCCGTAGACATTCCGGGCATAGACCCCAAATTAATGTGCCACAAACTGGCGGTATACCCAGGATCTCGGCCAGTGCAGTAGAGGCGTAGGAAGCTTGGACTGGAAAGGTGCCAAGCTGTGGAAGAATAGGTACAAGCCTTACTGGAGGCAAGATTTATAAGAGAGGTCAAGTACCCACTATGGCTAGCCAACGTTGTCTTGGTAAAAAAGTCAAATGGGAAATGGCGGATGTGCACTGACTACACTGATCTCAATAAAGCCTGCCCAAAAGATCCATATCTACTTCCAAGCATAAACACTCTAGTGGATGCCTCTTTCAGATACAAGTACCTCTCCTTCATGGATGTTTATTCATGATACAATCAAATTCCGATGTACCCACCCGATCAAGAAAAGACCTCATTCCTAACCCCAAAAGCAAATTACTGTTATGTTGTCAAGCCATTCGGACTCAAAAATGCAGGAGCTACCTACCAAAGATTGATGAACAAAGTCTTCACAGACCATATTGGAAAACTAATGGAGGAGTATGTTGACGACATGTTGGTAAAAACAAAAAGTGAGGAATCATTACTGTCCGACGTCACCAAAGTGTTCGATACCATAAGAAAGGATGGTATGCGACTTAATCCAGTAAAGTGCACCTTTGCAGTAGATGCTGGCAAATTCTTAGGCTTCATACTCACACAAAGAGGAATTGAGGCAAACCTGGATAAATGCCGGACTATACTCAACATGAAAAGTCCAACTTGCGTTAAAGAGGTCCAACAGCTCAACGGAAGACTGGCCGTCCTGTCCAGATTTCTAGCCAGATCGGCCATAAGATCTCTCCCCTTCTACGCCACGTTAAGGAAAGGAAAGAGGTTCGAATGGACTGCAGAGTGCGAGCAAGCCTTCCAGGATTTCAAAAGATTCCCAGGACAACCACCTATTCTAACTCGTCCACGGGAGGGAGAACCACTCGTATTGTACCTCACAGTAGGAAATCGGGCAGTAGCCTCAGCACTAGTCCAAGAAGACGACAGTGGACAACAACATATATACTTAATCAGCAAAGCGCTACAAGGGTCCGAACTGAACTATCAAAAAATAGAAAAATTCGCCTATACCCTCATACTAACATCTCGACGACTTCGCCCATATTTTCAAGCCCACATCATCAGGGTTCGGACCAACCAGCCCATAAAAGGCATTCTACAGAAAACAGACTTAGCAGGAAGAATCTGGCAATGGGCAGTCGAGTTGTCCAAATTCGACCTTCAGTATGAAGCTCGGTTTGAATGGACAACAGAATGCGAACAAGCCTTCCAAGATTTCGAAAAATTCTTGGGGCAACCACCCGTTCTTACCCGACCACGAGAAGAAGAAACACTCATATTATACCTCGCAGTGGGAAGTCGGGCAATAGCCTCAGCACTTGTCAGAGAGGACGAACATGGGCAACAACCCATTTACTTCATCAGCAAGGCTCTACACGGAGCCGATCTAAACTATCAAAAGATAGAAAAGTTTGCGTACGCCTTCATATTAACTTTTCGACGCCTCAACCCATACTTCCAGGCTCACACCATCAAGGTTCGGACCAACCAGCCCATAAAAGGCATTCTACAGAAGACAGACTTAGCTGGAAGAATCCTACAGTGGGAAGTCAAATTATCTGAGTTCGATTTTCAATATGAAGCTCGGACAGCTATCAAATCACAGTATCTAGTCGACTTCATTGCCGAGTATACTGACACCCCGCGAACTCCTAAAAAATGGAATCTCTATGTAGACGACTCTTCAAACAAAACTGGGAGTGGCGTAGGGGTGATAATTGAAAGTGATCAGGGAACCCAAATTGAACTCTCCTTAAAATTTGAGTTTCTTGCTTTGCATAATCAGGCTCAATACGAGGCATTACTAGCTGGTTTAAGGCTGGCTAATGATATTGGAGTTCAAAAGCTTATCATCTTCAGCGATTCATAAGTAGTCACCTCACAAATAGAAGGGAGCTACCAAGCTAAGGACCCTACCATGAAAAAGTACCTGGACAGAACCAGAGAACAGCTCGGACAAATCGGGAAATATGAGGTCCATCATATACCTCGGGAACAGAATGCTCGGGCTAATGCACTCTCGAAACTAGCCAGCACCAAACCAGGGGACAATAATAGAAGCCTCTTCCAGGAAATATTGCAAAGCCCATCGATCTCGGAGGAAGAAAAGGTCCTAGCCATATCAGGTCAGGATCAAGGGTGGATGACCCCCATAATCAACTACCTCAAGTCAGAGACACTCCCCACAGATAAGAAGGAAGCAAAGAGGCTAATGCGAGAAGCATAGTACTACACCATAATGGGCGACATCTTATACAGGAGAGGGATCTCAACACCCTTCCTAAAATGTATACCGACTTCTAATACGAGGGAAGTCTTGGAAGAAGTACACAGCGGCATGTGTGGCAACCACCTTGGGGCACGAGCTCTTTCCAAAAAGGTGCTCCGAGCAGGGTTATTTTGGACAACTTTGCAAAAAGAAGCAACCAAGTTCGTTAAGACATGCCCACCATGTCAAAAGCACGCTAACTTCCACATCGCCCCACTAGAGGAGCTTATCAGTGTAACGTCACCTTGGCCGTTTGCAAAATGGGGACTCGACCTCTCTGGACCCTTTCCCCAAGGATCGGGACAAGTCAAGTTCCTCATTGTAGGGGTAGACTATTTCACAAAATGGATTGAGGCAGAGCCCCTAGCTAATGCCACTGCTCAAAGAAGTCGGAAATTCTTGTACAGAAACATTATTACAAAGTTTGGGGTCCCTTACTCTATCACCACAGACAATGGCACTCAATTCACTGACACAGGTTTTAGGAAATTGGTAGCTGACTTGAAAATAGAGCACCAATTCACATCCGTAGAACACCCACAAGCCAACAGACAGGCAGAAGCTGCCAACAAAGTCATACTAGCTGGGTTAAAACGGAGACTACAGAACGTAAAGAGAGCTTGGGCTGAAGAGCTCCCACAAGTCCTGTGGGCATATCGGACAACTCCACACTCTACCACAGAAGAATCACCCTTCCGATTGGCTTACAGAATGGAAGCAATGATCACAGTGGAGATCGAAGAAGGATCCCCCAAAGTAATCCTCTACAATGAAGTGGCCAACTTCCAAATTCAAAATGAAGAACTCGACCTACTCCAGAAGTCCGAGAAAGAGCTCGGATTAGAGAGGAAGCGTTAAAACAATGAATGACCTCAAGATACAACCAGAAAGTGGTCCAGCGAAGTTTTGCCAACAATGATCTCATCCTAATTCGAAATGACATCGGAACAGGTCGATCAGGAGAGAGAAAATTAGTAGCTAACTGAAAAGGACCTTACCGAGTTGTAGAGGTATTGGAAAAAGGCTACTACAAGGTGTCCGACCTCGAGGGGCGAGAGCTACCAAGGTCATGGCATGCCTGCAACCTAAGAAGGTACTATAGTTAAGAGGCAATAAAGATTTTAGGTGAAGGCACACTCTTTTTCCTAAAAAGGTTTTTTAATGAGGCGCCAAACCAAGATCTTCAAAATTGCCTGATTTAGAAGGGTAAGCACCCACATGTATATATTCTTATCTATATGCCTATTTTCTATTTGAATAAAGTTTTTCAGATTCCCTACAAAGTTGTCTACTAAGATGCACTAATCTGAGCGCAAGAATTCATCACCCGATCACGACAAGGTCGGCAAGATGAGAACCAAACACATCACCCAATCACGACAAAGTCGGCAAGATGAAAGCGACAAAAACGGATTAATGCAAAAAGTTATAAAAAGTAATCCATAGAAAGAGGCCTGACGAGGTTTGATTAAAAATGGACTACTAAAAATAACTTAGGAAGGACCGACAAGAAGAAGTCGGACTAAACCAATCAAAGCGACAAAGTTATAAAAAGTAATCCATAGAAAGAGGCTTGACGAGGTCTGATTAAAAATTGACTACTAAAAATAACTTAAGAAGGACCGACAAGAAGAAGTCGGACCAAACCAATCAAAGCGACAAAGTTATAAAAATTAATCCATAGAAAGAGGCCTGTCGAGGTCTGATTAAAAATGGACTACTAAAAATAACTTAACAAGGATCGACAAGAGAAGTCGGACCAATAAAAAGCGTGCGCTAAAATGGACCTCATCTCTGCCCAAAAAGCCACAACTTCACGACAAAGCTATTAAAATTGTTCAAAGACCAACTAAAAAGGTTCTACGGGAACACTAAAAAGTTGTCGAACAAAATAGCTCCAAAGGATCACCTCGACTAACAAAAACAGGTCAGACAGCAAAGTGGCAACACTCTACAAAGTTTCACAGAAGTTGTAAAGGGGCAATCAAAACGTCAGAGAAACACATATATAATAATTTAAAGACTCAAAAAGGCCACCTAAGCGGCAGCCTCAGAGTTTAATGATACTTTGTTTTTCAAAATGAAGTTGCATAAAAGCAACTAACTGTCAATGAAGATCCAGCAACATAAAGGTTACAAAAACCAGAGTTCAAAAAGCCCACAGAACAGGCTATACACATACACAAGAAAATCATAAGGGGTCCAGAGTCTTCTTAATAGCAGCATCCTTAGTAGAAGAGGGATGAATGACCTTCAAGGGAGTCGCAACAATAGTCCCATCCTCCCGGTTCAGAATTTGGACGTCAGGGTCGGACTCAGGATGGCCGACCTCAGTTGCAGGGGTTGAAGAAGTCATGGCGGCAGAAGCTTTAACTGGCGGCACAGAGGGAGGACCTTCCTCTTCATCATCATCTGGAGCAGGAANNCGTTGTCCAGACTAAAAAGAGTGAGGTCGAGCTCGGGGGCAAGAACTCAGACCTGGGCTTTCAAATTCTCATAGGCATCGGTCACACTACCCACAAGATGGCCCTGGAGCTCAGCATAATCAGCATGGACAGACTCCAACCTCTCCCTGGTCTCCAGCAACTCGCCATAAGTACGAACATAGCTCTCTTTATGCTTCTTCGCCATCTCCTCGGTCAGATTCGTAGCAGCCTTACCAGCGGTAGCTCGGGACTTCTCATTTTCCACAGCCAGCTCCAATTTTGCCACCTTTGCATCAAGCTCATCCTTCAGCCCTTTGATTCTATCAAATTCCGACTTCGCATTTTTCAGAAAGGCCTTCGTCGCATGAATGGGAGAATCTTGGACCATGCGGAACAAAGCCGCACCCATGTGAGCCATCCGAACACTACTACTGGTAATAAAATCCAGGTGGTGAAGGATGGACACATCGTCCATGGGAAGTCGGCCACAAGAAGCAATTCGATTATCGACAAATCCCACAGCATCAAAATCAAGGGCATCCAAATCATAGGGTTCAATAGTCTTCTGCCTTTTTGGAGGAAGACCGACAGTTGGAGAAGAGGCAGCACCAGAGGTTGGCTGGGGAGGATCAGAGGAAATCACATGAACCGGAGGAGTAGGAATAATCTTTCTCGGTCCAGAAGTGCCCGAGGTTGACTTCTTCGGAAGGACCTGAGAGGATCTTTCCCCCGAAACCTTTGCCGAGATGTTTTGAGCAGCTGTTGCTTTTTTGGCCCGTTTAAAGGCCTTCATGGACTCTGAGGTCTTCACCATCTCTGAAAGAGAAAGCAACAAAATCAAATTACAAAAGGGATAGATCGATAAATAAACAAAGAAAAATCCTTGAAGAAGTCGGCAACTACCCAATTCAGCCCAAAGAAGGGAGGGATCTCCTAGAAACTTCTTCGTGTCAAGATGAGGAGGCTCTACCCAGTTTTCCTCTAACACACTTACAAAGGCCTACTCTAACTCGCTCAAGCTCTCCCAAGAATACTTAACAACTATTGGATCCTTTTGCCAGGACAAAGGAAAGGTGGGTTTATCATTTTTATCCAAAAAGAATGGCCGAGCTCCCTCAACAGCTCGGACCTTAAAATAATAGTTCTTGAAATCACGAAAGGACTCATCATACATCGAAAACACTTTCTTCCCCTGTGTAGCTTGAAAGGAGATCCAAGAGGCTTTCTTTTTAGCTACCCCGGGCTTAATCAACACGAAAAGATGAAGAAAGAGGGTTTGAGTAGGTTGGACACCCAACTCTTGGCACAACAGTTGGAAGATTTTTATAAAACCCCATGAGTTCGGATGGAGTTGAAAAGGGGCTACATTACAAGAAAATAACAGGTCGGTCTCAAAGTTAGTAAAAGAGATGGTGATATTTAACTGACTGAAAAAATAGTCATAGGCATAGAAAAAAGGGCCTTTCGCCCTGGGCCGAGGTCGGAAAACTAACCCTCTCCTCAGGGTCCGGCAAAACTAACTCATAATTCTTCTCTTCATCCCTATTACTACAAATCCTATGATGCTTCCTAAGTCGGCTACAATACTCAGGGTCAGCCACGGTAACACACATCAAAATAATGGAGTCCAGCCAGTCAGACATGCCATCTGGGATCTTAGTAGACATCTCAACAATGCTCTTGCGGGAAGACATGGGTCAACTACTCCTATAGTGAGAAAAAGAAAATTGGGTCACTACCAATCAACTTGGCAAATCAGGAAACAACTCGGACAATAACATATGAACGTCAAGAATCAGACATGACAGTAAAAGGGAAACCCCAGGACTCGCACTAAAGTCCAGGGGCACCCTTTGGAGGAAGCAGGAAGGCAGTAACTCAGAAAAGAAAGTCAAACAAATCTATGCCCTAACACCTCTTAATAGAAAAAGATAAAAATTCTTTTTGGATAAACGTCACTCTGTACAAATGACACAAAAGCCATAAAACCACTCAAGAACGCAACCAGAATACCAACACCTCCTCATCCAAACAGTAAAAGCCATTATCATCATAAGACCACGCCAAAAACAGTAAAAAGCTACAAACTTGGTTTGATCACCAACAAATCATCAAGCTACAGCCTCTTTTACCAAATAGATTCAAACAAAAACTATGTATAAAAGAAGACAGGAAACAGCGGTAAAGCAAAATAGAAAGCAGGAACGCATTTCTTTTTCCCACATGAGCAGGGCAAAGGAAAACACAACATTTATCAAAAGTAAAAAAAGACACAATCTTTGGCAAAAAAGGATCAAGCTTTTCAAAATAGATTTGGTGGGAACCCAAAATTCGCAGACATGCAAATACAAAAGGAAATCATCGAAGTAAAAAAGGGAGAAAGAGTTACCAACCCGTAAAGAAAGAGGAGGCAAACGCGAAAAAGGAAAGCGACGACCGAAATTTGCGCTAACAAACACTCCCGAGCAAGAAAAGATGGAAAGAGACTTGGAAGCAAGAGAACGAAGCACCAGCAAAGAGATGAAGAGAAAGGCGAAGAAGAAACTGAAGTAAATCCTTAGAAATTCAAAATAAAACGTGAAGAAGGTAAAAATAAAATGGCTAGAAGGAGTTAAATGGGCTTTAAAACCCTCGCACGTTTCCAAGAAGAATACAAATGCAAAACATGCGTTGCAACTAAAGGGAGAAGAGAAAAAACGCTTCGCATCCAAGGAGCCTCAGAGAGATCAACCAAAGACTAGATGCTCGAACTCGGGCTGACCGAAGACAAGTAACCGACCTCTTCAGGTTGGGTCGCCACCGACCTCTTCTCAAAGAGTTCGGCCAAATCACCAGGAAAAGCCCAAAGCGGGCTGGTGCACGAAATTGTGTATGTCAATGTCAATATTACTATTTCTCACAACTTCGCACAACTAACCAGCAAGTGCACTGGTTTGTCCAAGTAATACCTTACGTGAGTAAGGGTCGATCCCACGGAGATTGTTGGTTTGAAGCAAGCTATGGTTATCTTGCAACTCTTAGTCAGGATATTAATTTGTGGTTATCAGTTGACTTGCAAATGAATAAGAGAGCATGAATTAAAGGTTACTTGTTATGCAGTAATGGAGAATATGTTGGAGTTTTGGAGATGCTTTATCTTCTGAATCTCTGCTTTCCTCTGTTTTCTTGTTCACACACGCACGTTCCTCCTATGGCAAGCTGTGTGTTGGTGGATCACCGTTGTCAATGGCTACCATCCGTCCTCTCAGTGAAAATGGTCCAGGTGCGCTGTCACTGCACGGCTAATCATCTGTAGGTTCTCGATCATACCGGAATAGGATTTACGATCCTTTTGCATCTGTCACTATGCCCAACACTCGAAAGTTTGAAGCTCGTCACAGTCATCCAATCCCTGAATCCTACTCGGAATACCATAGACAAGGTTTAGACTTTCCGGATTCTCAAGGATGCTGCCAATGGATTCTAGCTTATACCACGAAGATTCTGATTAAGAAATCTAAGAGATATTCATTCAATCTAATGTAGAACGGAGGTGGTTGTCAGGCACGCGTTCATAGGTTGAGAATGGTAATGAGTGTCACGGATCATCACATTTATCATAATGAAGCACGAATGAACATCTTAGATAAGAACAAGCGTGTTTGAATAGAAAATAGAAATAATTGCATTAATTCATCGAGACACAGCAGAGCTCCTCACCCCCAGCAATGGAGTTTAGAGACTCATGCCGTCAAAGAGTACAAATTTCAGATCTAAAATGTCATGAGGTACAAAATAAGTCTCTACAAGTTGTTTAAATACTAAACTAGTAACCTAGGTTTACTGAAAATGAGTAAACTAAGATGGATAGTGCAAAAATCCACTTATGGGGACCACTTGGTGTGTGCTGGGGCTGAGACTTAAGCTTCGCACGTGCTTGGGCTGTTTCTGGAGTTGAACGCCAGGTTGTAACTTGTTTCTGGTGTTGAACTCCAACTTGTAACCTGTTTCTGGTGCTGAACGCCAGACTGCAACATGGAACTGGTGTTGAACGCCAGTTTACGTCGTCTATCTTCGCCCAAAGTATGGACTATTATGAATTTCTGGAAAGCCCTGGATGTCTACTTTCCAACCCAATTGAGAGTGCGCCATTTGGAGTTCTGTAGCTCCAGAAAATTCATTTCGAGTGCAGGGAGGTCAGAATCCAACAGCATCAGCAGTCCTTTGTCAGCCTCTGAATCTGATTTTTGCTCAGGTCCCTCAATTTCAGCCAGAAATTACCTGAAATCATAGAAAAATACACAAACTCATAGTAAAGTCCATAAATATGATTTTTAATTAAAAACTAATAAAAATATAATAAAAACTAACTAAATCATAACAAAAACTATATAAAAACAATGCCAAAAAGCGTATAAATTATCCGCTCATCACAACACCAAACTTAAATTGTTGCTTGTCCCTAAGCAACTGAAAATCAAATAGGATAAAAAGAAGAGAATATACTATAAATTCCAAACTATTAATGAAACTTAGCTCCAATCAGATGAGCGGGACTAGTAGCTTTTTGCCTCTAAATAGTTTCGGCATCTCACTTTATCCTTTGAAGTTCTGAATGATTGGCATCTATATGAACTTAGAATTTAGATAGTGTTATTGATTCTCCTAGTTCAGTATGTTGATTCTTGAACACAGCTACTTTATGAGTCTTGGCCGTGGCCCTAAGCACTCTGTTTTCCAGTATTACCACCGGATACATAAATGCCACAGACATATAACTGGGTGAACCTTTTCAGATTGTGACTCAGCTTTGCTAAAGTCCCCAATTAGAGGTATCCAGGGTTCTTAAGCACACTCTTTTTTTTTCTTTGGACCTCGACTTTAACCGCTCAGTCTCAAGTTTTCACTTGACACCTTCACGCCACAAGCACATGGTTAGGGACAGCTTGGTTTAGCTGCTTAGGCCAGGATT
This sequence comes from Arachis ipaensis, assembly GCF_000816755.2. NCBI lineage: Eukaryota > Viridiplantae > Streptophyta > Magnoliopsida > Fabales > Fabaceae > Arachis > Arachis ipaensis. Next base: position 112,955,479 of record NC_029789.2, read on the forward strand.
TTATTCCTTTAGGCCCTCCTATCCACTGATGCTCAAAGCCTTGGATCCTTTTTTATTATCCTTGCCTTTTGGTTTTAAGGGCTATTGGCTTTTTCTGCTTGCTTTTTTTTTCTTACCCTTTTTTTTCGCCATTTTTCTTTTCTCTTTTTTTTCGCAAGCTTTTATATTCACTACTTTTTCTTGCTTCAAGAATCAATTTTATGATTTTTCAGATTATCAATAACATTTCTCCTTTTTCATCATTCTTCAAGAGCTAACATATTTAACATTCATAAACAACAAATTCAAAAGACATATGCACTGTTCAAGCATTCATTCAGAAAACAAAAAGTATTGTCACCACATCAAAATAATTAAACTAATTTCAAGGATAAATTCAAAATTCATGTACTTCTTGTTCTTTTGTAATTAAAACATTTTTCATTTAAGAAAGGTGATGGATTCATAGGACACTCATAGCTTTAAGACATAGTTACTAGATACTAATGATCATATAGTAAAGACACAAACATAAATAAAACATAAAGCTCAAAAACTGAAAAATAGGAAAATAAGAACAAGGAGATTAAGGAAGGAGTCCACCTTAGTGAGGGTGGTGTCTTCCTCTTCTTGAAGAACCAATGGTGCTCTTGAGCTCCTCTATGTCTCTTCCTTGTCTTTGTTGTTCCTCCTTCATAGCTCTTTGATCTTCTCTAATTTCATGGAGGATGATGGAGTGCTCTTGATGCTCCATCCTTAGTTGTCCCATGTTGGAACTTAATTTTCCTAGGGAGGTGGTGATTTGCTCCCAATAGTTCTATGGAGGGAAGTGCATCCCTTGAGGCATTAGTGGTTATGAAAAAAAAAAAGCAATGCTTTTTTCACACCAAACTTAAAATGTTTGCTCGTCCTTGAGCAAAAGAAGAAAGAAAGGATGAGAAGAAGAAGAGATGGAGGTATGTTGATGGTTTGAATTTGAGTGGGTGGGTGTAGGTGGGTTGTATGATGGTTTTAGGGGAGTAATGAAGGTGATTAGTGGAGGTTATTTTGGGGAAGAGTGTTATAGAAAGGTGTGAAGAGGAGAGAAGAGAAGGTGGGGTAAGTGGGGATCCTATGGGGTCCACAGATCCAGAGGGGTCAAGGACTTAACATCCCTGCTCTAATTAGGCGTGTAAAACGCCATCTGTATGCAATCCTGGCATTTAACGCCAGACTGCTGCCTGTTTCTGGCGTTAAACGCCCAAATTTAGCCTGTTTCTGGCGTTTAACGCCAGATTGATGCTTGTTTCTGGCGTTAGACGCCAGATAGATGCTTGTTTCTGGCGTTTAAATGCCAGCCTGTTCTTCTTCCATGGTGTGCTATTTTTAATGCTGTTTTTCACTCTGTTTTTGATTTTTCAGTGGTTTTTGTGACTTCACATGATCATCAACCTAAAGAAAATATAAAATAATAATGAAAAATAAATAGATATAATTAAATAACATTGGGTTGCCTCCCAACAAGCACTTCTTTATTGTCTTTAGCTGGACCTTGCTGAGCTTTTAATCTAGCCTCAGCCTTGAGCACTCTTGCTCAATATTGCCTTCAAGATAATGCTTCATTCTCTGTCCATTAACAATGAACTTCTTATCAGAATCAATGTCTTGAAGCTCCACATAGCCATATGGTGACACACTTGTAATCACATATGGTCCCCTCCACCAGGATTTCAGTTTTCCGGGGAATAGCCGGAGCCTAGAGTTAAACAGTAGAACCCTCTGTCCTGGTTCAAAGACTCTAGATGACAACTTTCTATCATGCCACCTTTTTGCTTTCTCTTTGTAAAGCTTGGCATTTTCGAAAGCAATGAGTCTGAATTCCTCTAGCTCATTCAGCTGGAGCAATCTTTTTTCTCCAGCTAAATTGGCATCAAAGTTTAGGAATCTGGTTGCCCAATAGGCCTTATGCTCCAGCTCCACAGGCAGATGACAGGCCTTACCATACACAAGCTGGTATGGAGAGGTCCCTATAGGAGTCTTGAATGCTGTTCTGTAAGCCCACAGAGCATCATCCAAGCTTCTCGCCCAATCCTTTCTACGGGTACTTACAGTCCGTTCCAAGATTCTTTTTAGTTCTCTATTAGAGACTTCAGCTTGTCCATTTGTCTGTAGATGATATGGAGTTGCCACCTTGTGGCTAATTCCATACAGAACCATAGCAGAGTAAAGCTGTTTGTTGCAGAAGTGAGTGCCTCCATCACTAATTAATGCTCTAGGCACACCAAACCTGCTGAAGATATGTTTCTGGAGGAACTTTAGCACTGTTTTAGTATCATTAGTGGGTGTGGCAATGGCCTCTACCCATTTTGATACATAGTCGACTGCCACCAGAATATAAGTGTGAGTATAATGGTGGGAAAGGTCCCATGAAGTCAATACCCCATACATCAAACAACTCAATCTCCAAGATTCCTTGTTGAGGCATGGCGTAATCATGAGGCAGATTACCAGCTCTTTGGCAACTGTCACAGTTACGCACAAACTCTCGGAAATCTCTATAGAGGGTAGGCCAGTAGAAGCCACATTTGAGGACTCTTGTGGCTGTTCGCTCACCTCCGAAATGTCCTCCATATTGTGATCCATGACAATGCCATAGGATCTTCTGTGCTTCTTCTCTAGGCACACACCTACGGATTATTCTGTCTGCACATCTCTTAAAGAGATATGGTTCATCCCACAAGTAGTACTTTGCATCAATGATTAATTTTTTCTTTTGTTGCCTGCTGTACTCTTTGGGTATGAACCTTGCAGCTTTATAGTTTGCAATGTCTGCAAACCATGGTGTTTCCTGAATGGCAAACAAATGCTCATCCGGAAAGGTTTCAGAGATCTCAATAGAGGGAAAGGACGCCCCTTCTACTAGTTCTATCCGGGACAGATGATCAGCCACTTGGTTCTTTGTCCCTTTTCTGTCTCTTATTTCTATATCAAACTCTTGCAGAAGCAACACCCATCTTATGAGCCTGGGCTTTGAATCCTGCTTTGTGAGTAGATATTTAAGAGCAGCATGGTCAGCGTACACAATCACTTTTGATCCTACTAAGTATGATCTAAACTTGTTAATGGCATAAACCACTGCAAGCAATTCTTTTTCTGTGGTTGTGTAATTTTTTTGGGCATCATTTAAAACACGGCTAGCATAATAAATGACATGCAGAAGCTTGTTATGCCTCTGTCCCAGTACTGCACCAATGGCATGGTCACTGGCATCACACATTAGTTCAAATGGTAATGTCCAGTCTGGTGCAGAAATAACTGGTGCTGTGACCAGCTTAGCTTTCAGGATTTCAAACGCCTGCAGACCTCTCTGTGTCAAACACAAATGGCGTGTCAGCAGCTAGCAGATTGCTCAGAGGTTTAGCAATTTTTGAAAAATCCTTTATAAACCTCCTATGCCCCAGAAAGCTTCTGATTGCCTTGACATTGGCAGGTGGTGGTAATTTTTCAATTACTTCCACTTTAGCTTGATCCACCTCTATTCCTTTGTTTGAAATCTTATGCCCAAGGACAATTCCTTCAGTCACCATAAAATGATATTTTTCCCAGTTTAAAACCAGGTTGGTCTCTTGGCATCTTTTCAGAACAAGTGCTAAATGGTCAAGGCAGGAGCTGAATGAGTCTCCAAATACTGAAAAGTCATCCATGAAGACTTCTAGAAATTTTTCTACCATATCAAAGAAGATAGAGAGCATGCACCTCTGAAAGGTTGCAGGTGCATTGCACAGACCAAAAGGCATCCTTCTGTAGGCAAACACTCCCGAAGGACATGTGAATGCTGTTTTCTCTTGGTCCTGTGGATCTACTGCAATCTGGTTGTAACCTGAATAGCCATCCAGAAAGCAGTAGTATTCATGACCTGCTAGTCTCTCTAGCATCTGGTCTATGAATGGTAAAGGAAAATGATCCTTTCTGGTGGCTGTATTGAGCCTTCTGTAGTCAATACACATGCACTACCCTGCAACTGTTCTTGTGGGAACCAGTTCATTTTTTTCATTCTGAACCACTGTCATGCCTCCCTTTTTGGGGACAACTTGGACAGGGATCACCCAGGGGCTGTCAGAAATGGGATAGATAATCCCAGCCTCTAGTAACTTGGTGACCTCTTTCTGCACCACCTCCTTCATGGCTGGATTTAGCCACTTCTGTGGTTGAACCACTGGCTTAGCATCATCCTCCAATAGGATCTTGTGCATGCATCTAGCTGGGCTTAATGCCCTTAAGGTCACTTATGGACCATCCAAGAGCTGTCTTGTGTGTCCTTAGCACTTGAAGTAGTACTTCCTCTTCCTATGGATTTAAAGCAGAGCTTATGATCACCGGAAAAGTGTCACCTTCTCCCAGAAATGCATATTTCAGGGATGGTGGTAGTGGTTTGAGCTCAGGTTTAGGAGGTTTTTCCTCTTCCTGAGGAATTTTCAGAGGCTCTTTTATTTCCTCTGAATCCTCTAAATCAGGCTGAGCATCTTTAAAGATGGCTTCTAGCTCTGATTCGAGACTCTCATCCATGTTGATCTCTTCTACCAAAGAGTCAATAAAATCAACTTTCATGCAGTCTTTGGGTGTGTCTGGATGTTGCATGGCTTTGACAGCATTTAACTTGAACTCATCCTCATTGACCCTCAGGGTTACTTCCCCCTTTTGGACATCAATGAGAGTTCGTCCAGTTGCTAGAAAAGGTCTTCCTAGAATGAGAGTAGCACTCTTGTGCTCTTCCATTTCCAGCACCACAAAGTCAGTGGGAAAGGCGAATGGCCCAACCCTGACAATCATGTCTTCAATCACGCCTGATGGGTATTTAATGGAGCCATGATGAGCGGATATTTTATACGCTTTTTGGGGTTAATTTCATATAGTTTTGAGTATGTTTTAGTTAGTTTTTAGTCTATTTTCATTAGTTTTTAGGAAAAATTCATATTTTGGGATTTTACTATGAGTTGTGTGTTTTTCTGTAATTTCAGGTATTTTTCTGGCTGAAATTGAAGGAGCTGAGCAAAAATCTGATTCAGGCTGAAAAAGGACTGCTGATGCTGTTGGATTCTGACCTCCCTGCACTCAAAGTGGATTTTCGGGAGCTACAGAACTCGAAATGGCATGCTTCCAATTGCGTTGGAAAGTAGACATCCAGGGCTTTCCAGCAATATATAATAGTCCATACTTTACACAAGGATAGATGACGTAAACTGGCTTTCAACGCCAGTTCTCTGCCCAATTCTGGCGTCCAGCGCCAGAAAAGGATCAAAAGCTGGAGTTGAACGCCCAAACTGGCACAAAAACTGGTGTTCAACTCCACAAATGGCCTCTGCACGTGGATTGCTTAATTCTCAGCCCCAGCACACACCAAGTGGGCCCCAGAAGTGGGTCTCTGCATCATCCATCATAGTTTACTCATTTGTTGTAAACCTAGGCTACTAGATTAGTATTTAAACAACTTTTAGAGACTTATTTTGTATCTCATGACATTTCAGATCTAAACTTTGTATTCTCTGATGGCATGAGTCTCTAAACCCCATTGTTGGGGGTGAGGGGCTCTGCTGTGTCTCGATGAATTAATGCAAGTATTTCTGTTTTCTATTCAAACACGCTTGTTCCTATCTAAGATGTTCATT
>NC_029789.2:112961110-112975313 GCF_000816755.2 Arachis ipaensis
AAAAGAAAAAGCAAGCAGAAAAAGCCAAAAGCTCTTAAAACCAAGAGGCAAGAGCAAACAGCCAATAACCCTTAAAACTAAAAGGCAAGGGCAAATAAAAAGGATCCCAAGGCTTTGAGCATCAGTGGATAGGAGGGCCTAAAGGAATAAAACCCTGGTCTAAGCAGCTAAACCAAGCTGTCCCTAACCATCCCTGACTAAGATTTACAAAATAACCATAGATTGCTTCAATCCAACAATCTCTGTGGGATTCGACCCTTACTCACGTAAGGTATTACTTGGACGACCCAGTGCACTTGCTGGTTAGTGGTACGCGTTGTGAAAAGTGTGATTCACAATTCGTGCACCAAGCCATCATCAAGTTGGAGACATATCCGGGTTGGTTTGACTTCTTCAGTTAAACCAAGCTTTCTGATAGTGGATGCAGGAATTAGATTGATGCTTGCCCCAAGATCACATAAAGCTGTCTTGGTGCAATTACCCTCTAATATGCATGGTATCAGAAAGCTTCCGGGATCCTTAAGCTTTTCTGGGAAGCTTTTCAGAATGACTGCACTACATTCTTCAGTGAGGAGAACTCTTTCAGTTTCTCTCCAATCCTTCTTATGACTCAAGATCTCTTTCATGAACTTGGCATAAGAGGGTATTTGCTCAAGTGCCTCTGCAAACGGAATCTTTATTTCAAGAGTCCTGAGATAGTCTGCAAAGCTAGCAAATTGCTTATCCTGCTCCTCTTTGCGGAGTTTTTGAGGACAAGGCATCTTGGCTTTGTATTCTTCAACCTTAGTTGCTGCAGGTTTATTTCCTACAGAGCTGGTTGGAGAAGCCTTTTTAGAGGGGTTGTTATCAGCACGTGTGTGTGTCTGATCCCTCACTGGCGTTTGAATGACAGGGTTGGAAGCTGGATTGGCGTTGGACGCCAACTCCTTACCTGTTTCTGGCGTTTGAACGCCAGAACTGAGCTTCCATTGGGCGTTTAGCGACAACTCCTTGCCTGTTTGTGGCGTTTGAACGCCAGAACTGAGCATGGGTTGGGCATTTAACGCCAGCTCTTCACCCTTTTCTGGCGTTTGCGTGCCAGAATTATTCCTCTCTGGGCTCTTACTGTCCTCAGAGGGATTGTGGGTAGTAGTTTGTTCAATTCTTGGCTTCCTGCTGTTTTGAAGTGAGGTATTTAATGTTTTTCCACTTCTTAATTGAACTGCTTGGCACTCTTCTGTTATTTGTTTTGATAACTGCTATTTTGTTTGCTTCAACTGTATTTCCATATTCATATTAGCCATTCTTGTGTCTTGTAGTATCTTCTTGAATTCGACTAGCTGTTTTGTTAGAAAATCTAATTGCTGATTGAATTCAGCAACTTGTTCTGCAGGACTGAGTTCAGCAGTTACTGTTTTAGCCTCTTCTTTCATGGAAGACTCACTACTTAGGTACAGATGCTGATTTCTGGCAACTGTATCAATGAGCTCTTGAGCTTCTTCAATTGTCTTTCTCATGTGTATAGATCCACCAGCTGAGTGGTCCAAAGACATCTGAGCTTTCTCTATAAGCCCATAATAGAAGATGTCTAACTGTACCCACTATGAAAACATTTCAGAGGGGCATTTTCTTAGCATCTCTCTGTATCTCTCCCAGGCATCATAAAGAGATTCATTATCTCCTTGTTTAAAGCCTTGGATGTTCAGCCTTAGCTGTGTCATCCGTTTTGGAGGGAAATATTGATTTAGGAATTTTTCTGACAACTGTTTCCATGTCTTTATGCTAGCCTTAGGTTGGTTATTTAACCACCTCTTAGCTTGGTCTTTTACAGCAAATGGAAACAGTAATAATCTGTAGACATCCTGATCTACTTCCTTATCATGTACTGTGTCAGCAATTTGTAAAAACTATGCTAGAAACTCTGTAGGTTCTTCCTGTGGAAGACCGAAATACTGGCAACTTTGCTGCACCATGATAATGAGCTGAGGATTCAACTCAAAACTACTGACTCCAATAGAGGGTATACAGATACTACTCCCATATGAAGCAGTAGTGGGGTTAGCATATGACCCCAGAGTCCTTCTGGACTGTTCATTTCCACTTAGGTCCATGATGGAGAAAGGGAGATGATGTGGATTGTAAAATTTTTTTTTTTGGAAACCGAAAATAAAATAAAATAAAATAAGTAAAAATTCGAATATAAGTTCAGAAATTAAAAGGAAATTAAAAACTAAAATAATTAATTAATTAAAAAGATTTGAAAAATAAGGGGTAAGGATTTTCGAAAAATGAAGAGAGAGAAAGTGGTTAGGAAGTTTTGAAATTTAAATTTTAAATTTGAAAATTAAATTTTGAATTTTTAAATTTTTGAAATTTGAAATTCGAATTTTGAAATTTGAAAATTTGAAATTTGAATTTTGAAAAAGTCAACAATATAAGATAAGGATTTGAAAGAGATTTAAATTTTGAAAAGATTTGATTTTTAAGTTTGAAAATTAAATTTTGAAATTTTAAAATTTGAAATTTGAAATTTGAAATTTTGAAATTTTAATTTTGAATTTTGAATTTTGGAAGTTGAAAATTAAAATTTAAATTTGAAATAAGATAAGATAAGATTTTGAAAAAGATATGATTTTTTTTTTTTTGAAAAAGATTTGAATTTTGAAATTTTAAAACTAAGATAAGATAAAATTTTGAAATTGAAATCTGAATTTTTATGAAAAATTTCGAAATATTTGCCTAAAAATAGTTAGAAAATATATTTTTTTTCGATTTTTGAATTTTATGATGAAAAAGAAAAACACACAAAAGACACACAACTTAAAATTTTTAGATCTAATGCTCCTTGTTTTCGAAAATTTTGGAGGAAAAATACCAAGGAACACCAAACTTAAAAATTTTAAGATCAAAATACAAGGAAGACTCAAGAACACTTTGAAGACTCACAAGAACATGAAGAAAGAACACCAAACTTAAAATTTTTAGAAAACCAAAATAAAATTTTTGAAAACTAAAGAAAAGTTAACAAGAGAACACCAAACTTAAAGTTTGGCACAAGATTTATTCAAAGAAAAATTATTTTTGAAAAAGTTTTAAAAAGAAGATAGCCAATTACCAAGAACATAAGCACAACGCTCTAGCCAATTGAGCTATAAATTTAACGTGTTTTAATAAAGTATTTAATAAATATTTTTTTTGGGATACTAATAATTCGAAAATGTACAAGAAAAACAAGAAAAATCACAAAACAAGAAAAACTAAAGATCAAATAAGGAAAATAAACAAGAACAACTTGAAGATTGAGAAAGAACAATGAACACAATTTCGAAAATTTAAAAGAAAATAAAAACATGCAATTGACACCAAACTTAAAATATGAAACTAAACTCAAACAGAAAAACTCAATTATCAGTTTATAAAATTTTCGAAAAATTTAAAAAGAGAAAATAAGGATTTAAAAAAAATTTTAAACAAAAACAATAATAGAAGATATGTAACACCCTAACTACCAAAGCTCATGCTTCCGGCTGCGCAACTCTGATAGCTCGGACATTATGACGACTTTTATACTATTTAATACTAAAATATGAGCCTGTTTGAAACTTTAAACCGCAATATCGCTCCCAAAAATACTTTCGTTATACAACATACATCCGTACATACAATACACTTACAACAACACACAAAGAGTACATCCATGTATATACATATATATACATATATTATTACAAGCATTAACCAAATACAATTCCTATCCCTCTTATAGAATATATCAAGATAAAGGCGAGGGTACAATAAACCATAATTAAAACAATACAGAGCATCTCAACAACAACTAAACAAACTCTTCGTAACTTCTGCGCCCATATCCTGAAAGGGAAAAAATGTAGGGGGGTGAGAACATCATCCTCGAAAGGGTTCTCGGTAGGGGGTTTTTGGGAATTACTGTAATAGGATACGTGGAGATAACCGCACCAGTGATTAATAACCGTCTTATGCCTCTTTTCAAAAACAACGGTTTACAGTAAAAGTAAAGTCGGAAATCTTTTCTGAAAGAGGAACCATTCAATTCTCAAAAACTCAAAAGCCTTTCAAAAAGGTTTATCTATGCTGAACCAAAATAGCCTTTCATATTTTTCCAAACCAGGAACACCAAACCGAAACCAACCATCGGTCCATCTCAATTCAACCACGGCCCTAGGCCCAAACAATCCAACCATCAACCAAATCACCACAATCCAACAGAGTCCCAGATGCAAACACAGATAGGAAGTTCAAGCACAAACAAACAGTTACAGCAAGTAGAACAATTAGCAGTTAATCACATAGGCAAACCAAGTACAATATGCACACCCAAACAATGTCACATAGATGCATATGATGCATGCCTGTCCCTAGTGGCTGATGATATCATCTGTCGGTTATAGAGCCAACCCGACAAGTCCTGGTAGCTAACCATTGGACTGTCCCTCTGTCGTGTCTCCCCAACTCGAGTTATACTCAATAAAAGCTTGATCATAATCATGATCCATATCCATCACCCTCACTGGTGAATATTTATCCATCACCATCACTGGTGAATATTTATCCATCACCATCACTGGTGAATATTTATGAGGGTGAGCTCGTCTGGGAATTTCACAGTGCCCGGCCACCCTGACGACATAGGGAAACTCAAATCTCCGATAGTGAAAGTGCAAATCACAATTATCAATATCTCAGCATATACGCTTTCATTCTCAGCCATGGATCAACATCCATCTCAGCCATCCGACTGCTGATGCTGTTGGATTCTGACCTCCCTGCACTCAAAGTGAATTTTCTAGAGCTACAAAACTCAAAATGGCGCGCTTCCAATTGCATTGGAAAGTAGACATCCAGGGCTTTCCAACAATATATAATAGTCCATACTTTGTTCGAGAATTGACGATGTAAACTGGCGTTCAACTCCAGTTCCATGTTGCAATCTGGCGTCCAACACCAGAAACAAGTTACAAGTTGGAGTTCAACGCCAGAAAAGGATCCCAAGCTGGCGTTGAATGCCCAAAAGAGCCTCTGCACGTGTAGACTTCAAGCTCAGCCCAAGCACACACCAAATGGGCCCCGGAAGTGGATTTATGCATCAATTACTTATCTCTGTAAACCCTAGTAACTAGTTTAGTATAAATAGAACTTTTTACTAGTCTTTTGACCAATCTTTGGACGCATAGTTCTCAGATCATGGGGGCTGGACACACGGCCATGCCTGAACCTTTCACTTATGTATTTTCAACGGTAGAGTTTCTACACTCTATAGATTAAAGTGTGGAGCTCTGCTGTTCCTCAAAGATTAATGCAAAGTACTACTGTTTTTCTATTCAATTCAACTTGTTCCGCTTCTAAGATATTCATTCGTACTTCAACATGAATGTGATGAACGTGACAATCATCATCATTCCCTTGTGAACACGTGCCTGGCAACCACTTCCGTTCTACCTTAGATTGAATGAGTATCTCTTGGATCTCTTAATCAGAATCTTCGTGGTATAAGCTAGATTGATGGCGGCATTCATGTAAATCCGGAAAGTCTAAACCTTGTCTATGGTATTCCAAGTAGGATTCAGGGATTGAATGACTGTGACGAGCTTCAAACTCGCGAGTGCTGGGCGTAGTGACAGACGCAAAAGGAGGGTGAATCCTATTCCAGCATGATCGAGAACCTCCAGACGATTAGCCATACAGTGACAGTGCATCAGACCATTTTCCAGAGAGGATAGGATGTAGCCAGTGACAACGGTGATGCCTCCAGACGATTAGCCATGCAGTGACAGCACATCGGACTATTTTCCAGAGAGGATCAAAAGTAGCCATTGACAACAGTGATGCCTTTACATAAAGCCAGCCATGGAAAGGAGTGAGATTGATTGGATGAAGACAGCAGGAAAGCAGAGGTTCAGAGGAACGAACGCATCTCTATACGCTTATCTGAAATTCTCACCAATGAATTACATAAGTATTTCTATCCTTACTTTATGTTTATTTATTATTTATTTTCGAAAACTCCATAATCAATTAATATCCGCCTGACTGAGATTTACAAGATGACCATAGCTTGCTTCATACCAACAATCTCTGTGGGATCGACCCTTACTCATGTAAGGTTTATTACTTGGACGACCCAGTACACTTGCTGGTTAGTTGTGCGAAGTTGTGAAGTTAAACAAATAATTTTACAATCCAACATCCATAGTCATTCGAGTCAATCAAATAATACATAAGGCAGATAAAATCAGCAAATACACATCCTCACATCAGTACCCATATGTAATAATTCCAATATATAAAATATAGTTTTCGGAAAGCGCCCCTACCTCAAAACGCAAATCCATAATCCAAACGTCTCACAGAGTCCTTTCCGCCTCAATCCGAACTGACGGTAACCAAAACCTCAGCTCCCAGCCACTTTTGCATTAACCATAGCAACTCTAATCGCAACGTATAAAAATCAGGACTCGACCCCACATTACCAAAACTCATATTCATTAACCGAACACAACAGAATACTAACGCGAGGCTTTCCGAAATATAAATACTTACTGAACTAGCGGAACGAAGCAGCTGCGATTTCGAACAAGCCCGGCAACAGCTCCGGCGGCGGCCAGAAGCTCCATTGAATCAACTATAAAAATTGCGCAGCATCAAAACCTTCTCAAAGTCCAAAAAGGCAGAAACCTCAAATAAAACCCTTGCCGGAAGAGTTCTCCGGCGACGGCAGCGAGGTTCTCCAGCGACAGAGGCTCAGCCTGAAGTTTCGGCGGTGGTTCCGGAAGTCAAGGAACTACTCCCTGCGGTCAGAAACATAGAGGCGCAACTCCCTTCTTCAGCAGCGGCACCTGTGGCAGTCTGAACCCTTTTCTGACGGCGGCGGCGCCGGTGACGCAAGCACGGCTGGGCACGGTGGTTGAACCCCAAAAGCGCCGGCACAACTCAACCGAGACGAGTTCCTTTAGCCCGTGTAGTGGCGGTCTTCCCTGGACGACAGTGGCTGCGTAATAGACCGGAGCAATGCGGCGACAGCGAGCTTCGATCACGGCCAAGGGGCGTAGTAGGATTCAGGGATTGAATGACTGTGACGAGCTTCAAACTCGCGAGTGCTGGGCGTAGTGACAGACGCAAAAAGAGGGTGAATCCTATTCCAGCATGATTGAGAACCTCCAGACGATTAGCCATGCAGTGACAGCGCATCGGACCATTTTCCAGAGAGGATAGGATGTAGCCAGTGACAACGGTGATGCCTCCAGACGATTAGCCATGCAGTGACAGCGCATCGGACTATTTTCCAGAGAGGATCAAAAGTAGCCATTGACAACGGTGATGCCTTTACATAAAGCCAGCCATGGAAAGGAGTGAGATTGATTGGATGAAGACAGCAGGAAAGTAGAGGTTCAGAGGAACGAACGCATCTCTATACGCTTATCTGAAATTCTCACCAATGAATTACATAAGTATTTCTATCCTTACTTTATGTTTATTTATTATTTATTTTCGAAAACTCCATAATCAATTAATATCCGCCTGACTGAGATTTACAAGATGACCATAGCTTGCTTCATACCAACAATCTCCGTGGGATCGACCCTTACTCACGTAAGGTTTATTACTTGGACGACCCAGTGCACTTGCTGGTTAGTTGTGCAAAGTTGTGAAGTTAAACAAATAATTTTACAATTTACAAAGATCTGAGTGATCACAATTTCGCATACCAAGTTTTTGGCGCCGTTGCCGAGGATTGTTTAAGTTTTCGGCAAGCTTTGGTCCGGTAACATCAGTGCCAAGTCTTCGGTCCGGCAACAACACCAAGTTTTTGGCACCGTTGCCGGGGATTGTTCGAGTATGGACAACTAACGGTTCATCTTGTTGTTCAGATTAGGTAATTTTATTTTCTTTTACTTCTTATTTTTGAAAAAAAAATAAAAATACAAAAAAAATTTCCTTTTTCGTTTTTTCCAAAATTAATTTTCGAAAAATTACAAAAAAAATTTACAAATTCATAAAATCATAAAATCAAAAAAAATTTTCTTGTGTTTCTTGTTTGAGTCTTGAGTCAAGTTTTAAGTTTGGTGTCAATCGCATTTTTCTAAAAATTTTTCATGCATTTTTCGAAAAATTCATGCATTCATAATGTTCTTCATGATCTTCAAGTTGTTCTTGGCCAGTCTTCTTGTTTGATCTTTATGTTTTCTTGTTTTGTGTCTTTCGTTGTTTTTCATATGCATTCTTGCATTCATATTTTCTAAGCATTGAAAATTTTTAAGTTTGGTGTCTTGCCTGTTTTTCTTTCATTAAAAATTTTCAAAAAAATAAGTCTTGATGTTCATCTTGACATTCAAAGTGTTCTTGGTGTTCATCTTGACATTCATAGTGTTCTTGCATGCATTTTTCATTTTGATAAAAAATTTTCATGCATTGAGTCTTTTTCATGTTTTTCTCTTTCATCATTAAAAATTCAAAAATCAAAAAAATATCTTTCCTTATTTTACTCATAAATTTCAAAAATTTGATTTGATTTTTTCAAAAATTTTTAAAATTCAATTGTTTCTTATGAGTCAAATCAAATTTTCAATTTGCAAATCTTATCTTTTTCAAAATCTTTTTCAAAAATCAAATCTTTTTCATTTTTTTATTTATTTTCGAAAATTTGAAAATTGTTTTTCAAAAATCTTTTTCTTAATTTTATCTCCTAATTTTCGAAAATCATATCAACAATTGATGTTTTGATTCAAAAATTTCAAGTTTGTTACTTGCTTGTTAAGAAAGATTCAAACTTTAAGTTCTAGAATCATATCTTGTGATTTTCTGTGAGTCAAGTCATTAATTGTGATTTTAAAAATCAAATCTTTTTCAAAATTAATTTCAATCATATCTTTTCAAAAATATCTTTTATCTTATCTTTTTCAAAATCATATCTTTTTAATCATAGCTTTTTAAAATTTTATCTTTTTCAAAAATTTGATTTTAAAATATCTTTTCTAACTTCCTATCTTCTTATCTTTTCAAAATTTGATTTTCAAATCTTTTTCAATCAACTAACTAACTTTTTGTTTGTTTCTTATCTTTTTCAAAACTACCTAACTAACCCTTCTCTCTCTAATTTTCGAAAATTATCTCCCCCTTTTTCAAAATTCAATTTTAATTAACTAATTGTTTTAATTTTAATTTAATTTAAACTTTTATTTTCGAATTTTAATTTTCATTTTAAGTAATTATTTTCAAACTTCTTCTCCCCCTTTTTCTAATTCTATTTATTTATTCATCTACTAACATCTCTTCTTCACTCACCAAAAATTCGAACCCCTTCTTCTTCTCTGAGTTCGAATTTTTCTCTCTTCTCTCTTCTATTCCTCTCTTCTTATACTGACAAAAAGAATCTCTATACTGTAACATAGAGGATTCCTATTATTATTTTCTTTGTTATTCCCTTCTTTGTCATATGAGCAGGAGCAAGGACAAGAACATTCTTGTTGAAGCAGATCCAGAACCTGAAAGGACTCTGAAAAGGAAACTAAGAGAAGCTAAATTATAACAATCCAGAGACAACCTTTCAGAAATTTTCGAACAGGAAAAGGAGATGGCAGCCCAAAATAATAATAATGCAAGGAGGATGCTTGGTGACTTTACTGCACCTAATTCCAATTTATATGGAAGAAGCATCTCCATCCCCACCATTGGAGCAAACAATTTTGAGCTGAAACCTCAGCTAGTTTCTCTGATGCAACAAAACTGCAAGTTTCATGGACTTCCATCTGAAGATCTTTTTCAGTTCTTAACTGAATTCTTACAGATATGTGATACTGTAAAGACTAATGGAATAGATCCTGAAGTCTACAGGCTCATGCTTTTCCCTTTTGCTGTAAGAGACAGAGCTAGAATCTGGTTAGACTCTCAACCAAAAGATAGCCTGAACTCATGGGAAAAATTGGTCACGGCTTTCTTAGCTAAGTTCTTTCCTCCTCAAAAGCTTAGTAAACTTAGAGTGGATGTTCAAACCTTCAAACAAAAAGAAGGTGAATCCCTCTATGAAGCTTGGGAGAGATACAAGGAACTGACTAAAAAGTGTCCTACTGACATACTTTCAGAATAGACCATTCTGGATATTTTCTATGATGGTCTGTCTGAATTAGCTAAGATGTCATTGGACACCTCTGCAAGTGGATCCATTCACCTAAAGAAAACGCCTGCAGAAGCTCAAGAACTCATTGACATGGTTGCTAATAACCAGTTCATGTACACTTCCGAGAGGAATCCTGTAAGTAATGGGACGCCTCAAAGGAAGGGAGTTCTTGAAATTGATACTCTGAATGCCATATTGGCTCAGAATAAAATATTGACGCAGCAAGTCAATATGATTTCTCAAAGTCTAAATGGATGGCAAAATGCATCCAACAGTACTAAAGAGGCATCTTCTGAAGAAGAAGCTTATGATCCTGAGAACCCTGCAATAGCAGAGGTAAATTACATGGGTGAACCTTATGGAAACACCTATAACTCATCATGGAGAAATCATCCAAATTTCTCATGGAAGGATCAACAAAAGCCTCAACAAGGCTTTAATAATGGTGGAAGAAACAGGTTTAGCAACAGCAAGCCTTTTCCATCATCCACTCAGCAAAAGATAGAGAACTCTGAACAAAATACCTCTAATTTAGCAAACTTAGTCTCTGATCTATCTAAGGCCACTTTAAGTTTCATGAATGAAACAAGGTCCTCCATCAGAAATTTGGAGGCACAAGTGGGCCAGCTGAGTAAAAGGGTCACTGAAATTCCTCCTAGTATTCTCCCAAGCAATACAGAAGAAAATCCAAAAGGAGAATGCAAGGCCATTGACATAACCATCATGGCCGAATCCAAAGAGGAAGGGGAGGACGTGAATCCTAAGGAGGAAGACCTCCTGGGACGTCCAGTGATCAACAAGGAGTTTCCCTTTGAGGAACCAAAGGAATCTGAGGCTCATCTAGAGACCATAGAGATTCCATTGAACCTCCTTGTGCCCTTCATGAGCTCTGATGAGTATTCTTCTTCTGAAGAGAATGAAGATGTCACTGAAGAGCAAGTTGCCAAGTACCTTGGTGCAATCATGAAGCTGAATGCCAGTTTATTTGGTAATGAGACTTGGAAGGATGAATCTCCTTTGTTCACCAATGAACTGAGTGATTTGGAGCAACTAAGATTGCCTCAGAAGAAACAGGATCCTGGAAAGTTCCTAATACCTTGTACCATAGGCACCATGATCTTTAATGCTCTGTGTGACCTTGGTTCAGGGATAAACCTCATGCCCTTCTCTGTAATAGAGAAACTGGGAATCTATGGGGTGCAAGCTGTTAAAATCTCATTAGAGATGGCAGACAGTTCAAGAAAACAGGCTTATGGACAAGTAGAGGACGTGTTAGTAAAGGTTGAAGACCTTTACATCCCTGCTGATTTCATAGTCCTGGACACTGGCAAGGATGAGGATGAATCCATCATCCTTGGAAGACCCTTCCTAGCCATAGCAAGAGCTGTGATTGATGTTGACAGAGGTGAACTAGTCCTTCAACTAAATGAGGACAACCTCATGTTCAAAACTCAAGGATCTCTCTCTGCAACCATGGAGAGGAAGCATGAAAAGCTTCTCTCACTACAGAGTCAATTAGAGGCCCTACAGTCAAACTCTAAGTTTGGTGTTGGGAGGCCACAACCAAACTCTAAGTTTGGTGTTGAACTTCCATATCCAAACTCTAAGTTTGGTGTTGGGAAGTCTCAACAATGCTCTGAACATCTGTGAGGCTCCATGAGAGCCCACTGTCAAGCTATTGACATTAAAGAAGCGCTTGTTGGGAGGCAACCCAATTTTTATTTATTAATCTTATTTTTATTTTTATTTTTATTGTTTTTTATGTTTTATTAGGTTCATGATCATGTGGAGTCACAAAAACTACAAAAAATTGAAAACAGAATGAAAAACAGCATTGAAAAACAGAACACCCTGGAGGAGAGCTCACTGGCGTTTAAACGCCAGTAAGGAGCATGGATCTGGCGTTCAACGCCAGAACAGAGCATGGTTCTGGCGCTGAACGCCCAAAATGGGCAGCATATGGGCGTTTGAACGCCAGAATTGCACCCTGGAGAAGAGCTGGCGCTGAACGCCCAGAACAAGCATGGTTCTGGCGTTCAACGCCAGAAATGGGCAACAAATGGGCGTTCAACGCCCAAAACAAGCACCAATCTGGCGCTGAACGCCCAGAGTTGTGTGCAAGGGCATTTTGCATGCCTAATTTGGTGCAAGGTTGTAAATCCTTGAACACCTCAGGATCTGTGGACCCCACAGGATCACCTCAGGATCTGTGGACCCCACAGGATCCCCACCTACATCCACTCACTTCTTCTCACCCCTCTTTCACACAATCCCATAAACACTCTTCCCCAAAATCCTTCACCAATCACCTCAATCTCTCTTCCCCATCACCTCTTCATCACTCACATCCATCTTCACTTCCCAATAAACCCCACCTACCTTCAAAATTCAAAAATAATTTCCCACCCAAACCACCCTAAATGGCCGAACCTACTACCCTCTTCCCCCACTAAATAAACCCCTCCATTCTTCCTCAAATACACACATCCCTCCATCTCCTCCATATCTTCTTCTTCTTCTTCTATTCTTTCTTCTTTTGCTCGAGAGCGAGCAACATTCTAAGTTTGGTGTGGTAAAAGCATAGCTTTTTTTTGTTTTTCCATAACCATTAATGGCACCTAAGGCCAGAGAAACCTCAAGAAAGAGGAAAAGGAAGGCAATTGCTTTCACCTCTGAGCCATGGGAGATGGAAAGATTCATCTCACAAGCCCATCACTAAGAAAAGGATGGAGCAAGCAAGAGAGCATACTCATGGAGCCCAAGAAACGCATGAGGAAGCTCATCACCATGAAATCCCTGAGATACCTCAAGGGATGCACTTTCCTCCACAAGACTTTTGGGAGCAAATCAACACCTCCCTAGGAGAATTAAGTTCCAACATGGGACAACTAAGGGTGGAACATCAAGAGCACTCCATCATCCTTCATGAAATTAGAGAAGATCAAAAAGCAATGAGGGAGGAGCAACAAAGGCAAGGAAGAGACATAGAAGAGCTCAAGGACATCATTGGACCTTCAAGAAGGCGCCACCATCACTAAGGTGGATTCATTCCTTGTTCTTATTTCTTCTGTTTTTCGTTTCTTTATGCTATATGTGTGTTTATGTTTAGTGTCTCTATCTCATGATCATTAGTATTTAGTAACTTTGTCTTAAAGTTATGAATGTCCTATGAATCCATCACCTCTCTTAAATAAAAAATGTTTTAATTCAAAAGAACAAGAAGTACATGAGTTTCGAATTTATCCTTGAACTTAGTTTAATTATATTGATGTGGTGACAATACTTTTTGTTTTCTGAATGAATGCTTGAACAGTGCATATGTCTTTTGAAGTTGTTGTTTAAGAATGTTAAATATGTTGGCTCTTGAAAGAATGATGACAAGGAGACATGTTATTTGATAATCTGAAAAATCATAAAAATGATTCTTGAATCAAGAAAAAGCAGTGAATACGAATCTTGCAGAAAAAAAATAGCGAAAAAAAAATAGAAAAAAAAAGAGAAAAAGCAAGCAGAAAAAGCCAAAGCTCTTAAAACCAAAAGGCAAGAGCAAAGAGCCAATAGCACTTAAAACCAAAAGGCAAGGGTAATAAAAAGGATCCAAGGCTTTGAGCATCAGTGGATAGGAGGGCCTAAAGGAATAAAATCCTGGCCTAAGCGGCTAAACCAAGCTGTCCCTAACCATGTGCTTGTGGCGTGAAGGTGTCAAGTGAAAACTTGAGACTGAGCGGTTAAAGTCAAGGTCCAAAGCAAAAGAAGAGTGTGCTTAAGAACCCTGGACACCTCTAGTTGGGGACTTTAGCAAAGCTGAGTCACAATCTGAAAAGGTTCACCCAATTATATGTCTGTGGCATTTATGTATCCGGTGGTAATACTGGAAAACAAAGTGCTTTGGGCCACGGCCAAGACTCATAAAGTAGCTGTGTTCAAGAATCATCATACTGAACTAGGAGAGTCAATAACACTATCTGAACTCTGAGTTCCTATAGAAGCCAATCATTCTGAACTTCAATGGATAGAGTGAGATGCCGAAACTATTCAAGACGCAAAAAGCTACAAGTCCCGCTCATCTGATTG
>NC_029789.2:112975947-112976197 GCF_000816755.2 Arachis ipaensis
GTATTTATGTATCCGGTGGTAATACTGGAAAACAAAGTGCTTTGGGCCACGGCCAAGACTCATAAAGTAGCTGTGTTCAAGAATCATCATACTGAACTAGGAGAGTCAATAACACTATCTGAACTCTGAGTTCCTATAGAAGCCAATCATTCTGAACTTCAATGGATAGAGTGAGATGCCGAAACTATTCAAGAGGCAAAAAGCTACAAGTCCCGCTCATCTAATTGGAGCTATGTTTCATTGATAGTTT
>NC_029789.2:112976243-112976751 GCF_000816755.2 Arachis ipaensis
TGAACGCATCTCTATACGCTTATCTGAAATTCTCACCAATAAATTACATAAGTATTTCTATCCTTACTTTATGTTTATTTATTATTTATTTACGAAAACTCCATAATCAATTAATATCCGCCTGACTGAGATTTACAAGATGACCATAGCTTGCTTCATACCAACAATCTCCGCGGGATCGACCCTTACTCACGTAAGGTTTATTACTTGGACGACCCAGTACACTTGCTGGTTAGTTGTGCGAAGTTGTGAAGTTAAACAAATAATTTTACAATTTACAAAGATCTGAGTGATCACGATTTCGCATACCAGAAACCATTTCAAAATCAACTCAATATCAACCGATTTAAATCATTTCCAAAACTTTAAAGAATCGGTTAAGCAATAAATCATTTGTCCGAAACCAAGTCAATTAAAGTAAACCAGGCTGAACTCAAAAGTGTTCTATCTTTCACATCATCCAAATAATTGAATCAATTCAAACCAATCCTCAACGGATTAAACTCAT
>NC_029789.2:112976792-112982696 GCF_000816755.2 Arachis ipaensis
TTCAAGGAAACCATTTCAAAATCAACTCAATATCAACCGATTTAACTCATTTACAAAACTTTAAAGAATCAGTTCAGCAATAAATCATTTATCAAAACCAAATCAATTAAAGCAACCCAGGCTGAATTTCGAGAGTATTCTATCTTTCACATCATCAAAATAATTGACTCAATTCAAACCAATCCTCAACGGATTAAACTCATTTCAAATCTTTAAAGAATCAACTTCAAACATTACATTTCACAAGCCACACAACAATTCAGCCAAACCAACATCCATAGTCATTCGAGTCAATCAAATAATACATAAGGCAGATAAAATAAGCAAATACACATCCTCACATCAGTACCCATATGTAATAATTCCAATATACAAAATATAGTTTTCGGAAAGCGCCCCTACCTCAAAACGCAAATCCATAATCCAAACGTCTCACAGAGTCCTTTCTGCCTCGACCCGAACTGACGGTAACCAAAACCTCAGCTCCCAGCCACTTTTGCATTAACCATAGCAACTCTAATCGCAACGTATAAAAATCAGGACTCGACCCCACATTACCAAAACTCATATTCATTAACTGAACACAACAGAATACTAACGCGAGGCTTTCCGAAACATAAATACTTACTGAACTAGCGGAACGAAGCAGCTGCGATTTCGAACAAGCCCGGCAACAGCTCCGGCGGCGGCCAGAAGCTCCATTGAATCAATTATAAAAATCGCGCAGCATCAAAACCTTCTCAAAGTCCAAAAAGGCAGAAACCTCAAATAAAACCCTTACCGGAAGAGTTCTCCGGCGACGGCAGCGAGGTTCTCCGGCGACAGAGGCTCAACCTGAAGTTTCGGCGGTGGTTCCGGAAGTCAAGGAACTACTCCCTGTGGTCAGAAACATAGAGGCGTAACTCCCTTCTTCAGCAGCGGCACCTGTGGCGGTCTGAACCCTTTTCTGACGGCGGCGGCGCCGCTGACGCAAGCACGGCTGGGCACGGTGGTTGAACCCCAAAAGCGCCGGCACAACTCAATAGGGACGAGTTCCTCCAGCCCGTGTAGTGGCGGTCTTCCCTGGACGACAGTGGCGGCGCAACAGACCGGAGCAATGCGGCGACAGCGAGCTTCGATCGCGGCAAGGGGCGGCGTCGTTCCTCCTCGCACGGTTCTAGCAGCAGCTCATTGCTGGACCGAACGGCGGCGGCACAGGGACCGCGGCGGCAGCGCGGCCTCCTCTCCCTCCTCCTCTCTTCGAATGCGTCGCTATCTCTCCCCTCGGTCCCTTTGCTGCGGTGGTGGTGAGGCAACGTGGCACGGTGGTGTGACGGCTGGACGACGATCTGAGGCAGGGAGGCTCGGCCGCACGAACAGAACCTTCCCTTTGCCGATCTCCCTCTCTCACAGTCACGCAGTCTCTCTCTCTCCTTTGTGTTCTCTCCTCCGCGACGGCAAGGGCGGCAAGGCGCGGCGGGTTGGACAGCGGTAAAGGTCCGCCCTCCCCTCCTTCTCTCCCTCAGATCGCTCTTTCTTTCTTTCTTTGTTTCCTTTTTTCTTTCTCGAGGAACAGCGCGTGTGTGTTTAGCATAGGGGCTGCGCAGCTGCTGCTGAGTCTTGGGGGAGAGGGTAGCTGGATTAGGGTTTCGGTGGCTGAGTGTTGCTTTTGGTGAGGTGTGTGTAAATTAGGGTTAGGGGCAAATTAGTAATTTCACTTAAAAATAGGGTAATATAGTAATTGAAACCCAATTTAAATCCAACACTAATTATATATAGAAAATACTATTTGCTCACCAATTTCAAAAATTATTTTCAATAAAATATCCAAATCAAATAATTAGGAGTAATATAATTAAATCCCTTATTTTCCAAAGTAGCAGTATTAATATTGAAAATATTACTTATTTAATTCAAATCATATAGAAATCCTTATTATTTCACAACTACCAACTTTATACTCTGAATATAGAAAATAATCCAATAATTGTGAAATTGGATAATAATCATAACTTATCTCAAATCCCATAAACCAAAACTTGCCTTAATTACCTTTAATAAAATAATTTATGAAATTTAAGACTGTAAATAACTATATGATTTGAGACTTGATCATAACAAGACTTTTCAAAGTTCTGGGTCTTACATTTTACCCACCTTATAAAAATTTTCGCCCTCGAAAATTGATACAAAACGAAAGAAATTCCATAAAAGTTCACCCTTGAACACATTTAAGGAAGAAGCAAAATATCTCAAAATATAATCATATATACGATTTTCAAATACTTTGATTGTCATAAGCATAAGGATGTAAAGGTAGGAGTGTGATTGCAAAGTAAACGTTACAAGATGGGCTCAATGCACAAGGTCATATGATCTCAAAGCTTTACAAAAACTTGAGGTGCCAAAATAGGGTGCAAATCAAGATAGGCGTTCACAAAGCAAAGTGGTAATTAGTGTGGTAAAAGGCTGCAAAGCATGTTGGTATTTAAACAGCGGCATAACGTTCGCTGACGATTCTCGTTCCCACTTCAGAGCTTCAATTTCCTAACTCCATCAATCATTTTACAACCTCAAAGCCAATCATAAGCCTAACAACCGCAACCCGTTCGCAAGGAATAGAGCACCCACAACTCATAACGTTTTACACCTACCGCTTCACCTTCCATACACACATATCAAGTCTTAAAGAACTAACGCATCGTGCTACTACGTCTACAAGTTGCACGTGATATCAAAATAATTCTCGAGTCTACTCAGAAGGATACCAGATTTAGAACGGAGAGACAATTGTCAAGGGTAATACTCATAGATTTAAGAGAATGTATCCAATACCCAGATAAACAAAGACGCTCAAGCAATGAAATTTGCTAGAAATAAATCAATTGACAACTTCAGAGATAACCCTTGGATCAAAGAAGTTCAACAAGATCAATAGGAAGAAAACCAGCGCATCAGTTTGAAACAAACTCAAGCTGAGTCGAAGAAGTATGAGGTTTACAGAAAAGAATATCTCAGACTCAAGAGCACGATTAAAATACTTCCAAATACATTGTTCTTAAAAGAATCGAAAACTTGTAAAAATATCACTTCGCACTTTGAAAGAGAAGTTAAACAACAAACATCCTTCAAGAGAATAACAAAAGCATAAACGTGGCTTTGTTCTACATCAATTTCACGTTGAAGCAGATTATGTAGAGTTTTAAAAACGGAATGCACACAAGTTTGGCTAAGAGCCAAAATATTTCCTCAAATATTTTAGAAAGATAATTAGGTGCACAACTTAACCAAAAGTAATTCATAAAAACGTGAAAGTAATCAAATGCTTGTTCAAAAATTCCCAAAGTTCATATGCAAACAAGCATATATAACATTTATAGCAAGGGTGAAAGAGGAAGTTAAACTCTTTTTAGAAAAGAAACTCCGAGCTAAAAATTTGCTTATAATTTGGTAAAGGAAATAAGTGGTGCATTACAAATGAACCAATTTCCACTAAACAAGGGAGCTTTCCAAAACCTTATTTAAAATGGCGCATGTCAATTTTAAAACAATTTTGTCAAAAAATGAACAATGGTTTAAATTATAACCAAGCAACCGAAAAAAATAAGTTCGATTTGGAACTTCTTCAAAGAGAATTCAATCTGCTTTATAAAATTCAAAACAAGATTCCAAAAGTGTTCTTAAAATCACCATCTCAGAAGAACATTCAAGAAGTTCAAGATGTACTAAAAAGGAGTCAAGCCTTGCAAGAAAGGATCTTAAACCAAGATAGTTCAAACAAGATTCACTAGGCATGAGTCATTAAACAAGCTTCCAAATTGATTCAAAAGAATACAAAAGTCATAGGAAAAGACAACTCAATCATTAGTAATTTCTCAAGGATAAATCTTTGACTAAAAACTCTTGTAGAGATAATGAGAGAATAAACAATGCACAAATTTTGAAACGAATCAAACTGACTCACATAAGGATGAGATTCACAAGAGAGGACAAACCAAGATCAATGGTAATGTTCACAAGATGTAAAAGATTAGTTAAAAATAGAGTCACGTATGACATCCATAGAGGTGAAAAGCTTAAGTAGGAACGAGTCCGTTCATAAGAAGAAAGCTATGAGTCCAACATTTTCAAAGGAACAACAATGGCATCAACCATGTAGTATGCTAAATCAAACTCAAATCAAAATGAATTAAGTAAAGTTTATCAAACGAAACTCAACCGGGATAAAAGCGAGAAATTCTTTCTTTCCAAAATTTTGAAAAATACCCAAATACATAATCAAATGAAGATGTGCATTGAAACTATAGTAAAATTACTAGAAGGTCAAATTGTAATTTAAAGTAAATGCAGTTCCATAAACCAGTAAAAGTACAGGCAAGGTATTAAAATAAAGAGTTGTTAAACTGGATAAGAAATCTCCAAAGCTTCACATATAGATAAGTATATGTCTTTTTAACAGCAATTTTCATAAAAATCTCAGAATTGGCTGTGATTACTATCAAATAAGAGAAAAACTGAATCAACAATTTCTCTAAGAAGGTACTCGAAATCAGGAGTTAAATTGCACAGTGCATTAGGACCAGTTCAAAGCCATGTCAAAGAATACAGGAAATCAGGAAGGACTCAAATAGAGGAAGATAGATGCAACAAGGATTTCAAACAAGCATATGCACTTAAGATCAATCAAGAAGGCATATGAATAGAGGAATAGAGTTGAAAAAATCAAACTACTTTTCAAGAGGATTAGTAAACAAGAACTTCAAGTTAGGATATGAAAGAATAGATCGACTCAAACAGAATTCAAGACACACAACTGAATACCCTCGAGAAATAGTTTTCAACGTTCCCAACACCCGTGATTCGCTTTACTCAAAACTTGCATATCATCTATGATAACCCATCAGTGCTCTCATATCATAATTCACTAGTATTAAGCCGGCCAAACTTAATATCAGGAATTATGCAATGCAAGACTAACAGCGTTAAATCAATAGATCGTCATGTGCATAAAGCTCTAATCCTCGTCATTCGACAAGACCTAGTACATGACAAACACTCAGAGTATGCAAATGAAGCATAGTCAGTCCATTCCTCAGGCTCTACAGGAAGAACTGCTCTGATACCATAATGTAACACCCTAACTACCAAAGCTCACGCTTCCGGCTGCGCAACTCTGATAGCTCGAACATTACGATGACTTTTATACTATTTAACACTAAAATATGAGCCTGTTTGAAACTTTAAACCGCAATATCGCTCCCAAAAATACTTTCGTTATACAACATACATCCGTACATACAATACACTTACAACAACACACAAAGAGTACATCCATGTATATACATATATATATACATATATTATTACAAGCATTAACCAAATACAATTCCTATCCCTCTTACAGAATATATCAAGATAAAGGCGAGGGTACAATAAACCATAACTAAAACAATACAGAGCATCTCAACAACGACTAAACAAACTCTTCGTAACTTCTGCGCCCATATCCTGAAAGGGGAAAAATGTAGGGGGTGAGAACATCATCCTCGAAAGGGTTCTCAGTAGGGGGTTTTTGGGAATTACTGTAATAGGATACGTGAAGATAACCGCACCAGTGATTAATAACCGTCTTATGCCTCTTTTCAAAAACAACGGTTTACAGTAAAAGTAAAGTGGGAAATCTTTTCTGAAAGAGGAACCATTCAATTCTCAAAAACTCAAAAGCCTTTCAAAAAGGTTTATCTATGCTAAACCAAAATAGCCTTTCATATTTTTCCAAACCAGGAACACCAAACCGAAACCAACCATCGGTCCATCTCAATTCAACCACGGCCCTAGGCCCAAACAATCCAACCATCAACCAATCACCACAATCCAACAGAGTCCCAGATGCAAACACAGATAGGAAGTTCAAGCACAAACAAA
>NC_029789.2:112982738-113005897 GCF_000816755.2 Arachis ipaensis
GCCATCACTGGTGAATATTTATGGGGGTGAGCTCGTCCGGGAATTTCACAGTGCCCGGCCACCCTGATGACATAGGGAAACTCAAATCTCCGATAGTGAAGTGCAAATCACAATTATCAATATCTCAGCATATACGCTTTCATTCTCAGCCATGGATCAACATCCATCTCAGCCATCCGGCTCTCGGTTCAATCCAGAACCAGCCAATATTCATAATCATACACAGCCATTCCGGCTCACAACAAAACAGCACTTCCACATTCAAAATTATCAAATTCATGAAATCGGCATTTAAGCCATAAATCATTTTCTGAATTCATTTCACTTTGAAATCAAGTTTCAACTCTTTTCAGCCTTGGCTTTAGAAATCTCGTTTCTCAAATCATCTTAGGCTCATAAGCTATTCAAAATCACCCACCCAACAATGGGATTTTATATTCAAAACTTCTCGGCAGAGTCCTAAGTCTTTAGGGAAGGTCAACCTATATCAATTCCTTAAAATTCATTGAAACTCTTAAAGTCATAGATTCTCGGTTCAAGTAAATAAAACGAAATTTATTATGAAACCGACCATACAAAAATCACAAGTTCCAACCCGGTCCAAAAATTAACTCATTTGAAATGGAACCGGTTCATTTGAATCAGACCACTTTCAGGTTTCTTTTGGAACCCATTTTGCTAACTCTCCCAAAATGCCTCAAACTTAATTACTCAATCAAAAGTCTAGTTTCCTTTAAAATCACTAAAAGCTCCTTTTTGCATCAAAATCAATATTAGAGCATCATTCCTTTCCTTCAGTGGTTTAAACGGTGAAAACTAGTTCATTTCTAAATAAGCCGAACTCAACGCATAAAATTCATTAGATAAATTAAGCTTGAAAACATAAATTTTGTCTTAACAAATCAAGTAACACAATTTCTCAAATCCACCCCTTTGAAAATAACTTTTCAAACAAGACTAGGGTTTTGTAGAAATTTCGGCAGTACCTCCCCTAAAACTTGGACTTTTGCTACTCGGTTCGGGTCCCAACTAAACCGTTTCTCATTCCTTTTCAACAGCTCAAAACCAGAAATCAATTCAAAAGCAAGCTAAATTCAACAGTCGCCTCAGTGGCATATTTCAAGGAAACCATTTCAAAATCAACTCAATATCAACCGATTTAACTCATTTACAAAACTTTAAAGAATCAGTTCAGCAATAAATCATTTATCAAAACCAAATCAATTAAAGCAACCCAGGCTGAATTTCGAGAGTATTCTATCTTTCACATCATCAAAATAATTGACTCAATTCAAACCAATCCTCAACGGATTAAACTCATTTCAAATCTTTAAAGAATCAACTTCAAACATTACATTTCACAAGCCACACAACAATTCAGCCAAACCAACATCCATAGTCATTCGAGTCAATCAAATAATACATAAGGCAGATAAAATCACCAAATACACATCCTCACATCAGTACCCATATGTAATAATTCCAATATACAAAATATAGTTTTCGAAAAGAGCCCCTACCTCAAAACGCAAATCCATAATCCAAACGTCTCACAGAGTCCTTTCTGCCTCGACCCGAACTGACGGTAACCAAAACCTCAGCTCCCAGCCACTTTCGCATTAACCATAGCAACTCTAATCGCAACGTATAAAAATCAGGACTCGACCCCACGTTACCAAAACTCATATTCATTAACCGAACACAACAGAATACTAACGCGAGGCTTTCCGAAACATAAATACTTACTGAACTAGCAGAACGAAGCAGCTGCGATTTCGAACAAGCCTGGCAACAGCTCCGGCGGCGGCCAGAAGCTCCATTGAATCAACTATAAAAACCGCGCAGCATCAAAACCTTCTCAAAGTCCAAAAAGGCAGAAACATCAAATAAAACCCTTACCAGAAGAGTTCTCCGGCGACGGCAGCGAGGTTCTCCGGCGACAGAGGCTCAGCCTGAAGTTCCGGCGGTGGTTCCGGAAGTCAACAAACTACTCCCTGCGGTCAGAAACATAGAGGCATAACTCCCTACTTCAGCAGCGGCACCTGTGGCGGTCTGAACCCTTTTCTGATGGCGGCGGTGCCGGTGACGCAAGCACTGCTGGGCACGGTGGTTGAACCCCAAAAGCGCCGGCACAGCTCAACCGGGACGAGTTCCTCCAGCCCGTATAGCGGCGGTCTTCCCTGGACGACAGTGGCGGCGCAACAGACCGGAGCAATGCGGCGACAGCGAGCTTCGATCGCGGCAAGGGGCGGCGTCGTTCCTCCTCGCACGGTTCTGGCAGCAGCCCATTGCTGGACCGAACGGCGGCGGCATGGGGACCGCGGCGGCAGCGCGGCCTCCTCTCCCTCCTCCTCTCTTCGAATGTGTCGCTATCTCTCCCCTCGGTCCCTTTGCTGCGGTGGTGGTGAGGCAACGTGGCGCGGTGGTGTAACGGCTGGACGACGATCTGAGGCAGGGAGGCTCGGCCGCACGAACAGAACCTTCCCTTCGCCGATCTCCCTCTCTCACAGTCGCGCAGTCTCTCTCTCTTTTCTGTGTTCTCTCCTCCATGACGGCAAGGGCGGCGAGGCGCGGCGGGTTGGACAGCGGTAAACCGCCCTCCCCTCCTTCTCTCCCTCAGATCGCTCTTTCTTTCTTTGTTTGTTTCCTTCTTTCTTTCTCGAGGAATAGCGTGTGTGTGTTTAGCATAGGGGCTGTGCAGCTGCTGCTGAGTCTTGGGGGAGAGGGTAGCTGGATTAGGGTTTCGGTGGCTGAGTGTTGCTTTTGGTGAGGTGTGTGTAAATTAGGGTTAGGGGCAAATTAGTAATTTCACTTAAAAACAGGGTAATATAGTAATTGAAACCCAATTTAAATCCAACACTAATTATATATAGAAAATACTATTCGCTCACCAATTTCAGAAATTATTTTCAATAAAATATCCAAATCAAATAATTAGGAGTAATATAATTAAATCCCTTATTTTCCAAAGTAGCAGTATTAATATTGAAAATATTACTTATTTAATTCAAATCATATAGAAATCCTTATTATTTCACAACTACCAACTTTATACTCGAATATAGAAAATAATCCAATAATTGTGAAATTGGATAATAATCGTAACTTATCTCAAATCCCATAAACCAAAACTTGCCTTAATTACCTTTAATAAAATAATTTCTGAAATTTAAGACTGTAAATAAATATATGATTTGAGACTTGATCATAACAAGACTTTTCAAAGTTCTGGGTCTTACAAGATGCAATTTTAGTGACTCTAAACTAAAAAAAATAAATTTTTCCTAATCTAAGCAACAAAATAAACCATCAGTTGTCCAAACTCGAACAATTCCCGGCAACGGCGCCAAAAACTTGGTGCACAAAATTGTGTATGTCAATGTCAATATTACTATTTCTCACAACTTTGCACAACTAACCAGCAAGTGCACTGGGTCGTCCAAGTAATACCTTACATGAGTAAGGATCGATCCCACGGAGATTGTTGGTTTGAAGCAAGCTATGGTTATCTTGCAACTCTTAGTCAGGATATTAATTTGTGGTTATCAGTTGACTTGCAAATGAACAAGAGAGCATGAATTAAAGGTTACTTGTTATGCAGTAATGGAGAATATGTTGGAGTTTTGGAGATGCTTTGTCTTCTGAATCTCTACTTTCCTCTGTCTTCTTGTTCACACACGCACGTTCCTCCTATGGCAAGCTGTGTGTTGATGGATCACCATTGTCAATGGCTACCATCCGTCCTCTCAGTGAAAATGGTCCAGGTGCACTGTCACCACACGGCTAATCATCTGTAGGTTCTCGATCATACCGGAATAGGATTTACGATCCTTTTGCATCTGTCACTACGCCCAGCACTCGCGAGTTTAAAGCTTGTTACAGTCATCCAATCCTTGAATCCTACTCGGAATACCACAAACAAGGATTAAACTTTCCGGATTCTCAAGGATGCTGCCAATGGATTCTAGCTTATACCACGAAGATTCTGATTAAGGAATCTAAGAGATATTCATTCAATCTAATATAGAATGGAGGTGGTTGTCAGGCTAATTGCATTAATTCATCGAGACACAGTAGAGCTCCTCACCCCCAACAATGGAGTTTAGAGACTCATGCCGTTAAAGAGTACAAATTTCAGATCTAAAATTTCATGAGGTACAAAATAAATCTCTAAAAGTTGTTTAAATACTAAACTAGTAACCTAGGTTTACAGAAAATGAGTAAACTAAGATGGATAGTGCAAAAATCCACTTCTGGGGCCCACTTGGTGTGTGTTGGGGCTGAGACTTAAGCTTCTCACGTGCTTGGGCTGTTTCTGGAGTTGAACGCCAGGTTGTAACCTGTTTCTGGCGTTGAACTCCAACTTGGAACCTGTTTCTGGCGCTGAACGCCATACTGCAACATGGAACTAGCGTTGAACGCCAGTTTACGTCATCTATCTTCGCGCAAAGTATGGACTATTATATATTGCTGAAAAGTCCTGGATGTCTACTTTCCAACCCAATTGAGAGCGCGCCATTTGGAGTTCTGTAGATCCAGAAAATCCATTTCAAGTGCAGGGAGGTCAGAATCCAACAGCATCAGCAGTCCTTTGTCAGCCTCTGAATCTGATTTTTGCTCAGGTCCCTCAATTTCAGCCAGAAATTACCTGAAATCATAGAAAAATACACAAACTCATATTAAAGTCCAGAAATATGATTTTTAATTAAAAACTAATAAAAATATAATAAAAACTAACTAAATCATAATAAAAACTATATAAAAACAATGCCAAAAAGCGTATAAATTATCCGCTCATCACGGGCCCAAACAAAGGATCACAGCCCAAATCTAAAGGCAGCCAAAGCCTAGAAAGATAGTGGCGGTTCCCCTTAAAGATAAGATGACTTCACTCAATGATAAGATAAGATAACTATCTTATCTCCTGAAAGGTCACTCCACACTACTATAAATACACTGGAGCACCCAGGTATAACTCATACTCTGATTCTACACATAAATCCTGCCTAAAGCACGTGCTAACTTAAGCATCGGAGTCTCTTGCAGGTACCACCACCCTCCGGTGATGAAAGATTAGCAGCACCGCCAAGTCCAACAAGTCGGACGCAACAGCTCCGACTATAATAGCAGATCTCATCCAAGATCGACCTACAGTTTCAGGTAACCCTCAGAACAGATGGTAACTTAGGAACTCTTGAGTTACTAATGTCCAAGTGATTGGTAAATTGATATCCATTGACTCTAGGTTTCATTAATTCAATTTGTGAGTGGCTAGGACTTATGGACTTAGATTGATATAGCTCATTTAACTTTCCTTTACTTGTTAGAGGATGACTTAATGGGATTGATCCTTGCCAAGACCTTTTTATCATTTGTTTTCATTACCAATTTACTTTTCTTATCTCTCATCCAAAACCCCGAAATATACATGTCCATAACCAATAACAAGAACACTACCCTGCAATTCCTTTGAGAGACGGCCCGAGGTTTAAATACTTCGGTTATTAGTTTTATTAGGGGTTTGTACTTGTGACAAACAAATTTTTATATGAAAGGATTATTGTTGGTTCAGAAACTATACTTGCAACGAGATTTTAATTGTGAAATTCTTTACCATCAAATTTTCGTTCATCAATACACTTGAGAGAAAAGCCTAGAGTTATTTCATATTTCTTTAGGTTGATTAAGTGTCTTGTATTTTGTACCTGTGATGTACCCCTTTCTTAGTTGGGTTAGCACTAAGAGTGAAGAGTTAGGTATTAGCATAACCAAGTCAAGTTAGGTTAGAACTTGAGTGTGAAAGGATTATGTCAATCCTGTGGAACTGGTTTATGTAATACCTTAACTATAGTGAAAATTCTACCACTGTTGTGGTGGAGACTGGACGTAGGTTGCATTGCATAAGGCAACCAAACCAGGATACATGATGGTGTCAACTTCTCTCTTCTCTGCTCTGTTCTGTTTTCTGATATTCATGAGACAAAATGAAATTGTCTGATAAATTTTCCGCTGCTGAGTTTAAACATATTCAGATTGAAAGTCTGCTCTAGATACCAATTGATGATCTTACACTGAATTCCTCAAAATTGTTGGATAAGTACACTAAATGTAAATCTGAAAAGGATGTGTTGAAAGCTGAAAATGATTTTTTGAGAGAAAAGGTGAAGAAAATTGAATGTGCTTTGGATATTATTGAAGAAAACAGATTTCTAAAATCTGAACTTAAAAAATTAAAAGGAAAGCACATTGTGGATCCTTCTCAAGAGCTAATTTCTGAAAATGAAAGATTAAATGAAATGATTAAAAGGCTGAATGGTGACTTAGCAAAATTTTCTCAAAGTTCTAGTAACTTGGAGAAATTACTTGCAAGTCAAAGACTATTGTTTGAAAATTTTGGTTTAGGTTATGTAACCAAGGAAAGTGCAGTTTCTAATGATTCTTCTATGAAATTTGTGGCTTCTTCATCAAATACTAAATCCACATCCAACAAATCTGGTATTGGATATGTTTCCACACTTGAGGAAAAATTAGATGAAGTTTACACCAGTGAAAATGAGCCTTCACCAAGAACCAAACCTACTTCAAATAGGCCAAATCTGGGATACATTTCGAAAAATGAGGTTGCTTTCAAAAAACCACCATTTTACAATAAAACCTCATCTTCGAAAAGTCCAAAAGTTTTCAAAAATTCTGGTGGGAATGCTTTTGCAAAGAGGAACAATTATAACAAAAATTAGTTTGTCAAAAGAAATGCACCTCTTTCAAAAACCAGAAAATTTCAGCTCTTTAATCATTTCCAGCATAAAAAACCATCTCAATTTTAGCAATATGGATAAGAAAATCACTGTTTTAATTGCAAGAAATTTGGTCACTTGCATCTACAATGCTTCATTGAGAAAAGAATTTAGGTAACCAAATCTACAATGTTGTGTGTGATTTCAATGCACTTGGGCAACCAAGATGGATTAACTTCAAAGGATCTAAATTAATTTGGATACCTAAGGTTACTTGAAATTTTTCTTGCAGATTTGCCTAGCATCCAAGAACAAAAGGGACATGTGGTACTTGGATAGTGGATGCTCAAGGCATATGACTGGAAAAGGTAAAATAATTGCTATTGAAAAAGTAGGTAATAATCACTCTACTTTCATTGATGATGTCTTTTTGGTAAATGGCTTGAGGCACAATCTTTTGAGTATAAGTCAGCTGTGTGACTTAGGATATTTAGTGACTTTCAAAAGACTTGAATGCTATGTTGTAAATGAAAAGACCAATGAAGTGCTTTTTGTTGCCAAGCGTTGCAATAATGTGTATGGACTTACCCTTGATGAACTAAAAGATCAAAATATAGCATATTTTCATTCAAAAGAATCTAAAAAGTGGCTATGACAAAAGAGATTGGGTCATGCAAGTATGTTTCAAATAAATAAACTTGTAAAGAAAGGTTTAGTAAGAGGTCTTTCCTTGATAAGGTTTGACAAAGACATCACTAGTGATGCTTGCCAAATGGAAAAACAAACAAAAAGCTCATTTAAATCAAAGGAAGACGTCTCTACTAAAAGGCCACTTAAATTGTTACATATTGATTTATTTGGTCCAACAAGAACTCAAAGCCTAGGTTGTAAACATTATGGTTTAGTGATTGTGGATGACTATTCTAGATTTGGATGGGTTTTATTTCTTGCACATAAAAATGAAGCCTTTTCGGCCTTTGAAATCTTTTGTAAGAAAACTCAAAATGAAAAGGATTTAAAGATATATTCTATAAGAAGTGACCATGGAATTGAATTTGAAAACCAATTTTTTGAATCCTTTTGTGAGGAATTTTGAATATCTCACAACTTCTCTTGTCCAAGGACACCACAACAAAATGGTGTTGTGGAAAGAAGAAATAGAAGTATTCAAGAAATGAAAAGAGCTATGCTTTGTGAGAACAATGTTCCAAAATTTCTTTGGGCTAAAGCGGTTAACACAGCTTGCCACATTTTGAATAAAACTATTATAAGAAAATTTTTGAAGAAAATCCCTTATGAACTTTGGAAAGGTTACCCACCAAACTTGGACTACTTGCACATCTTTGGATGCAAATGTTTTGTTCTTAATAACAAAGATAATTTGGAGAAATTTGATCCAAAGGCGTATGAGTGCTTATTTGTAGGATATTCCACAACTAGTAAAGCATATAGAGTTTATCATCAAGATGCTAGGATTATTGAGGAGTCCATACATGTTACATTTTGTTATACTAACTTGGTGCAAAGTATTTTGGAAGATTGTGATGCAGGGAATCAAGCTCAAAAGGACGATAAGACTGCACAAAATTCTGAAAATAAAAATTCTGAACAAGCTGAACCAGAAACTACAGTGGCTGAAAATTTGAGAGACAATTCCATTTTGTCTCATGAATCTGAAGGAGATCCTGAAACCAGCAGTACCCAGAATCCCTTGGTAACTGAATCTGCCTCCAAGTCCACCAGACCATGAATGGAGATTCTTGAAGAATTATCCTAAGGAATTTGTCATTAGGAATGTATCTCATGGGGTTAAAACTCGGTCTTCAACTAGAAAGACAAATGAAGGAACAAACATTACCCTTCTCTCTCAAATGGAGCCTCAAAATATCAAGAAAGCCCTTGATGACCCTTCTTGGGTAAAGGCAATAGAAGATGAGCTTCATGAGTTTGAGAAGAACCAAGTTTGGACATTGGTTCCAAGGCCAAATGGAAAGAAAGTGACTGGCACCAAGTGGATTTTTCGGAACAAGCTAGGAGAGGATGGTAGCATTGCAAGAAACAAAGCAAGGTTAGTGGCACAAGGATATGACCAAGAAGAAGGAATAGACTTTGATGAATCATTTGCCCCTATTGCCCGAATGGAAGCCATAAGACTTCTCTTAGCCTATGCTGCCTTTTGTGGTTTTAAGTTATATCAAATGGATGTGAAATATGCATTCTTAAATGGTGTGATAGATAGAGAAGTGTATGTGGAGCAGCCACCAGGTTTTAAAAATAAAGAATTTTTCAACCATGTTTTTAAATTATCAAAAGCTCTCTATGGTTTGAGACAAGCTCCTAGAGCTTGGTATGATAGACTTAGCTCTTTTTTTGAAAAATGGTTTTCAAAGAGGCACCACAGATACTACTCTCTTTATAAAAAATTCTAATGATTCTTTCATTCTAGTCCAAATATATGTTGATGACATTATTTTTGGATCAGCCAATGAATCCCTTTGTACTGAATTTTTAAAACTCATGACAAGTGAATTTGACATGAGTATGATGGGTGAACTTAATTTTTTCTTTGGGCTACAAATTAAACAAACTGAAAATGGTATTTTCATTCATCAAGAGAAGTATGCCAAGGAACTGGTTAAGAAATTTGGTATGGAAAATGTCAAACCCATGTGAACTCTCATGCACCCTAATTCAAAATTAGACAAGGGAGAAATTGAGAAAGATGTGGATGAGACTAGGTATAGAGGAATGATTGGCTCTCTTATGTACTTAACTTCCTCTAGACCTGATATTGTGCAAAGTGTTGGAATGTGTTCAAGATTCCAATCTAAACCAAAAGAGTCCCATCTTTCTGCAGTTAAAAGGATCATTAGATATGTTCATGGCACATCCAATTTCGGTCTTTGGTATCCTAAGATTGATGATTTTTTCTGCAGTTGCTTATTGTGATGCAGATTTTGCCGGTGATAGAGTTGATAGAAAAAGCACATCAGGCTTATGTTGCTTTCTTGGAAAGTCCTTGAATGTTTGGTCAAGTAAGAAGCAGCCAACAGTGGCTTTATCCACTGCAGAGGCTGAGTATATAGCTGCTTCCTCTTGCTGATTACAAATTAAATGCTGAAAATATTCCCTTGTTGTGTGATAACATGAGTGCCATTAATATTTCAAAACTTCCAGTTTTGCACTCTAGGACTAAACATATTGAAGTGAATTTTCACTCAATAAAAGAACATGTTCAAAAGAGGGATATTAGCATTAAATTTGTTAAATCAGAGGAGCAATTAGCTGATATTTTTACTAAACCACTAGCTGAGGACAGATTTTGCATGCTTAGAACTAGTCTAAGGATTTTAAGCTATGAATCATTGTTTGAAAGTTGATGATGTGTTTGTTGGAGTTTTTGTCTCATAAACAAGTATGAGACAATTCTGGGCATATGAAGAACCCTCTCTAATCAGTGTTCTCTGGGCTTGTTGAACGTGCAGAATCATCTGGGCCAACCTCAAAAACCAGAACATGGGTGCAGTGGTCCTATATGTTTCCTTAATTCACACCACCTTTGGGCCCAATATGGATGCTACATATTTTTTTTGCTTTTGTTGGCTTGTGTGTTTCAGTTTAATTTTAAATAAAATCAAATCTTTCTTTTTATGATGTCAAGTCCCTTCAAGTCAAATCAGAGGTGATGCAGTTGCATGGTTTAAGAAATTTTCTTTTGGGTACGGTTACTAATACTTCTTCTCCCTCCATAACTCCTCCAACCCTTCGGTTTCTCCCCACTACCTTTACTGTATCTCTTCCTTCAAAAATCAGAAACCAACCAAATGAGGAAGAAAATAGTTTCACAAAAGCCACCACGTGAAAAGATATACAAGCTTCTTGCAAAACCAAAACCCTTAACTCGCTCTTAGGACCGAACCTTGACTCCATCTCCTTCTCCTCCTACCCCACCTCCTCGGTCTGATCCCATGGCTCACACTAAGAACCCATCAAGGTTCCCTCTTTTAGCCAAGCCGATGCCACCCCTGAAGGAACCTCCATCCAAACCTGGGTCGTCGAAGCTGAGTTCATCAAAAAGGGAAACGTCCAGCTGCTACCGAACTTACCTTTGAGCCCACTCAACCTAAGACAAGGTCTGTTCCCTTGCGTTCTCAAAGAGGTAAACCTCGACTCTCTCTCAAATATGTTAGAGAACCAGACATTGATCCTTTTGCTCATAAATCCCGCTTCATGACATCTCACTCCAACTATAACCCTTATAGATTTAGGTCTGCCATGAATAATGATTTTTATGAAGGAGTTATTAAGTACCGTACCCTATGTCCCTCTTTTCTTGCTGATTTGCCAAACCTGAAAATAAAAGGTTTTCCATTTGTTGAAAATTTGGAATTTTTAAACTGGAATCACCTTTCTAACATCAAAAAGCCTGTTTATCCTCTTTTGGTCAAAGAGTTTTATGCTAACATGACATATCATGAGGGTAGTGTTCATTCTTATGTTAAGGGCAGAGACATAGTTTTAAATAATTAAACAATCAGTAATTCATTGAAATACACTGATGTTGGGGCTTGTGCTTATACTTTTGTTATGTGGGATGAAGGAGTTGGTATCTCTTTCAATGATGCTTTGGCTCATATTTGTGAACATGTTTCTCTGATTGATGGCATCACCCTTACTCATAAAGCCCTAGAATATGAACATGCTCAGTTGCACCGAATTGTTAACCACATCATACTCCCTCAAAGTGGTTCATATCAAAGGGTATCATACACTCTTGTTCTGTATGCCCTGCTCATTAAAAGAGAAATTTCTTTTGCTTATTTGATGGTTAGATACATGTTTGACTCTGTTAGAAGTGAGAAAGATAAAACCCTTCCTTATGGCATGTTTCTAACTTGTATTTTTGAGCATTTTGGTGTTTACTTTTCCAATGAAGATTATGAAAATAGACATTCATATATAAAGGGAGGTGGTGCAGTGAAACAGCAAAAAGGACCTACTCGTTCTGAGAGAGTGGTTCTAGATGATGAAGATGATGAGTTCATTCCTGAGGATTCTCCTCCTCCTTTCACCGAGGGCACTTCTATCTCCACTGGACAAAAATCTGCTCTGTTTAATGTTGTTCGAGATGTAGTCCAAGAGTTTGTATCCCAATCCAATCATATGATTGCCATGAGTAAGGAACAAAGGAAGCTAGCAAGCAAGCATGATAATTTCCTCCGAAAATCTAGAGATAGAGTGGCTGTCTTCATGAAGTTCATTGATAATCTTTAACAAGATGAGGAGCCTACCACTGATGCTGAAGAGGAAGCTGCTTCAGAGGGGAATGGTTCAGATGCCTAGATTTGTCTCATGAAGCTGCTGCTGTCTGCTCACTTTTGTCTTATAAAAACTGTTTCTTTTGTTGCTTTTGAACTACTTTTATTATTTTGGACGACTGTAATACTTTAACTACTGCTGTATTTACTTAAAATTAATTTGGTACTTTAGACTTTGCATTAACTCTTTCTTGCAGGTTTGAAGGTGCTGTTTTACTTGAATTTGCCTATTTCCACTCTTGATGACAAAAGGGGGAGTAATAGCACATGAATAGCAGGATTATGAATCTTTGATTATTTTTTGGAATGTTGATTGCTGCTACTGCAATGGGCAATCTTTGCTATGGGCAATTTTTGATTATTTTTTTTGGCATGAAAATTGGAATTTGCTTTATATGACATGTTGCTGGTTATGCAATATCCCTTAGTCAAATTGAATTGTGTGTAGCTCTTTTTGTATTCTCTATAAGAATAATAAACAGGAAGGAAGAAAAGAGCATAAATCTACGGGGAGCTACTCTTGAAAAGGAAAGGGAGAGCAACATAAAAGCAAATGGCAAAAATCAAAGGGAGTTCCTAAACCTTACTCAAATTCATTTCCTTTTGATCATTGTTTCAATTATGTTTGTCATCAAGGGGGAGATTGTTGAGTTAAAAAATTAACTAAATTAATTAATGATGACAAATATTATTTTATTGGGCAAATTAAATAATTAGTGTTGATTATTTATGATTAAATGTTCCAAGCTAAAACTCATTGTTGCAACAGCCCAATTGGATGGAAAATAAAAACAAGGCTGGCAGGCTACAAATCAAATAACAGCCCAACACAAAGCAAGCTGAATCTACTTTAATGGACCACAAATCAATAGAAGCCCAAAGTTAATGAATAGGATGCAAATGGGCTAAACTTGAAAAGAACCAACCCAAGCCCGATTTGATATCACTCAAGCAAATCCTTCCCATTTGCTTTCACCAAAAGCAACGTTCACTTTTTCCTCTTGGTCAGAAATCAGAGAAGTGAAAGAGAGCTTCTTCCCTAAGTTGTTCACCAAAGAAGCAAGAAAGAGAAAGTTAAGCAAAAAGATTGAATTCTAATCACCCACATCAATCTGTATCAAGAAGTTAGAAGCTAAAAGGTGATTTCATTTCCTTATACATGCATCATATTTTCTTTTCTTCATCTTCAACGTTCTGCCAATCCATTTTGGTTACATGGAAAAGATGATCTCTGTTCTACACTGCTGTGCATCTACGGTCATAAGTGTGTCTTGGGGACCAAGTAGTGTTTCAATGGCCAAGATCTGGGTTTACCATTGAAAATATATGTTTCTACTGTCCTGTGGCTTTCGGTCAACAAGAGAAGGTCAGAATCAATGTTCTTAATTGAGGATTAACAGGAAAAGGTGATGTGGTGAGTTGGTGAAGCACACAGCTCGAAGGTTGACCTAGGAGAGAGCAACTCAGCAACATGCAAGGAGATACAAAAGAAGATATTTTATCATTCAAAGGCCAAGGAGAGAAAACCAGTGTTCTTGAAGAGTATGTTCTAAAAAGAGCTCTTTGAAGAAGTTCATCTACTTGGACAGTACTTCCTAGTCAAAAGAGCATTCCGCCAGAATGAAGAACTGAATCAGAGGCTAGCAAATCTGGTTTATTACATAGCAAAAAGGTTGTTAAAGCATTAATCTCCTTAATGTTTTACAGATTGTAATTTTCTTTTTAATGCTTATCTTTCTGTAATTTTTTGAGTGAAAAGGCATAAAGAGAGAGCTCAAGTAAAAGCCAATGAGTGGAAAGAGGCTGAGTGATACACTTGAGAGAAAAGCCTAGAGTTATTTCAGATTTCTTTAGGTTGATTAAGTGTCTTGTATCTTGTACCTGTGATGTACCTCTTTCTTAGTTGGGTTAGCACTAAGAGTGAAGAGTTAGGTATTAGCATAACCAAGTCAAGTTAGGTTAGAACTTGAGTGTGAAAGGATTATGTCAATCCTGTGGAATTGGTGTATGTAATACCTTAACTATAGTAGAAATTCCACCCCTGTTGTGGTGGAGACTGGACGTAAGTTGCATTGCACAAGGCAACCAAACTAGGATACATGATGGTGTCAGCTTTTCTCTTTCCTGCTCTGTTCTGTTTTCTGATATTCATGAGACAAAATGAAATTGTCTCATAAATTTTTCGCTGCCGAGTTCAAACAGATTCAGATTGAAAGTTTGCTTTAAAGGGTTAAATATTAAACTTAAAAGAAGGTCATAGATTCAACCCCCTCTTCTCTAAGCCTTCTACAACCTTCACACATATTCCGTTATGTCCAAGTAATTAGCAGCTTAGGAGGAATTTACTTTCAAGCTAGTATTCAAGTGAGATAACTTTTCCAAGAATCACAAGAATTCATATAGAACAAGGGTTGTTCTTTCAATATACTCAGATTTATAAAATGAAGAACGAAAGTAATCCTTGAAACTAAATCAATATATTAATTAAAATAGAATAATAATAATCTTAATCCATAGAAATAAATAGAGCTCCTAACCTTAACTAATGTGGTTAATGTCTCATGACTTAGAGAGAAAACTAGGGTTCAGAAAATGTGAAAATGCCGAAGAAAGAAGATCCCCTTAAGGGCTAAATCTTTTTTCTTTTATATCTAACCTAATTTGATTTGAAACTAAAATAAAATATTAAATTCTAAACCTAAAGATTTTATTTGCAAATAAAAATAACTAAAATAAAAGATAATACAATAATTAAAAGCTAAATCCAACTAAAGATGCGCCATTGGTGAAAGTGTGATCCGGATCATTGGCATTAGATGCTAAATTCCGCGTTTAGCGCCCTGGTGGGTAAAAGCTCCTCTTTTGATATTGTCTTCCTGGAGATAAACACCATGGGCAGAGGGCTTCCATGCATTTCTGATTTGCTAGCGCTAAACACCCTGGTCTGCATTTAGTGCCAGCTTGGCAGCTTCCAAACTCTTCCCTTTTCTTGCATACGAACTCTGCCAAACTGATCCAAACTTTACCTGAAATAATTAAAACACCAAAGCAACTCAAAGTAGCATTCAAAGAGGTTTAAAACACTAGGATTAAATTAAAACTCAATATATTTGTATCTAAAATAAATAAAAAATAGAGAAAAGATACTCCCGCATCACAACACCAAACTTGAACTGTTGCTTGTCCTCAAGCAACTAAAAACAATATATGACTGAGAAGAGAAATTGCCTAAGACTTCAGTGTTCAATTAAGCTCCTATCCAATTACTGAGTGGGGTTAATGCCACTGTGATTCTAAATAGGTTTGGCATCTCTCTATCTTTTGAAACTCAGAAATGTTGATATTCTACAGAACTAGAACTCGAATGATATTATCGATTCTCTTCTTCCTTAAGCTCTGATTAATCCTTGAACACATCTTTTTCTCATTTTTTCTTTGGTGCTTTGCACCTTGAGCCTAGTTGTGACTCTAAATGTTTTATCTCAAGTTTAGCTTGACACAAGAACACCACAAGCACTTACCTGAGAAACTCTTTGAGTTCTAATTTTTCTTTTAATTTCTCCCAGTCAGTGGTGCTCAGAGCCTTTGGCATACTCTGTAATTGCACTTGGTCTCAACTCTTAGTGCTCTGTCTCAAGGGTTACTTGACACATTCACACCAGAAGCATATGGATAGAAAAACAACTCTTTGAGCTTTTAATCATGCTTGACCTTCCAAACCATTAATGCTCAATGTAAAACTCGCAAAATTAATAAATAATTAATGAATAAATTAATTATTATTTAAAGAAATTAAAAAATAGA
Organism: Arachis ipaensis; assembly: GCF_000816755.2. Taxonomy (NCBI): domain Eukaryota; kingdom Viridiplantae; phylum Streptophyta; class Magnoliopsida; order Fabales; family Fabaceae; genus Arachis; species Arachis ipaensis. Next base: position 112,998,595 of record NC_029789.2, read on the forward strand.
ATTTTATAGTTTAATGAGATAGAACTAATTAAAATAAGAATTTTGACACTAATTTTAAAGAATTTGGCCCAAGATTGGTACATAATACAATATAAAAATGTGCATTATCTTGATTGATATATATCTCCAAAACTTGAATTTCAATTTATAAACAAAACTGTTGATTTTATTAGGAATCATTCCAAGAGCTCGAAGGATCCGTGGCAAAGCTTAGAACTGAAGTCCAATTACTCCATGAAGAACTTACTAGACTTGACAAGGAAAATAAGGAATCGACGAGGAAAATAACTCCATTCAAGTAGGTTAATTAGAAGTTGTTAACATCTTTATTTTTTGAGGATTATGAGTTTGCTTATTTAGATTTATAATTTAGAGATTACTTTTATTAAATTCAAAATTCATTTGGTAACAGTAGCAGTAGCAGTAACTACGTGAATATGATTTGATAATTCATCACTCAACTTTTATAATTAAGAGATTAGGAAAGTGAATCATAATGACCAAGAAAGAATTATGTCAATACCCTTTTATTTCTTTAGATAGATATAACTGAAATACTGATTTTTTTTTTATCACATGGACAGGAAGAAATTTACAAGATGCATGGAATGGAATTATCAGCAAAATTTGTTGATCAGTTCTGCACTTCTGCTGTTTAATTAGTGTAGTAAAATTGCACAAAAATCACACAAGTTTTAGGCAAAATTCAGCCAAATTTATTCAACCAAAAACTGCAACATACCAAAATAGATAAACAAAGTTCATAATATAATTAACACTAAACTTATTGCTTTGGCCTTTGTTCTTAACAGAAAAAATAGAACAGTCTTTGATTCTCTTCATAATTATAACACCTTAATCATATTCCTTTTCATAAACCAAGTCACTCTAATCTTGAAGAGTCCATTCACTACTCAATGACAATTGCAAAATCAGAATAAAATCAGAATAAATCACTTCTTCTTCTCCATATAACCAATCATCAAAGAAGCCAAAACAACTTCAATTTTACAAGCTTTAGCCTAACAAAGTCTGACAAATTGAGCCAACAAACATATTCTTCCCTAAATTTTCCATGGACTGAATTTTACAAGAAAAAGAGCTACACAATGCAGGAATCTACCAGTCACCAGAGCAAAAAATTAATTTTTTGAAATCAAAATTAATTTTAGTTTTATCTTAACTATTTTAACATAAAACATAAATCATAAAAATCAAATTAAAAAAAAACTGAACATGCACATCAGCGGTAAGTATTGAGCGAGAAGTGCTTAGTGCTTACCAGTCACCAGAGAGACGACGATGGAGGAAGGAGGGACGACAAGGTGAGCACAAACCAAAGACCGCAAATTGGAGAGGCGAGTTGGCGAGGACAGTGACGGCGAGAAGTGGGAGCGATGCCGACGTGAGCGACAGCGGCGAGGCGACTGAGATGAATGAGGACGGTTGGTGTCTTGGTGAGCAACGGCAAACGATCGGACGAGCTGTGACGGTGACTTACTGGTGCAGCTGAGAAGAGGATGTGGTCCTTGACAGCCTTGGAGTGTTGGAGAAGAGCTAAAGGCCTGAAGCCTCAAGCCTGAAGGAGTGAAGAGTGAGTGAGTGACGAAGTGAGCTTCAGAGTTTGCCTAATGCCTAGGGTTGAGATTTGAGAATGGAAATGAAATGAGTGACGGCGGCGAGGAAGTGAAGTCAAGTAACCCTAATTTTTAATTTATATATATCTTCGCAAGTCGTGACTAGTGGCTATTTACTTATGTTACCTATATACATTTTATCCTTATCTTATTCTTATCATTTTTTGAACGCGTTTTACCTTTCGTCTGCTATCTATTTATGAGAGTGTCTTTCGTTCGCGATTTTATTTTATTTTCCTTTCAGGCTTCTCGTTTACTAGTTCTTTCATTCAAACACATATATATATTCTTACTATTATTCCACCTTGAGTCGTACCACCGTAATATCGTTGACTTATGACTCAAGCATAAGGATCTATATATTAGGGTGTTCATGGTGCGGTATTTATAACCCACAAACTAACCGGCAAGTGCACCGGGTCGTACCAAGTAATACCTTACGTGAGTAAGGGTCGATCCCACGAGGATTGATGGACTAAGCAACAATGGTTAAATGATTTACTTAGTTAGACAAGCATAAAATGGTTTTGAGATGTTCAAAAGGTTTAAGTTCAAACTCAGAATATCAAAAGGATAGACAAATAAATAAGTTGGGAATAAAATATTGAGAAGACAGTTAAGGCTTCAGAGTTATCTATTTTCTGGATTGACTTTTCGTATTAACTATTTTAATCATGCAAGATTTAATTCATGGCAAACTATTTGTGACTATACCCTAATTCCTTAGACCTTCCTAGTCTCCTCTAAAATTCATCAACTGCCAATTCCTTGGTCAATTAATTCCAATTAGAGGGTGATGATCAATTTCCAGTTTATATGCCACAAGAATCCTAATTATCCAAAAATAAGGGGATTATATGTCACGTATCCCGTTAAATACAAACAATTAGAAATTTAGGATAATATGTTTTCAAGCTATTGTTTGATGACAAGTCATCTTAGCCTAGTTTCACTAGCCTTTTTCTTTGTTTTTATTAGGTTTTATGCACTTTCTTGCATTCTAAGAAAGTAATTTAGATTAAAAATGCATGACTTCTTTGAATCAATCAACCACCATGTAATTGATGTTAAATCATGAGGTGTTAAGCTAAATTTAATTGAATTTTAATGATTTATAAACCTTGTGAATTTAGTGATACTTTGATTGGTTGTTTTGATTGCTTGTAGGTGAAGAAAGAAGAAAATAAGAAAAGCGTGACCTAAGGAATGTGCCCAAAGGAAGCAACAAGCGTGCCAAGAGAAGAAAAGCGTGGCAAAAATCAAGGAAGAATGGAAGCTAAGTTGGAAAAGTAAACTAAGCTTCACAAGGAATGAAAGGGGAAGGCAAGGTGCAAAGCTAAGTTCAAATAGTTAACTGAGCACTAAAGAAAGCAAGGAAATGGTACAAAGCTCAGTTAACTAAGTTAACTTTATCGGGAACCTCTCCAAATTAATTCAAAGCAAAATTCCAAGGAATGAAGCCACCAAGTTTCGAACTCATGACCCAAGGGAGGCAAGGAACGCTCCTTGCAAGGAAAATAAGAAAAATTGGCCAAAAAGCATTCACCAAGGCATGAACTTTGCACCTAAAGGATGAAAGGAAGGCACTACTCCAAGGAGGCAAGAGCGCTCAATTGCTTTACTTAACTGAGCGCTACATTATATTGCTAGGCATAAGGAAAATCATGAAAAAAAGCCAAAACGCTTCCTCTAGGATTCGAACTTGGGAATTCTTGAATTCTTAAGGGATGAGCGCCATTCAGCTTGCAAAGAAATGAACTAAAATGCTTCCTCCAGGANNNNCCAACTCCCAATCCCTTTTACAATTCAAGCAATTTACATTTCTTGCACTTTAAGATTCATTCATTTACATTTCTTGCAATCTAAGCTTCTGCAATTTACTTTACTTGTTCTTTAAGATTCAGCACATTTACTTTCCTGCTCTTTCATGTACTGCAATTTACCCCTCTCCCTTTACATTTCAAGCAATTTAGTTTCTGTCAATTATAAATCAGTCAAATCACTCAACCAAATCTTGATTCGCTTGACTAAATCAACCACTAAACTAAAATTGCTCAATCCTTCAATCCCTGTGGGATCGACCTCACTCATGTGAGTTATTATTACTTGATGCGACCCGGTACACTTGCCGGTGAGTTTTGTGTTGGATCGTTTTCCACACGTCAAGTTTTTGGCGCCGTTGCCGGGGATTGATTAGATTGACAATGATTAAGTAAGGTGGTAATCTAGATTAAGCACTTTTTCTTTTTCTTTTTTACTAAGCATACTAACTGTTTGAATTTTTGCTTAAGCTAACACTAACTTCACTCTAGCAATAGAGTGCTTAATTTTGGTTCCTGATTCTGTGTTTATGTCAGGAGAAAGAAGCGATGAATCCATACCTTTTGATCCTGAAACACTTTGGAGGTTGAGAAGAGAACCAAGAAATGGAGGAAAATCCAACAAATCCACAAGTGGGAGTGGCCAACGACAATGGTCAGCCCCAAAGGAGAGTATTGGCTTCATATACACTTGCTAATCCAAGGCATTGTGGGAGTAGCATCCTTACCCCAAATGTCGATGCAAATAACTTTGAATTGAAGCCCCAACTCATCACCTTGGTGCAGAACAACTGTTCCTATGGAGGAGGCCGCTTGGAAGATCCAAACCAGCACCTATCCACTTTCCTGAGGATATGTAACACAGTGAAGACCAATGGTGTGCATCCTGACAGTTACAAATTGCTGCTATTTCCATTTTCCCTCAAAGACAAAGCCACTCAATGGTTGGAGTCATTTCCAAGAGATAGCATCAACAATTGGGAAGATCTAGTAACCAAGTTCCTTGCCAAGTTTTACCCACCTCAAAGAGTTATTAGATTGAAGACTGAAGTACAAACATTCACACAAATAGATGTTGAACCCTTGTATGAGGCATGGGAACGATACAAGGCTCTAATCAGGAAGTGCCCTCCTGAGATGTTTAATGAATGGGATAAACTCCAAAATTTCTATGAAGGACTGACAATGAAAGCTCAAGAGGCACTTGACTACTCAGCAAGAGGCTCAATGCAACTCATGAAAACTGTAGAGGAGGCTCAAAATCTCATTGATATGGTGGCTAACAACCAGTATTTCTTTGCTCACAAAAGGCAACGCCAACCATCACAAAGGAAAGGAGTGATAGAGTTGGAAGGAGTGGACTCTATCCTAGCTCAAAACAAAATGATGCAGCAGCAAATTCAACAACAGTTTGAGCAAATGGCCAAGAGGATTGATAGCTTGCAAGTTGCAACAGTGAATACAAGTCAACCATCAACCACAGGGGGGCAAAATGAAGAAAACCAAGAAGATCAGCAGCAGGAACAACCTCAATATATGCACAACCAAGGCTCAGGCCAAAATGAAGTTTATGGTGACACCTACAATCCATCCTGGAAGAACCATCCAAACATAAGATGGGGAGATAACCACACTCAAAACCAGCAACCATGGCAAAGAAATTCAAACCAAAACAACTCAAGAAACAACCAAAACCACAACCAGCAAAACACTAACCCCAATCCATATAGAAAATCCCAAAACAACCACCCAAATTTCAGTTACTATCCACCCAATAACCAAACCACTAACCAAAACACCTACCATCAACCTTCAATATCTCACAACCAGCCACAAGCGTCACAAGACACTCAAAGAATCTCCAATTTGGAGATATTGATGGAAAAGATGATGAAGCACCAAGAGATAATGATGGAAAAACTCATGAAAAATTAAGAGATGGCCAGACAAGATCAAGAAACAGCAAGAAAAGATCAAGAAGCAGCAAGAAAAGATCAAGCCATAACAAGCAAAAACCAAGAAGCTTCAATCAGAAATCTTGAGATGCAAATGGAACAAGTAGCTAAACAAATTACAGAGATGGGTGAGAAGCAACCAAATGCATCCCCTAGTGCCACTCAAAACCACCCAAGGGACAAAGGAAAAGCTACAAAGTGGGAGGAGTGCAAAGCAATCATAGTGGGAAGTGAAAAGACTGGGGAGAAGGAAGCTATCAATCAGGAAGAACACAACAAACAAGTTCCACAAGAAGAGACAGAAGAGAGAAGTGAAGAGGATAGAAAGACCGAGAATGCAAAAAGCTCAAAGAGAGATAAGGACATCCCTGAAACACAACTACAAGAGAAGAAGGAAGGGATGAAGCCATATATCCCCAAACTTCCATATCCTCAAAGATTCAAAAAAGAAAACGAGGATAAACAATACTCAAAGTTCCTGAACATATTCAAGACACTCAGCATCAATATTCCTTTCTTAGAAGCACTTGAACAGATGCCATTATATGCCAAATTTATGAAAGAAGTGCTAACAAAGAAAAGACCCTTGAAGGAAGGACAGATTGTTGAAATGACAATGGAGTGTAGTGCTATTCTCCAAAGAGGTCTACCAGAGAAGAAGGATGATCCTGGAAGGTTTTATATACCTTGTACTATAGGAGATATAACTATTGAGAAATCATTCTGTGACCTTGGTGCAAGCATAAACTTGATGCCTCTATCTCTTATGAGGAAGCTTCAAATTTTTGAACTGAAACCCACTCGAATAGCTCTTCAAATGGCTGACAAGTCCATTCAGCAAGCACTTGGAATTGTAGAGAATGTGTTGGTAAAAGTGGGGAAATTCCTTCTCCCAACTGATTTTGTCATCCTGGATATGGAGGAGGACCCTAACACTCCCATCATTTTGGGGAGACCTTTCCTGGATACGGGCAGAGCATTGATAGATGTTGAAAAAGGGGAATTGCTGCTGAGAGTGCATGATGAGCACCTAGCATTCCATGTTTTTAAAACCCTGCATGAGCCCACTCAAGAAGAAGATTGTATGCAAAATGAAAGAAAAAAATGCAAAAGAAAGAAGCAAAAAGAAATACACAAGGCTAGGCACCAATGGCTGCAAATTTGGATAAATGCCTGTGATGTTCTTGTACAAAGATAAGCTTGGATAACTAGGTTCTAAGGGGTGCTTCATCACCCGGTAACTTGGGTTAACTAACCCGGGATTGCCAACCGAAAGTCCACCATCAAGAGCTACTTTGAGACAAAGCATTTAGTAACCCAAAGAGGTGCTGGGCATCAATTTCCAAAGAACAAACAGAGATGAACAAAATAAGCTAAATGCCTGTGATGTGTGTGTGCTAAGGAGAGGCTTGAGCAAGTAAGCCCATAGGGGTGTTTCAACACTTAGCATCTTGAACCAACTGGGGTGAGAATGTTGGCTGAAAGCTTACTCTAAAAAGTTGCCTTACCACATAGCATTAAGCCTCAGCCAAGAAAAAAAAAATCCCAAGCAATAACAAGTCTCATTTTTTGTGTAATTCAGACAAGTCATCTTAGCCTAGTTTCACTAGCCTTTTTCTTTGTTTTTATTAGGTTTTACGCACTTTCTTGAATTGTAAGTAAGTAATTTGGAGTGGAATTGAATGTTTTGTTGAATCAACCAACCACCCTTTAAGATTAAAAATGCATGACTTCTTTGAATCAATCAACCACCATGTAATTGATGTTAAATCATGAGGTGTTAAGCTAAATTTAATTGAATTTTAATGATTTATAAACCTTGTGAATTTAGTGATACTTTGATTGGTTGTTTTGATTGCTTGTAGGTGAAGAAAGAAGAAAATAAGAAAAG
>NC_029789.2:113006055-113060321 GCF_000816755.2 Arachis ipaensis
AAGCTAAGTTGGAAAAGTAAACTGAGCTTCACAAGGAATGAAAGGGGAAGGAAATGGTACAAAGCTCAGTTAACTAAGTTAACTTTATCGGGGACCTCTCCAAATTAATTCAAAGCAAAATTCCAAGGAATGAAGCCACCAAGTTTCGAACTCATGACCCAAGGGAGGCAAGGAACGCTCCTTGCAAGGAAAACAAGAAAAATTGGCCAAAACGAATTCACCAAGGCATGAACCTTGCACCTAAAGATGAAAGGAAGGCGCTACTCCAAGGAGGCAAGAGCGCTCAATTGCTTTACTTAACTGAGCGCTACATTATATTGCTAGGCATAAGGAAAATCATGAAAAAAAGCCAAAACGCTTCCTCTAGGATTCGAACTTGGGAATTCTTTGAAACACAAGGGATGAGCGCCATTCAGCTTGCAAAGAAATGAACTAAAATGCTTCCTCCATTACTTGTTCTTTAAGATTCAGCACATTTACTTTCCTGCTCTTTCATGTACTGCAACTTACCCCTCTCCCTTTACATTTCAAGCAATTTAGTTTCTGTCAATTATAAATCACTCAAATCACTCAACCAAATCTTGATTCGCTTGACTAAATCAACCACTAAACTAAAATTGCTTAATCCTTCAATCCCTGTGGGATCGACCTCACTCATGTGAGTTATTATTACTTGATGCGGCCCGGTACACTTGCCGGTGAGTTTTGTGTTGGATCGTTTTCCACACATCATTGTTCAAGTAAAGAGCTTTTCCAAGTTATACAAGAACTCAATTAGAATATGGGTCATACTTCTGTTCCACCCAAATTCATAAAATAAAGAACGAAAACAATTATTGAAAAATAAATCAAAAATAAATTAAAATAGAAAAATAATAGTATCAATCCATACAATAAACAGAGCTCCTAACCTTAACAGTGGAGGATTAGTTGCTCATGGAATATGGAATGTAAATTTGTATGGAATAATGTTGTGGAATGTTGTCTTGGAATCACCTTGTTGGGATCCCTTTTATAACTAATCCTAATAAAATTCAAAATCAAACTTCTAAAATTAAAATTAAAATAATATCTTTTCCTAGAATTAAAATTTGAATTTAAATTTGAATTAATTAACAAGTCTTCAGCTGATGGGTAGGGACCACTTGATTTGTCCACTCTGCAGATTCTAATCTGTGTTTTCTGGGCTGAAAACTGAGTTAAAGACAGCGCAGAAATTGCCCCCAGCGTTTTCTGTCAATTCTGCAGATCGCTCATGTGACGCATCCGTGTCGTCCACGCGTTCGCATCATTTGTGCAGATTCCAGTTCACGCATTTGCATCAGGCACGCGATTTCCTCCATTCTGCACGGTCGCGTGAGCCATGCGTCCGTGTGGGTATTCGCTGGTCATCTCCTTGGCTTCTTCTCTTTCTCTGCAGAAACTTCATCAAATCCATCCGAATGTTGCCTAAATTAAATAAAATTGCACAAAACTCAAAATAGCATCCATAGTGGCTAAAAATATAATTAATTCTTAATTAAACTCAACAAATTATATGCAAATTCACTAGGAAAAGATAGACAAGATGCTCACGTATCACAATACCAAACTTAAACTGTTGCTTGTCCTCAAGCAACCAAAACTAATATAAGCTTAGGATGTGAATTTGCATGAGAATGAGAGTTCGATTAAGCTCAAGTTTCTTCTTGCAGTGGGGTTTACAACTGCAATCCTAAACAGTTTTAGCATCTCACTTTATCCTTTGAAGTTCAGAATGATTGGCATCCCTAGGAACTCAGAATTCAGATAGTGTTATTGAGTTTCCTAGTTCAATATGTTGATTCTTGAACACAGCTACTTTATGAGTCTTGGCCGTGACCCTAAGCATTTTGTTTTCCAGTATTACCACCGGATACATAAATGCCACAGACACACAACTGGGTGAACCTTTTCAGATTGTGACTCAGCTTTGCTAGGGTCCCCAGTTAGAGGTGTCCAGAGTTCTTAAGCACACTCTTTTTGCTTTGGATCACGACTTTAACCGCTCAGTCTCAAGCTTTTCACTTGATACCTTCACGCCACAAGCACATGGTTAGGGACAGCTTGATTTAGCCACTTAGGACAGGATTTTATTCCTTTTGGCCTTCCTATCCATTAATGCCAAAAGCCTTGGATCCTTTTTACCCTTTGCCTTTAAAGGTTCTTGGCTTTTTCTGCTTGATTTTTCTTTTTCTCTCTTTGTATTTTTTTTTCTATATTTTTTTTCGCAAGCTTTGTATTTTTCACTGCTTTTTCTTGCTTCAAGAATCAATTTTATGCTTTTTCAGATTATCAATAACATTTCTCTTTTTTTTCATCATTCTTTCAAGAGCCAACAATTTTAACATTCATAAACTTCACTATCAAAAATATTCACTATTCATGTCATGCATTCAGAATCACAGAAAATACCACCACATTTGAATAAATGAGACTACTCTAAAAATTAAATTCAAATTCTCATGCAATACATCGCTTCTTTTTCTTTTCTTTTTAGATTCAAGTTCAGTGAGTGGTGCATGAAACATCTTTTCAGCATTAAAGCAATTAAAAGAAAACTAAACTAGTCCTAGGATTCTAACTAATAAAGGATCATGCAACAAACAAAGCAAAATAGCAGAAAGCCGGAACATAACAGAAAGAAAAGAGGGGAGGAATAAAAAATGAAAGGAACTCAACCACCTTAGTTATCCTAGCGGTCGTTTTATTCTTCAGGTTGTGCTCCTCAGTGAAGATGATTCGCCTCCCTTTTGGTGCTATAGGAATAAACAGAAAACCTTTAGGTGAAGCGTCAACACCAAACTTAAAGGTTTGCTTGTCCTCAAGCAAACAAGAACTGAAAATAGAAGAGACAAATATTAAGATGAAAGAAAAATAAAAGGATAAGAGAATAAGAGAGAATTAGAATTGGGAGAGAGAGAAAGAAAACTGAGCGGCGCAAGCGACGCGTTCGCGTACGGCACGCGTACGCATGGGTCGCGAATTTTTTTCATAATGACACGGAAGCGTCAGGCATGCGTCCGCGTGCTCTGGTTTTTGTGCGATTTGCGTGAAGCCAGCTGCGCGCCCGCACGACTTTCTGTTCGCATGGCTTGGGAACCAAAATTTCATTCGACGCGTGCGCGTCATGCACGCACTCGCATGGAATGCCATATGTGCAACTGACGCAAACGCGTCAGTCACGCGTCCGCGTGACCAAATTTGTGCTTTTAGCACACTTCTTGCCCCAAGCCATCACAACTCTCTGCCCAAACGCTCTTTTACGTCGAATTTGCAAGTCACGCGTTCGCGTCGGTGACGCATCCGCGTGATTGGCGAAAATCACAAACGACGCGAACGCGTGGGGTACGCGTTCGCGTGGTTTCGTTTGTGCGAAAGGCATGAGTCCAGTGCCACTCCCGCGCAACTCTCTGTCAATTTTCATTTTTCACGCACCCGTGATTGACGCGTTCGCGTCAATGACGCTTGCGCATCAAACCTTAATAAAATTTTTTTTTTGAAATATAGCTTGAGGTGTTTGGTTCCTGGAAGAATATAGCTGCATGATCAGAAAATTAGTAAGAACTCAATAAAAATAAAATAACGAAGAAAACTACTACTACGAAAAATAACTAAGGATACGAAATTATCGGGTTGCCTCCCGACAAGCGCTTCTTTAACGTCACTAGCTTGACGGTCAGCTCCTCTAAGGAGGAGGATCATAGGGGCTCAGCTTTTCACCCCTTACTTTGAATTTCTTTCCTATGTCTCCATAAATTAGCTCAATATGCTCCAGAGAGAGAATTCTGTTTACTGTATAAATCCATACTGGATGCTTAGTTAACACCACCTTCATTCCTGGGAAGAAACCTTCAGTGGGGATCTTTTTGTTTCTCCATCCCCTGGGTATTTTCTTCTTTTTGGGAACCTCCTCCTTGGTGGATGATGCAGTCCCAACACCAAACTTATGTTTGATGTCAGGAGGAATTTTACTGATTGTCACCAAAGGAGGTTTGAGTTGCAGACTCTGCTGTGCATCATCAGGGGGTTCTTGAAGGATTGGATCAATAAGCTCAGCCTGCATGCACCTCTCTTCTTCACCTGTTAAATGTATATCTTTGAAGACATGAAAGACCAGTTGCTCATTATGCACTCTAAGCACTAATTCACCCACTTCTACATCAATCAGAGCTCTTCCAGTGGCTAGGAATGGTCTTCCTAGAATTATAGAGGCATTCTCATCCTCCCCTATATCAAGAATTACAAAATCTGCTGAGAAGAAGAACTTACCCACCTTGACCAAGATATTCTCCACTAATCCGTATGCAGGCTTCATAGATTTGTCTGCCATCTGTAATGCTATCTTTGTGGGTTGTGCCTCTTGGATCTACAGCTTCTCCATCACAGACAAGGGCATTAAATTGATGCTTGCTCCCAGATCACAACACTTTCTCAAAGGTTGTGCTCCCAATGGTGCACGGAATTTGAAAGCTCCCTGGATCTGGCATCTTTTTTGGTAAGTTATTCTGAATGATGGCACTGCATTCTTTAGTCAGGACCACTATCTCATCTCCCTTTAAAGACTTCTTCTTTGACAATAGCTCCTTCATGAACTTGGCATAGAGAGGCATTTGTTCCAAAACCTTAGCAAAAGGAATATTTATTTGCAACTTTCTGAAGACTTCCAAGAACTTTGAAAATTGTTTGTCCTTTGTCTCCTTTTTAAGTCTCTGAGGATATGACATTTTAGGTTTGTACTCAGGAGCCTTTGGCAAAGTAGGATAAGTGTCAAGAGAGTCTGGGAATGGGTTGTCCGCACGCTTTGGAGGGGCGTGCTCCAATTCTCCCTTCTTGTTAAGGTTAGGAGCTTCCTTTTCAACTAGCTCTTCATTGGCCTTGGCCTCAGAGCCAGCTACTTTACCACTTCTCAATTGAATAGCCTTGAAATATTCTCCTGAGTTCACCACTGTATCCTCTTGAAATGTACTTGCTGACCTCTCAAGTATTTGCTTGCTCAGTTGGCCTACTAGCACCTCTAAGTTTCTAATGGAGGCTCTAGTTTCTTGCATAACTTGTGCTTCCGTAATTGCCACTTGTCCACTTATCAAGGTGATAGCCTTGCATTCCTCTCTTAGATTTGGAATTGTGTTACCAGGAAGGCTATTAATGGTCCTCTGATCAATTTCAGTAACTTTTATGGCTAATTAACCCATTTGAATCTCCAGGTTCTTGATGGATGCTCTGGTTTCCTGTCTAAAACCTATTAATATTGCTTCTAAATCATTGTTCTGCTGGAAACCGTCCTGAGAACTATTGTTGAAGTTTTGAGGTCTCTGAGGTTGGTCCCTCTATCCAAAATTTGGGTGATTTCTCCATCCCTGGTTGTATGTCTTAGAATATGGATCATTGTTGGGATTCCTAGGACCACTCCCCATGTAATTCACCTGTTCATAAGAAGGTTGAGCATAATCATAATTATCATTTTGCACAAAATTACCTGCCATGTCATAGGAGATTTCTTGTGGTGAATTTTGTGTGTTGATAGCTGAGACTTGCATGCCACCCATCTGTTGAGTAAGTAGATTTATTTGCTGAGACATTAGCTTGTTCTGAGCAAGAAGAGCATTAATAGCTTCTACTTCCAACACGCCTCTCTTCTGAGGGGTCTTAGAGTTCACAGGATTCCTGTTAGATGAGTATAAATATTGGTTGCTTGCAACCAATTCAATCAGCTCAATAGTCTCCTCTGGTGTCTTCTTCTTGTGTAGTGAACCACCTGCAGAAGTGTCTAGGCTCATCTTGGATATCTCACCCAAGCCTTCATAAAAGATATCCAGTTGGGAAAAATTTAGTGAGAAACTCAGTAACAACCTTTTCCCATGTATTCAAACTCTCCTTTGGTTGGGAATCTAGCCATAGCTTTGCTTTATCCCTCAGAGCAAATGGGAAGAGCATGAGTTTGTACACCTCAGGGTTCACTCCATTTGTCTTTACAGTATCACAAATTTGTAGAAAATCAGATATAAACTGATTTGGATCTTCATGAGGAAGTCCATGATATTGGCAGTTTTGTTGCACCAGAGTGACCAATTGTGGCTTCAACTCAAAGTTGTTTATAGCTATAGGAGGCACCACAATGCTTTTTCCGTAAAGATCCGCAGTAGGGGCAGAATAAGAGCCAAGCACTCTCTTCTGTTGATCATTCTCATTCGGATTTACCACATTGGCATTAACAGCGTTATTATTTGCCATAGTGGACTCTGCAGCCTTGTAAAGTCTTGTTTGTTGTAAACGTCACCTGAAAGTTCTTTCAGGTTCAGGATCAAAGTCTAAGAGATGTTCTTTGTCTCTATTCCTGCGCATACACAAGCAGAAAATAAGAAAAAATGGGACTCTCTACGTCAGAGTGCAGAGAAGTCCCTGTGAGGTAACCTATGTAAAATAATAAAATAAAAATACTAAATAAATAAAAATAACCCACAAACTAACTGGTAAGTGTACCGAGTCGTACCAAGTAATACCTTACGTGAGTAAGGGTCGATCCCACGAGGATTGATGGACTAAGCAACAATGGTTAAATGATTTACTTAGTTAGACAAGCATAAAATGGTTTTGAGATGTTCAAAAGGTTTAAGTTTGAACTCAGAATATCAAAAGGATAGACAAATAAATAAGTTGGGAATAAAATATTGAGAAGACAGTTAAGGCTTCAGAGTTATCTATTTTCTGGATTGACTTTTCTTATTAACTATTTTAATCATGCAAGATTTAATTCATGGCAAACTATTTGTGACTAGACCCTAATTCCTTAGACCTTTCTAGTCTCCTCTAAAATTCATCAACTGCCAATTCCTTGGTCAATTAATTCCAATTAGAGGGTGATGATCAATTTCCAGTTTATATGCCACAAGAATCCTAATTATCCAAAAATAAGGGGATTATATGTCATGTATCCCGTTAAATACAAACAATTAGAAATTCAGGATAATATGTTTTCAAGCTATTGTTCAAGTAAAGAGATTTTCCAAGTTATACAAGAACTCAATTAGAACATGGGTCATACTTCCGTTCCACCCAAATTCATAAAATAAAGAACGAAAACAATTATTGAAAAATAAATCAAAACATAAATTAAAATAGAAAAATAATAGTATCAATCCATACAATAGACAGAGCTCCTAACCTTAACAGTGGAGGATTAGTTGCTCATGGAATATGGAATGTAAATTTGTATGGAATAATATTGTGGAATGTTGTCTTGGAATCACCTGTTGGGATCCCTTTTATAACTAATCCTAATAAAATTCAAAATCAAACTTCTAAAATTAAAATTTAAATAAGATCTTTTCCTAGAATTAAAATTTGAATTTAAATTTGAATTAATTAACAAGTCTTCAGCTGATGGGTGGGGACCACTTGATTTGTCCACTCTGCAGCTTCTAATATGTGTTTTCTGGGCTGAAAACTGAGTTAAAAACAGCCCAGAAATTGCCCCCAGCATTTTCTATCAATTCTGAAGATCGCTCATGTGACGCGTCCGCGTCGTCCACGCGTTCGCGTCATTTGTGCAGATTCCAGTTCACGCATTCGCGTCAGGCACGCGATTTCCTCCATTCCGCGCGGTGGCGTGAGCCATGCGTCCGCGTGGGTATTCGCTGGTCATCTCCTTGGCTTCTTCTCTTTCTCTGCAGAAACTTCATCAAATCCATCCGAATGCTACCTAAATTAAATAAAATTGCACAAAACTTAAAATAGCATCCATAGTGGCTAAAAATATAATTAATTCTTAATTAAACTCAACAATTTAGATGCAAATTCACTAGGAAAAGATAGACAAGATGCTCACGCATCATTACACTTAGAGCCTTGGACCTTATTTTTTATTTTCTTTTCTTTTTGTTGTTTATTTTGCTTCAAGGATCAACTTCTTACTCAATTTAGAGCATCCATGATATTTTTCTAAGTTCTTGTACCTCAAGAATCAGTATTCTTGACTTCAATATCAATTATGTACTATTCAATTCATACATTCGGAATCATAGATACTACCACCACATCTAAGTAATAAGAACAACTCAAAATATATAACTAAAGTCTCATGCATTTTACTACTTCTTTTCTTTTTCTTTTGATTTTTCAAGCTCAGTGAGCAATACATGAGATATTTTTCAAAATAAACATAAAATATCAATTTAAATAACTAAACTAGAAAAGCAATAAAAAACTACTAATGATCATTCAAAGGCTTCAACAGATAACAGGAAACAAGATAAAATACTGAAAAACAGAAAATAAATAAAGCAGCAGATAATGAAACTTAACCACCTCAGTTCTGGTGGCTACTCCCTCCCAGAATCCTCTCTAGCGCCTCAGCTCCTCTAACTATCACCCATGGCTTTGCTGTTCCTCCACTACCTGATGGAGGAGGGCAGAGTGATCCTGATACTCTATCCTCAGCTGATCAACAGAAGATGTCAACTGCCCAATAGATGTAGTCAGCTGATCCCAATAGTCACGAGGTGGGAAATAATATCCCTGAGGCATCTCAGGCTACTCCTACTGAGGAGGGGGAACTGGCTCCTGAGGTGGTGCTCATCCAAGCTCCTTGGTGTACTCCATACCCCTCCAAGTGATTGGCCTCTCAATGTCAATAGGGGTATCCCTATCAATGCGGACTCAGGCAGCCTCACATAAGCGGAAGATGAGGTGGGGGATGGCTAGTCTAACAGAGGTGGAGGCCTTTGCTGCTATGCTGTGTAACTCCTGAGGGATCACATCGTGCACCTCCACCTCATTACAGAGCATAATGCTGTGAATTATCACAGCTCAGTCAATAATAACCTCAGACCGGTTACTCATAGGAATGATGGAGCACTGAATAAACTCCAACCACCCCTGAGCAACTGGCTTCAGATCATGCCTGCCCAGCTGGTATGGCTAACCTCTAGCATCCCTCCTCCACTGTGCTCCGGGGAGGCATCTGTCAGTAAGAATCTAGTCCAGTCTCTTATCAGTGTTGACCCTCTAAGTGTAAGAGTGAGGGTCATCTCTGGATGGTGGCAGCTAAAGTATATCCCTCACCCTCTTTGGACCAAACTCTAAGATCCTCCCTCGGATCATAGTGCGCCAGTTCTTTGGGTCAGGGTTCACGCCCTTGACATGCTTGTACGTCACCCAAGCATTGGTGTAGAACTCCTTGACCATTAGAACACCCACATCTTTCACAGGATTGTGTAGCACTTGCCAACCCATCCTCAGAATCTGTTCCCGGATCTCTGGATACTCATCCAGTTGCAAATCAAATCAGACCTCCAGGATCATCTTCTTTTTGCTCACAATCTCATTAAAGTGATCGTCGTGGGTCCTGGTGAAAAACCGGCTAAAGTCAAATGGATCGATTGCAGGAGCCTTCTCTTTTCTCTTCCTTGAAGAGGATTCTCCAGTTTTTGGTGCCACATGGAAGATGACAGAAATGGAAAAATGGATTGCCCCAACACCAAAGTTAAAGCTTTTGCTCGTCCCCGAGCAAAGAAAAATGGAGATAAAAACGAGAAAGAAAGGGGAGGTCACACAGAAAGATATGGTGGAAAAAAAGGAAGGGGAATGAAAGTAGAGGAAAATAGAGTGGAGTGGGGATAGTGGGTT
Source organism: Arachis ipaensis (assembly GCF_000816755.2). Lineage (NCBI taxonomy): Eukaryota > Viridiplantae > Streptophyta > Magnoliopsida > Fabales > Fabaceae > Arachis > Arachis ipaensis. The sequence continues at coordinate 113,015,701 of NC_029789.2, forward strand.
GAACGGTCAAAGGGGAGGGGGTGTGGAAGTTACCGTTGTGGAAATTGAAGTTCCTCTTTCAAAGACTGATTCTGCATTGCCAGCGCTAAACGCCAGCCCTGACATTTAGCACCACAACACTTCACGAAATGTGCCATTCAGGGGGCGCTAAACGCCAAGAAGGCCGTTTAGCGCCACCACACTTTTCAGGAATAATTTTTTTTTTTAGGACGAGACCTGGCGCTAAACGCTTAGCTGGCATTTAGCGCCCTGTGAGGCATATACTATCTTGATTTGCGTGCTATCCATGGCGTTAAATGCCATGGAGGGCGTTTAATGCCAGCATTCAAGTTGCAAATGTAGGCGCTAAACGCTCAACATGGCATTTAGCGCCCAAATCGATGTGAAGTCACTTAGAATTACGTGCTCCTTGGCCCTAAATGCCTAGCCTAGCATTTAGCGCCACCCATCAGAGAGCTCCTTGAGATTAGTGCCCTGTCTGGTGCTAAACACCTATCCTAGCATTTAACGCCAGAGCATCCGAATTGAAATCCTCTCTAGGGTGTTCTGTTCTTCTTCCAGACTCCTCTACCCTGTTCTAAATACTTTGCACGACCACAAACATAAGTAAACCAAGGAAAACTATGAGTAGAAGTCATAAATAAATGGAAATTAAACTGAAAACAAAATCAAAGAATAATAGGATTTGAGTTGCCTCCCAATAAGAGCTTCTTTACCGTCACTAGCTTGACGGTCAGTTTAGCTAAGGTGAGAGTTGATCATAGTGCCTTAGCTCCTCACATCTCACTGTCAATCTTTTTCCTGTATCCTCATAGATTAACTCAATATGCTCAAGGGAGAGGATCTTGTTCACCGTATGAGGCAATATTGGACTTTTGGTCAGCACCATTTTCATTCTTGGTGAGAAATCTTCAGTGCCTCGTTGTAGTATGGGGAGGATTACTCCTCCCTCCATCGTTTCTCCCACTTCTTGATACAATCCCAATTTGATTCATCATACCCTACAACACAATTACAACCAAACTCCAAGCCACAAGGGTGATATCTCATAAAGAAAGTAAGAAATAAAAGCAAAGGACATCAACAAACAAGAAGACTAAACACCCAAATATTAACAAAAACAACCAAACAACCAAGAAGTAAGCTACCTACACTATGGACATATTCACATCAACCTAAAACATAACACCAATTTCATCCCCGACAACGGTGCCAAATTTGATAAGAGGATTTCCTTGTATAGTTTAGAATCAATCGAGACATGAATCAAATTATTGATAGCATAGTCCAAACCAACAATGAATCCTCATGATCAAATATTAAAATTCAAATCAATTATAAACCGAGATTAAGAGTAATTCAACCTCGGGTCGTTCTCCCTATGATGCAATTGAGGTGTTACGCTTTCGGTTATGGGGACAAAATAGAGTGGTTTTCAAATCAAAGAACAAAATATTGAAAGAACTAAGAAATAAAAGAACTAAGCAACGATCAAAATTAATATTAAAGCAAATAAAAAGGAAGCAAGGTTAAAAATAGTGAAAATGCAAGATATGTAATAAAGAGCCTTGACTTGGGAATGATGATCCAAGGAATCCTATCATCACCATAACCACAACTATGGTAATTATGATGAGTCAAACTCGCCTAATTAACCCCTAACATCGAGGAGCAAGTCAAGCAAGAATAATTGACCTTAATCCATAAGTCCTAGATAACTTACCAAACTAGTTAATAAAAAGCTAGCGTCAATGGAAACAAGAATCAACTAACTACCCAAGAATTACCACTAAATATCGGACATCATGACTATAGTATTCTAGGAACTCAAATCCCAAGCCAAGGTGTGAAAATCTACTCAAAATTATCAAGTGGCATTTTCACAAATACTTGGTGGGCATCAAACCGAAACATGAGAAATTGCAAGGAAAATTAGGGAACTATAACCAACTATTCACAAAATCAATAATAAACATCCAAACAAGCAAAAAGAAAGCATAAAATAGTAAATTCATCAATCAAACTTCAAGAACTCAAAATTGGAAATATAAACAAAGCACTTGAACCAAGAGGAAATGAAAATAAAATAATGTAATTAAAGAGGAAATTGAGAATACTTACAATTAAATAAGCAAAATCCAAAATCAAAGCTTGCTATAAAATGCTACAATGAAAATGGAAATGAAACCCTAAGAGAGCATTCTACTCTACACTACTCCTACTCCTAATTATGTTCTAAAAAAAACCATCTAAGTGATCTCCTTTTTCTAATTGCCTTCATATGTGTTGATATACCCTTCATATACCACTTCAATTCAGCCTTCAAGCCTTCCAAAATGGGCCAAAAGCCCGCAGAAATCGCGTAGCACGTGTTTCATTAATGCAACCACGTGCAGGGTCCTGTGCGTACGCACACTTCGCTGAATGTTCTCCTGTGCGTATGCACAGGTGCTTGTGCGCATGCACACATTCAGATTCCTTCTTGTGTGCACGCACACTTACTTGTGCGCACGTGATAAGCGGATAATTTATACACTTTTTGGCATTATTTTTAAGTAGTTTTTAGTATGTTTTGATTAGTTTTTATTATATTTTTATTAGTTTTTATGCAAAATTCACACTCCTGTACTTTCCTATGAGTTTTTGTATTTTTCTGTGATTTCAGGTATTTTCTGGCTAAAATTGAGGGACCTGAGCAAAAATCTGATTCAAAGGCTGAAAAAGAACTGCAGATGCTGTTGGATTCTGACCTCCCTGTACTCGAAATGGATTTTCTGGAGCTACAGAAACCCAATTGGTGCGCTCTTAATTGCGTTGGAAAGTAGACATCCTGGACTTTCCAGCAATATATAATAGTCTATACATTATCGGAGTTTTGACGATGCAAACTGGCGTTTAAACGCCAACTTTCTACTCTATTCTGGCGTTAAACGCCAGAACTGGCATAAAAGCTGGAGTTAAACACCCAAACTGGCACCAGAGCTGGCGTTTAACTCCAAGAAAAGTCTCTACACATGAAAGCTTCAATGCTCAGCCCAAGCACACACCAAGTGGGCCCAGAAGTGGATTTCTGCATCATTTACTTATTTCTGTAAACCCTAGCAACTAGTCTAGTATAAATAGGACCTTTTACTATTGTATTAGGTATCTTCAGATCAATCTTTGATCAATTTTATGCTGTCTTAGACCTTTATGGAGGCTGGCCATTCAGCCATGCCTGGACCTTCATCACTGATGTATCTTCAACGGTGGAGTTTCTACACACCATAGATTAAGGTGTGGAGTTCTACTGTTCCTCGAGTATTAATGCAAAGTACTATTGTTTTTCTATTCAATCCATGCTTATTCTTGTTCTAAGATATTCATTCGCACACAAGAACATGATGAATGTGATGATTATGTGACACTCATCACCATTCTCACTTATGAATGCGTGACTGACAACCACTTCCGTTCTATCTGAAAACAAGCTTGAATGCATATCTCTTGGATCTCTCTTCAACGATTCACATCGTCTCTCCTGTCAACAGAGCATCTGAATCTGAGATTAGAATCTTCGTGGTATAAGCTAGAATTAATTGGCAGCATTCTTGAGATCCGGAAAGTCTAAACCTTGTCTGTGGTATTCCGAGTAGGATCTGGGATGGGATGATGGTGCACGAAATTTTGATGTCCAGGCTTAACTATCCTTGGCACGTGAGCAACTTGGTACGCGTAATCGTGATTACACATTCATAATTTGTCACAACTTCGATACAACTAACCAGCAAGTTAACTGGGTCGTCCAAGTAATACCTTACGTGAGTAAGGGTCGAATCCCACGGAGATTGTTGGTATGAAGCAAGCTATGGTCACCTTGTAAATCTCAGTTAGGCAGATATAAAGTGATAATATGGTTTTCGAAAATAATTAATAAGATAGGGATAGAAATACTTATGTAATTCATTGGTGAAAATTTCAGATAAGCATATAGAGATGCTTTTGTTCCTCTGAACCTCTACTTTCCTGCTATCTTCATCCAATTAGTCTTACTCCTTTCCATGGCTGGCTTTATGTGATACATCACCATTGTCAATGGCTACTTTCGGTCATCTATCGGGAAAATGATCCAATGCCCTGTCACGACACGGCTAATCGTCTGGAGGCATCACCCTTGTCAATGGCTTCATCTTATCCTCTCAGTGAAAATGGTCAACGCACCCTGTCACGGCATGGCTATTCATCTGTCAGTTCTCGATCATGCTGGAATAGGATTTACTATCCTTTTGCGTCTGTCACTAACGCCCTGCAATCGCGAGTTTAGAGCTCGTCACAGTCATTCAATCATTGAATCCTACTCGGAATACCATAGACAAGGTTTAGACTTTCCGAACTCTCATGAATGCCGCCATCATTCTAGCTTATACCACGAAGATACCGATTAAGAGATCTAAGAGATATTCATTCTAGCTTATTTCATGTAGAACGGAGGTGTTTCTCAGGCACGTGTTCATAGGGGAGAATGGTGATGAGCGTCACACATAATCATGACCTTCATCACGTTCTTGGGCGCGAATGGATATCTTAGAAGCGAAATAAGATGAATTGAATAGAAAACAGTGGTACTTTGCATTAATCTTTGAGCAACAGCAAAGCTCCACACCTTAATCTATGGAGTGCAGAAACTCTACCGTTGAAAATACATAAGTGAAGGTCCAGGCATGGCCGAGATGGCCAGCCCCTCTAATCTAAGATAGCATAGAACTGATCAAAGATATCAAATACACTAGTACAATGTCCTATTTATAATAAACTAGCTACTAGGGTTTACATGAGTAAGTAATTGATGCATAAATCCACTTCTGGGGCCCAATTGGTGTGTGCTTGGGCTGAGCTTGAGTGTTGCACGTGTAGAGGTCCTTTCTGGAGTTGAACGCCAGTTTTTGTGCCATTTCTGGCGTTCAACTCTGGTTTTGGCTCCTTTTCTGGCGCTGGACGCCGGATATGGGCAGAAAGCTGGCGTTGAACGCCAGTTTACGTCGTCTAATCTTGGCCAAAGTATGAACTATTATATATTGCTGGAAATCCCTGGATGTCTACTTTCCAACGCAATTGAAATCACGCCGTTTTGAGTTCTGTAGCTCCAAAAAATCTATTTTGAGTGCAGGGAGGTCAGAATCCAACAGCATCAGCAGTCCTTCTTCAACCTCTGAATCTGATTTTTTCTCAAGTCCCTCAATTTCAGTCAGAAAATACCTGAAATCACAGAAAAACATACAAACTCATAGTAAAGTCCAGAAATGTGAATTTAACATAAAAACTAATGAAAACATCCCTAAAAGTAGCTGAATCCTACTAAAATCATACTAAAAACAATGCCAAAAAGCGTATAAATTATCCGCTCATCACAACACCAAACTTAAATTGTTGCTTGTCCCCAAGCCGAACCATTGTAACATAGTTCTTTGGATCCGGGTTCTTACTTTGATCATGGTTCTTGGTGATCCATGCATTGGCATAGAACTCTTGAACCATTCGGATGCCGACTTGTTGGATGGGGTTTGTTAGAACTTCCCAACCTCTTCTTTGAATTTCATGTCGGATCTCCGGATACTCATTTCTTTTGAGTTTGAAAGGGACCTCGGGGATCACCTTCTTCTTGGCCACAACATCATAGAAGTGGTCTTGATGGGCTTTGGAGATGAACCTTTCCATCTCCCATGACTCGGAGGTGGAAGCTTTTGTCTTCCCTTTCCCCTTTCTAGAGGATTCTCCGGTCTTAGGTGCCATCAATGGTAATGGAAAAACAAAAAGCTTATGCTTTTACCACACCAAACTTAGAATATTGCTCGTCCTCGAGCAAGAGAAGAAGAATAGAAGAATAAGAAGAAGAAATGGAGGAGAGGGAGAAGGGTTTGTGTTTCGGCCAAGAAGAGAAGAGAGGGTTGTGTTGTGTGAATTTGATGAAGAATGGAAGGCTTTATATAGGGAAGGGAGGTGGGGAAAGGTTTCGGCCATATGGGTGGGTTTGGGTGGGAAATAGGTTTTGAATTTTGAAGGTAGGTGGAGTTTATGAGGTAGGTTTATGGGGAAGAGTGGATGGATGTGAGTGATGAAGAGGTGATGGTGAAGGGTTTTTGGGGAAGAGTGTTTATGGGGTTGTGTGAAAGAGAGTGGTGAGAAGAAGTGAGTGGAGGTAGGTGGGGATCCTGTGGGGTCCACAGATCCTGAGTGGATCCTGTGGAGTCCACAGATCCTGAGTGGATCCTGTGGGGTCCACAGATCCTGAGGTGTTCAAGGATTTACATCCCTGCACCCATTAGGCATGTAAAAATGCCCTTGCACACAACTCTGGGCGTTCAGCGCCAGGTTGGTGCCCATTTTGGGCGTTCAACGCCCATTTATATGCCATTTCTGGCGTTGAACGCCAGAACCATGCCTGTTCTGGTGTTCAGCACCCAGAAGCTGCCCATTTTGGGCGTTCAGCGCCAGAATCATGCTCTGTTCTGGCGCTGAACGCCAGACAGATGCTCCTCCAGGGTGTGATTTTTCGTTTGCTGTTTTTGATTCCGTTTTCAATTTTTTTTTGTTTATTTTGTGACTCTACATGATCATGAACCTAATAAAACATGAAAAACAAGAATAATAGAATTAGATAAATAAACATTGGGTTGCCTCCCAACAAGCGCTTCTTTAATGTCAATAGCTTGACAGTGGGCTCTCATGGAGCCTCACAGATGTGCAGAGCTTTGTTGAGACTCCTCAACACCAAACTTAGTGTTTGGATATGGAAGTTCAACACCAAACTTAGAGTTTGGTTGTGGCCTCCCAACACCAAACTTAGAGTTTGACTGTGGGGGCTCTGGTTGACTCTGTTTTGAGAGAAGCTTTTCATGCTTCCTCTCCATGGATGCAGAGAGAGATCCTTGAGTTGTAAACACAAGGTTGTCCTCATTCTAGTTTGGCATTCAGCTTCATGATTGCACCAAGAAACTTGGCAGTTTACTCTTCAGTGACATCCTCATTTTCTTCAGAAGAGGAATACTCATCAGAGCTCATGAATGGCATAAGGAGGTTCAATGGAATCTTTATGGTCTCTAGATGAGCCTCAGGGTCCTTTGGTTCCTCAGAGGGAAGCTCCTTATTGATCATTGGACGTCCCAAGAGGTCTTCCTCCTTAGGATTCACGTCCTCCTCTCCCTCATTGGGTTCGGCCATGGTGCTTATGTCAATGGCCTTGCACTCTCCTTTTGGATTCTCTTCTGTATTGCTTGGGAGAGTACTGGGAGGGATTTCAGTGATCCTTTTACTCAGCTGGCCCACTTGTGCTTCCAGATTTCTAATGGAAGACCTTGTTTCATTCATGAAACTTACAGTGGCCTTGGACAGATCAGAGACTAAGTTTGCTAAATTAGAAGTATTTTGTCCAGAGTTCTCTAACTGTTGCTGAGTTGATGATAGAAAAGGCTTGCTATTGCTAAACCTGTTTCTTCCACCATTATTAAAGCCTTGTTGAGGCTTTTGCTGATCCTTCCATGAGAAATTTGGATGATTTCTCCATGATGAATTATAGGTGTTTCCATAAGGTTCACCTAAGTAATTTACCTCTGCTATTGCAGGGTTTTCAGGATCATAAGCTTCTTCTTCAGAAGATGCCTCTTGAGTACTGTTGGATGCAGCTTGCATTCCATTCAGACTCTGAGAAATCATATTGACTTGCTGAATCAATATTTTGTTCTGAGCCAATATGGCATTCAGAGTATCAATTTCAAGAACTCCCTTCCTCATAGGCGTCCTATTACTCACAGGATTCCTTTCAGAAGTGTACATGAACTGGTTGTTAGCAACCATTTCAATGAGTTCTTGAGCTTCTGCAGGCGTTTTCTTTAGGTGTATGGATCCACCTGCAGAAGTATTCAATGACATTTTAGCTAAGTCAGACAGACCATCATAGAAGATATCCAGGATGGTCCATTCTGAAAGCATGTCAGTAGGACACTTTTTGGTCAGTCCTTTGTATCTCTCCCAAGCTGTTGGGTTCGGCTGCCATCTCCTTTACTTGTTCGAAATTTTTAATCAAGTTGTCTCTGGATTGTTGTAATTTAGCTTCTCTTAATTTCCTCTTCAGAGTCCTTTCAGGTTCTGGATCAGCTTCTCTATGTCACAGTAAAGAGGTTCCTTATTGTTAGTAGAAGAAGAGGGGGAGACAAAGAATGTAATGTAATGGAAGAAACACAACTGTGAGGAGGGTTGAGATGTGAGATGAGATGTTAGTAAATGGATAAATAAATAGAATAAGATGGGAGAGGGAGAATTTTCGAAAAATATTTTTGAAAAAGAGTTAGTGATTTTCGAAAATGGTTTTTGAAAAAGGTTAGTATTTTTTTTTTTCGAAAATTCAAATAAAAATAAAGTAATTAGTTAATTAAAAAGAAATTTTTGAAAAAGAGGGGGAATATTTTCGAAAATTGGAGAGAGAGAGAGTTAGTTAGGTAGTTTTGAAAAAGATAAGAAACAAACGAAAAGTTAGTTAGTTAGTTGAAACAAATTTTGAAAAGATAGGAAGTTAGGAAGTTAGAAAAGATATTTTGAAATCATATTTTTGAAAAAGATAAGATAAGAAGATATTTTTGAAAAGATATGATTGAAATTATTTTTTGAAAAAGATTTGATTTTTTTAAAATCACAATTAATGACTTGATTCACAAGAAATCACAAGATATGATTCTAGAACTTAAAGTTTGAATCTTTCTTAACAAGTAAGTAACAAACTTGAAATTTTTGAATCAAAGCATTAATTGGTGTTGTTATTTTCGAAAATTATGATATAAAATTAAGAAAAAGATTTTTGAAAAATATTTTAAAAATTTTTGAAAATAACTAAGAAAAATGAAAAAGATTTGATTTTTGAAAAAGATTTTGAAAAAGATAAGATTTTCAAATTGAAAATTTGATTTGACTCATGAAAACAACTTGATTTTAAAAATTTTTGAAAAAGTCAAATCTAATTTTCGAATTTATGAGAGAGAAAAAGGGAAAGATATTTTTTTGATTTTTGAATTTTTATGATGGGAGAGAAAAACAAGAAAAATATGCAATGCATGAAATTTTTAGATCAAAACAATGAATGCATGCAAGAATGTTATGAATGTCAAGATGAACACCAAGAACATTATGAAGAACATGATGAACATCAAGAACATAATTTTGAAAAATCTTTAATGCAAGGAAAACATGCAAGACACCAAACTTAGAATTCTTTAATGCTTAGACACTAAGAATTCAAGAATGCATATGAAAAACACCAAACAACACAAAACAAAAAATCATCAAGATCAAACAAGAAGACTTACCAAGAACAACTTGAAGATCATGAAGAACACTATGAATGCATGAAATTTTCGAAAAATGCAAGATGTACATGCAATTGACACCAAACTTATAACAAGACTCAAGACTCAAACAAGAAACATGAAATATTTTTTTTATTTTTATGATTTTTTGGTTTTTTTTTTCGAAAATTATTAAAAAAAAGAAAAATAAGGATTCCAAAATTTTTAATATGAATTCCAGGAATCTTGCATTGTTAGTCTAAAGCTTCAGTCCAGGAATTAGACATGGCTCACTAGCCAGCCAAGCTTTCAATGAAAGCTCCAGTCCAAAACACTAGACATGGCCAATGGCCAGCCAAGCTTTGATATATGGAATTACATGCATTGAAGTGATTAGTTGAAGCCTCAGTCCAAAAGAATTTAGACATGGTTTTACAGCCAGCCAGACTTCAACATGCTTTATGAAACACTAGAATTCATTCTTAAAAATTTTGAATAAAATTTTTGAAAACATTTTTATTCTTTTTTCGAAAACAGATGAGAAAATTTTGAAAGATTTTTGAAAAAATTTTTAAAAAGAAAACAAAAAGAAAATTACCTAATCTGAGCAACAAGATGAACCGTCAGTTGTCCAAACTCGAACAATCCCCGGCAACGGCGCCAAAAACTTGGTGCACGAAATTGTGATGTCCAGGCTTAACTATCCTTGGCACGTGAGCAACTTGGTACGCGTAATCGTGATTACACATTCATAATTTGTCACAACTTCGATACAACTAACCAGCAAGTGCACTGGGTCGTCCAAGTAATACCTTACGTGAGTAAGGGTCGAATCCCACGGAGATTATTGGTATGAAGCAAGCTATGGTCACCTTGTAAATCTCAGTTAGGCAGATATAAAGTGATAATATGGTTTTCGAAAATAATTAATAAGATAGGGATAGAAATACTTATGTAATTCATTGGTGAAAATTTTAGATAAGCATATAGAGATGCTTTTGTTCCTCTGAACCTCTGCTTTCCTGCTATCTTCATCCAATTATCTTACTCCTTTCCATGGCTGGCTTTATGTGATACATCACCATTGTCAATGGCTACTTTCGGTCATCTCTAGGGAAAATGATCCAATGCCCTGTCACGGCACGGCTAATCGTCTGGAGGCATCACCCTTGTTAATGGCTTCATCTTATCCTCTCAGTGAAAATGGTCAACGCACCCTGTCACGGCACGGCTATTCATCTGTCGGTTCTCGATCATGCTGGAATAGGATTTACTATCCTTTTGCGTCTGTCACTAACGCCCTGCAATCGCGAGTTTAGAGCTCGTCACAGTCATTCAATCATTGAATCCTACTCGGAATACCATAGACAAGGTTTAGACTTTCCGGACTCTCATGAATGTCGCCATCATTCTAGCTTACGCCACGAAGATTCCGATTAAGAGATCTAAGAGATATTCATTCTAGCTTATTTCATGTAGAACGGAGGTGTTTGTCAGGCACGTGTTCATAGGGGAGAATGGTGATGAGCGTCACACATAATCATGACCTTCATCACGTTCTTGGGCGCGAATGGATATCTTAGAAGCGAAATAAGATGAATTGAATAGAAAACAGTAGTACTTTGCATTAATCTTTGAGGAACAGCAGAGCTCCACACCTTAATCTATGGAGTGCAGAAACTCTACCGTTGAAAATAAATAAGTGAAGGTCCAGGCATGGCCGAGATGGCCAGCCCCTCTGATCTAAGATAGCATAGAACTGATCAAAGATATCAAATACACTAGTACAATGTCCTATTTATAATAAACTAGCTACTAGGGTTTACATGAGTAAGTAATTGATGCATAAATCCACTTCCGGGGCCCACTTGGTGTGTGCTTGGGCTGAGCTTGAGTGTTGCACATGTAGAGGTCCTTTCTGGATTTGAACGCCAGTTTTTGTGCCATTTCTGGCGTTCAACTCTGGTTTTGGCTCCTTTTCTGGCGCTGGACGCCGGATATGGGCAGAAAGCTGGCGTTGAACGCCAGTTTACGTCGGCTAATCTTGGCCAAAGTATGGACTATTATATATTGCTGGAAAGCCCTGGATGTCTACTTTCCAACGCAATTGGAAGCACGCCGTTTTGAGTTCTATAGCTCCAAAAAATCCATTTTGAGTGCAGGGAGGTCAGAATCCAACAGCATCAGCAGTCCTTCTTCAACCTCTGAATCTGATTTTTGCTCAAGTCCCTCAATTTCAGTCAGAAAATACCTGAAATCACAGAAAAACACACAAACTCATAGTAAAGTCCAGAAATGTGAATTTAACATAAAAACTAATGAAAACATCCCTAAAAGTAGCTGAATCCTACTAAAATCATACTAAAAATAATGCCAAAAAGCGTATAACTTATCCGCTCATCAGATGACTGTGACGAGCTTCAAACTCATGACTGTTGGGTGTAGTGACAGACGCAAATGGATCACAGGATCCTATTCCAACACAAGTGAGAACCGACAGATGATTAGCCATGCAGTGGCTGTGCCTGGTATTTTTCATCCGAGACGAGAAATCCGACAGTTGATTAGCCGTGCAGAAACCATAGAGGACCATTTTCACTAAGAGGACGGACGGTAGCCATTGACAACGGTGATCCCCCAACATACAGCTTACCATAGAAAGGAGTATGAATGATTGGATGAAGGCAGTAGGAAAGCAGAGATTCAGAAGGAACAAAGCATCTCCATACGCTTATCTGAAATTCCCTCCAATGAATTACATAAGTATCTCTATCTTATTTTATGTTTTATTTATCTTTCAATTATCAAAACTCCATAGCCATTTGAATCTTCCCGACTGAGATTTACAAGATGACCATAGCTTGCTTCAAACCAACAATCTCCGTGGGATCGACCCTTACTCACATAAGGTATTACTTGGACGACCCAGTGCACTTGCTGGTCAGCTGTGCGAAGTTGTGAAGAGACGTGTGAATCATGGTATTGTGTACCAAGTTTTTGGAGCCATGCCAGGGGATAACAATTTCGTGCACCAAGTTTTTGGCGCCATTGCCGGGGATCGTTCGAGTTTGGACAACTGACGGTTCATCTTGTTGCTTAGATTGGGTAATTTTATTTTATGTTTAAGCTTTTTATGTTTATTTTCAAAAAAAAATTTCAAAAAAAAAATTTATTCTATTCTTCAGAATTTTTAATAATGAATTTTAGACTTTCATGATGATATGTTGAAGCTTGGCTGGCTGTAAAGCCATGTCTAATTCTGTTGGACCGAGGCTTCCCTTTATCAATACAAAAGCGTGTTAGTTGATTTCCATCAATTTGGTAGTTACACACATAGCTAGTGTATAAAATGTTCTACTAAAGCTTGGCTGGCCATTGGCCATGTCTAGTGTTTTGGACCGAAGCTTTCACTCAAAGCTTGGCTAGCTAGTAAGCCATGTCTAATTCCTGGACTAGAGCTTTAGACTAACATTGCATGATTCCTGGAATTCTCATTAAGAATTTTGAATTCCTTATTTTCTTTCTTCAAAAATACTTTCGAAAAATACAAAAAAAAATTATAAAATCATAAAACCAAAAAAAAAATTTCGAAAATTTTTCTCCCTCTTATCTCTTTCTATTTAATCACTAACACTTCTCCTCTACTAGCAATTCGAACCCTCTTCCTTCTTTATATGTTCGAATTCTTCCTTATCTACCTCATCCTTCTATTCTTATTTTTCTCTGACACCTCAAGGAATCTCTATACTGTGACATAGAGGATTCCATATTTTCTTTGTTTTCTTCTCTTTCATATGAGCAGGAACAAGGATAAAGGCATACTTGTTGAAGCTGATCCTGAACCTGAAAGGACTCTGAAGAGGAAGCTAAGAGCAGCCAAAGCACAATACTCTGAAGAGGACCTAACTGAAATTTTTGAAAAGGAGAAGGACATGGCAGCTGAACCCAACAACAACAATGCAAGGAAGGTGCTTGGTGATTTACTACACCAACTCCCGACTTCTATGGGAGAAGCATCTCTATTCCTGCCATTGGAGCAAATAATTTTGAGCTTAAACCTCAATTAGTTTCTCTGATGCAACAGAATTGCAAGTTTCATGGACTTCCATTGGAAGATCCTCATCAGTTTTTGGCTGAATTCTTGCAAATCTGTGACACTGTTAAGACCAATGGAGTTGATCCCGAGGTCTACAGGCTACTGCTTTTCCCCTTTGCTGTAAGAGACAAAGTTAGGATGTGGTTAGACTCACAACCTAAGGAAAGCCTGAACTCCTGGGAAAAGCTGGTCAGTGCCTTTCTGGCCAAATTCTTTCCACCTCAAAAGATGAGCAAGCTTAGAGTGGAAGTCCAAACCTTCAGACAGAAGGAAGGTGAATCCCTCTATGAAGCTTGGGAAAGATACAAGCAATTGATCAGAAGGTGTCCTTCTGACATGCTTCCAGAATGGAGCATCATATGTATATTCTATGATGGTCTATCAGAGTTATCCAAGATGTCATTAGACCATTCTGTTGGTGGATCTCTTCACTTGAAGATGCCTACAGAAGCTCAGGAACTCATTGAAATGGTTACAAATAACCAGTTCATGTACACCTCTGAGAGGAATCCTGTGAATAATGGGACGCCTCAGAAGAAGGGAGTTCTTGAAATTGATGCTCTGAATGCCATATTGGCTCAGAACAAAATATTGACTCAGCAATTCAATATGATTTCTCAGAGTCTGATTGGATTGCAAGCTGCATCCAACAGTACTAAAGAAGCATCTTCTGAAGAAGAAGCTTATGATCCTGAGAACCCTGCAATGGCAGAGGTGAATTACATGGGTGAAGCCTATGGAAACACCTATAATCCTTCAACAAAAGCCTCAACAAGGCTTTAATAATAATAATGGTGGAAGAAAGAGGTTTAGCAATAGCAAGCCTTTTTCATCATCTTCTCAGCAACAGACAGAGCATTCTGAGCAGAGCCTCTCTAACTTAGCAACCATAGTCTCTGATCTATCCAAGACCACTCTCAGTTTCATGAATGAGGCACGGTCCTCTATCAGGAATCTGGAGGCACAAGTGGGTCAGCTGAGTAAGAAAGTTACTGAAACTCCTCCTAGCACTCTCCCAAGCAATACAGAAGAAAATCCCAAGAGAGAGTGCAAGGCCATAACTGTAACCAACATGGCCGAAACTGGAGAGAGTGAAAAGGCAGTGATTCCCAGTGAGGAAGACTTCATGGGACATTCACTGACCAATAAGGAGTTCTCTATTGAGGAACTAAATGAATCTGAGGCTCATACAGAGACCATAGAGATTCCATTCAACTTACTTCTGCCATTCATGAGCTTTGATGAGTATTCTTCCTCTGAAGAGGATGAAGATATTAATGAAGACCAAGTTGCTAGGTACCTTGGAGCAATCATGAAGCCGAATGCCAAGTTATTTGGTAATGAGACTTGGGAGGATGAACCCCCTTTGCTCACCAATGAACTGAATGCATTGGTTCAGCAAAAGGCTCTGTATGACCTGGGGTCAGGCATAAACCTCATGCCACTCTCTGTAATGGAGAAACTGGGAATCTTTGAGGTACAAGCTGCAAGAATCTCACTAGAGATGGCAGACAAATCCATGAAACAGGCTTATGGACTAGTAGAGGACGTGCTAGTAAAGGTCAAAAGCCTTTACATCCCTGCTGATTTCATAATCCTAGACACTGGGAAGGATGAGGATGAATCCATCATTCTTAGAAGACCCTTCCTAGCCACAGTAAGAGCTGTTATTGATGTGGACAGAGGAGAGTTGGTCCTTCAATTGAATGAGGACTACCTTGTGTTTAAGGCTCAAGGATCTCCCTCTGTAACCATAGAGAGGAAGCATGAAAAGCTTCTCTCAATACAGAGTCAAACAAAGCCCACACATTCAAACTCTAAGTTTAGTGTTTGGAGGCCACAACCAAACTCTAAGTTTGGTGTTGGGAGGCCCCAACCATGCTCTGAATATCTGTTAAGCTCCATGAAAGCTCACTGTCAAGCTATTGACATTAAAGAAGTGCTTATTGGGAGGCAACCCAATTTTATTTATCTATATTATTTTCTGTTTTCTTTAGGTTGATGATCATGTGAAGTCACAAAAACAACTGCAAAAATTAAAGCAAAATAAAAAAATAGCATTAAAAATAGCACACCCTGGAGGATGAGCTTACTGGCATTTAAACACCAGTAAGAGTAGTAGAATGGGCATTAAACGCCCAGTCTGGCACCATTCTGGGCGTTTAACGCCAGAAATGGGCACCAGACTGGCGTTTAACGCCAGAATAGGGCAACAAGCTGGCGTTAAACGCCAGAAAAGGAAGAAGGACTGGCGTTAAACGCCAGAAAGGGAAGAAAAACTGGCGTTAAACGCCAGAAACAGGCAGCAACCTGGCGTTTAACGCCAGAATTACACTCTAAGGGCATTTTGCACGCCTAAATGGAGCAGGGATGAGAAGTCCTTGACCCCTCGGGATCTGTGGACCCCACAGGATCCCCACCAACCTCAACTCATTCTCTCTCTCTCACACACCTTTTCATAACACTCTTCCCCAAATACCCTTCACCAATCACCTCCATCTCTCTACCCCAAATACCCCTCACCAATCACATCCATATCTCTTCCCCAAAAACCCCACCTACCTCCAAATTCAAAATCATTTCCCTCCCAAACCCAACCCCAAATACACGAACCTACCCTTCCCCCCACTCCTATATAAACCCCTCTTCCTTCCTTCAATTTCACACCTCACAAACACCTTATACCCCCTTGGCTGAATTCACTCTCTCCCTCCATCTCTTCCATTTTCTTCTTCTTCCCCTTCTTTCTTTCTTATTTTGCTCGAGGACGAGCAAACCTTTTAAGTTTGGTGTGGTAAAAGTGTTGCTTTTTGTTTTTTCATAACCATTTATGGTACCTAAGGCCGGAAAAACCTCTAGAAAGAGGAAAGAGAAGGCAAAAGCTTCCACCTCCGAGTCATGGGAGATGGAGAGATTCATCTCAAAGGTCCATCAAGACCACTTCTATGAAGTTGTGGCCAAGAAGAATGTGATCCCTGAGGTCCCTTTCATGCTCAAAAAGAATGAGTATCCGGAGATCCGACATGAGATTCGAAGAAGAGGTTGGGAAGTTCTCACCAACCCCATTCAACAAGTCAGAATCTTAATGGTTCAAGAGTTCTATGCCAATGCATGGATAACTAGGAACCATGATCAAAGTATGAACCCGAATCCAAAGAATTGGCTTACAATGGTTCGGGAAAAATACTTAGATTTCAGTCCGGAAAATGTAAGGTTGGCGTTCAAGTTGCCAATGATGCAAGAAAACGCATGCCCCTATACTAGAAGGGTCAACTTTGATCAAAGGTTGGACCAAGTCCTCATGGACATATGTATGGAAGGAGCTCAATGGAAAATAGACTCAAGAGGCAAGCCGGTTCAATTGAGAAGACCGAACCTTAAGCCTGTGGCTAGAGGATGGTTGGAGTTCATCGCTCTATCATTCCTACTAGCAACCGATCCGAAGTAACTGTGGATCAGGCCATCATGATCCATAGTATCATGATTTGAGAGAAAGTGAAAGTTCATGAGATCATACCTCTAGAACTCTACAAGGTGGCTGACAAGTCCTCCACTTTGGCAAGGTTAGCCTTCCCTCATCTCATTTGTCACCTATGCAATTCGGCTGGGATTGTCATAGAGGGAGACATCCTCATTGAAGAGGACAAGCCCATCACTAAAAAGAGGATGGAGCAAACAAGAGAGCCCACTCATAGACCTCAACAAGAGCATGAGGAAATCCCTCATCAAGAAATCCCTGAGATGTCTCAAGGGAAGCATTTTTCTCCACACAACTATTGGGAGTAACTCAACACCTCCTTGGAAGGCTTGAGTTACAACATAAACCAACTAAGGGTGGAGCACCAAGAGCACTCCATCATTCTCCATGAGATTAGAGAAGATCAAAGAGCTATGATGGAGGAGCAACAAAGGCAAGGAAGAGACATAGAGGAGCTCAAGAGCACCATTGGTTCTTCAAGAGGAAGAAGACGCTACCCTCACTAAGGTGGACTCGTTCCTTAATCTCCTTGTCTATTTATTTTTCTATTTTCGGTTTTGAGCTTTATGTTTTATCTATGTTTGTGTCTTTACTGTATGATCATTAGTGTCTAGTGTCTATGTCCTAAAGCTATGAATGTCATATGAATCCTTCACCTTTCTTAAATGAAAAATGTTCTAAATACAAGAGAACAAGAAGTACATGAATTTCGAATTCATCCTTGAAATTAGTTTAATTATTTTGATATGGTGACAATACTTTCTGTTTTCTGATTGAATGCTTGAACAGTGCATATTTTTTATAGTGAAGTTTATGAATGTTAAAATTATTGGCTCTTGAAAGAATGATGAAAAAGAGAAATGTTATTGATGATCTGAAAAATCACAAAATTGATTCTTGAAGCAAGAAAATCAGTGAAGAAAAAAAAACGCTTGTGAAAAAAAATGGCGAAAAATAAAAAGAAAAGAAAAAGAAAAAAAGCAAGCAGAGAAAGCCAATAGCCCTTTAAACTAAAAGGCAAGGGTAAAAAGGATCCAAGGCTTTGAGTATTAATGGATAGGAGGGCCTAAAGGAAAAAAAAAATCATGGCCTAAGCGGCTGAATCAAGCTGTCCCTAACCATGTGCTTGTGGCATGTAGGTTCATGTGAAAAGCTTGAGACTGAGTGGTTAAAGTCGTGATCCAAAGCAAAATAGTGTGCTTAAGAACTCTGGACACTTCTAACTGGAGACTTTAGCAAAGCTGAGTCACAATCTGAAAAGGTTCACCCAGTTATGTGTCTGTGGCATTTGTGTATCCGGTGGTAATACTGGAAAACAAAGTGCTTAGGGCCACGGCCAAGACTCAAAAGTAACTGTGTTCAAGAATCAACACACTAAACTAGGAGAATCAATAACACTATCTGAATTCTGAGTTCCTATAGATGTCAATCATTCTGAGCTTCAAAGGATAAAGTGAGATGCCAAAACTGTTCAGAAGTAAAAAGCTACTAGTCCCGCTCATCTAATTGGAGCTAAGTTTCATTGATATTTTGGAGTTTATAGTATATTCTCTTCTTTTTATCCTATTGTGTAGTTTCTTGGGAACAAGCAACAATTTAAGTTTGGTGTTGTGATGAGCGGATAATTTATACGCTTTTTGGCATTGTTTTTAAGTAGTTTTTAGTATGTTTTGATTAGTTTTTATTATATTTTTATTAGTTTTTATGAAAAATTCACACTTCTGGACTTTACTATGAGTTTGTGTGTTTTTCTGTGATTTCAGGTATTTTCTGGCTGAAATTGAGGGACCTGAGCAAAAATCTGATTCAGAGGCTGAAAAAGGACTGTAGATGCTGTTGGATTCTGACCTCCCTGTACTCGAAATAGATTTTCTGGAGTTACAAAGACCCAATCAATGCGCTTTCAATTGCGATGGAAAGTAGACATTCTGGGCTTTCCAGAAATATATAATAGTCCGTACTTTGCCCGAGTTTTGACGACGCAAACTGGCGTTTAAACGCCAACTTTCTACTCTATTCTGGCGTTAAACGCCAGAACTGGCATAAAAGCTGGAGTTAAACGCCCAAACTGGCACCAGAGCTGGCATTTAACTCCAAGAAAAGTCTCTACACATGAAAGCTTCAATGCTCAGCCCAAGCACACACCAAGTGGGCCCGGAAGTAGATTTCTGCATCATTTACTTATTTCTGTAAACCCTAGCAACTAGTCTAGTATAAATAGGACCTTTTACTATTGTATTAGGTATCTTCGGATCAATCTTTGATCAGTTTTTATGCTGTCTTAGACCTTTATGGAGGCTGGACATTCGGCCATGCCTGGACCTTCATCACTAATGTATTTTCAACGGTGGAGTTTCTACACACCATAGATTAAGGTGTGGAGCTCTGCTGTTCCTCGAGTATTAATGCAAAGTACTATTATTTTTCTATTCAATCCATGCTTATTCTTATTCTAAGACATTCATTCACACACAAGAACATGATGAATGTGATGATTATGTGACACTCATCACCATTCTCACTTATGAACGCGTGACTGACAACCACTTCCGTTCTACCTGAAAACAAGCTTGAATGCATATCTCTTGGATCTCTCATCAATGATTCACACCGTCTCTCCTAACAACAGAGCATCTGAATCTGAGATTAGAATCTTCGTGGTATAAGCTAGAATCAATTGGCAGCATTCTTGAGATCCGAAAAGTCTAAACCTTGTCTGTGGTATTCCGAGTAGGATCTGGGATGGGATGACTGTGACGAGCTTCAAACTCATGACTATTGGGCGTAGTGACAGACGCAAAAGGATCACAAGATCCTATTCCAACACAAGTGAGAACCGACAGATGATTAGCCATGCAGTAGCTGTGCCTGGAATTTTTCATCCGAGACGAGAAATTCGACAATTGATTAGCCGTACAGAAACCGTAGAGGACCATTTTCACTGAGAGAACGGACGATAGCCATTGACAACGGTGATCCCCCAACATACAGCTTGCCATAGAAAGGAGTATGAATGATTGGATGAAGGCAATAGGAAAGCAGAGATTCAGAAGGAATAAAGCATCTCCAAACGCTTATCTGAAATTCCCACCAATGAATTACATAAGTATCTCTATCTTATTTTATGTTTTATTTATCTTTTAATTATCAAAACTCCATAGCCATTTGAATCTGCCCGACTGAGATTTACAAGATGACCATAGCTTGCTTCAAACCAACAATCTCCGTGGGATCGACCCTTACTCACGTAAGGTATTACTTGGACAACCCAGTGCACTTGCTGGTCAGCTGTGCGAAGTTGTGAAAAGACGTGTGAATCATGGTATTGTGCACCAAGTTTTTGGAGCCATGCCAGGGGATAATAATTTCGTGCACCAGCACGCACACTTTGCTTTGTGTGCTTTTCCTTGTTTTCTTCATGTGTTCTCCCTTGTACATGCTTTCTTCCACTTTTGACTATCCATTCTTGCCTCTATGACCTGAAATTACTCAACAAATATGTCATGGCATCAAATGGAATAAAAGTAGAATTAAATTGCTCATTTCAAGCATAAAATTGCATGTTTTCATATTTAAGTCCAAGTTAGGGGCAAAACACAAAAGTATGCTATTTGGGTACTTAAGTGTGAGTTTATGTACTAGAATCCATCCAAATTGAGTCAAAATATATCATTAAATATGGACTCATCAATGACACACACCCAATACCAAACTTTGGTTTGATGTTAGGAGGAATGGTATTGGTTCCCACCAAAAGAGGCTTGAGCTATAAACTCTGCTTCACTCTTCATGCAAGCGCCTCCTTCACCTAAGTGTTGTATGGGTCTAAAAATCTTGAAGACCAAATAATCTTCATGCATCCTCAGAACAAAATCACTTTTTTCCACATGGATCAGAGCTCTCCTAGTGGCCAAGAATGGTCTTCCTAAGATTATAGAGTCGTTTTCATCCTCTCCCATGTCAAGGATCACGAAATCTGCTGGGAGGAAGAGAATATCCCACCTTGACCAAGATATTCTCCACTATTCCATGTGCATGTTTCAGAGATTTATCTGTCATAAATAATGCTATCCTTGTTGGTTGTGCATCTTGAATTTGTAGCTTTTTCATCACAGACAAGGGCATTAAATTGATACTTGCACTAAGATCACATAGGGCTTTGTCAAAGGTTATGCTCCCAATAGTGCATGGGATATGAAAGTTCCCTTGATTTGGCATCTTTCTTGGTAATTTGCTCTAAATTATTGCGCTACATTCCTTGGTCAGGACCACTGTTTTATCTCCTTTTAAGATATTCTTCTTAGAGAGTAAGCCTTTCATGAACTTGACATGGAGAGACATTTGCTCCAGAACCTCAGCAAAAGAAATATTGATTTACAACTTTCTAAAAACTTTCAAGAACTGTGAGAAATGCTTGTCCTTGATCTCCTTTTGGAGCTTCTGAGGGTATGGCATCTTCGACTTGTACTCTGATGCTTTGGGTGGGGCGTGTGCTATGGTACCCTCAGTCTTTTCTGAAGCTTTTGTTTCCTCTGATCCCTTAGCAACTTGCACTTCCTCCTCTGTCACTGGTTCACTTACCAATATGATAGTCTTGCACTCTTCTCTTAGATTAGGCACTGTGTCACTAGAAAGAGTGAAAGGTCTCTCAGGTATTCACTTTTCTATCTGGTCTATTCTCATCTCCAGATTCCTAAGTACTTGCTTGCTCAACTGACCTACTTGTATCTCCAAGTTCCAAAGTGAAGCTTTGGTCTTCTACATGAAACTCTGACTGTTCTTGGAGAGTTATGCAACTATAGAAGCTAAGTCAGAAGTATTCTGAGGCTGAGAGGGTACTTGTTGTGGCTAAGAGGCTTGAAACTAACGGTTGTTAAAATTATTTTGACTAAAACCTCCATGAGAATTTTTAAAGTTCGGTTGCGTCTGAGATTGGTCCCTCCACCCAAAGTTGGGATAATTCCTCCATCCCTGATCAAATGTCTTAGAATAGGGATCATTATTGGGATTTCTGGAGGAGTTGCCCATGAAATTAACCTGCTCAGGAGTAAACTGGCCATAATCATAAGTCTCACCTTGAGGGAAGCCACCACTCATATCATAAGAAGTGTCTTGAGTACTGACGGCTGAGAATTGCATTACACTCAAGTGTTGTGTAATAGCATTAATTTATTGAGACATAGCCTTGTTTTGGGCAAGAATAGCATCCAAGCTATCCAACTCCATGACTTCTTTCTTCACGGATGTCCTCTCAGAAGAGTATAAATATTGGTTGTTAGCAACCATCTCAATCAACTTCATAGCTTCATCAAGGGTCTATTTCATATGGAGTGACCCTCCTGCAGAATTATCCAGAAATATCTTGGCGGTCTCAGAGACTCCATCATAGAATATATGCAACTGAATCCAATAAGAGAACATATCAGAAAGACACTTCCTAAGCATCAACTTGTACCTTTCCCAGGCTTGATAGAGAGACTCTCCCTCTCTCTGCCTAAAGGTCTGAATGTCCGTCCTCAGCTTAATCAGCTTCTAAGGTGGAAAGAACTTGGTCAAAAACCTGTTGACTACCTTATCCCAGGTGTCCAAGCTCTCCTTGAGGTGAGTGTCAAGCAACTGTTTAGCTCTGTCCCGTATAGAAAATGGGAAGAAAAGTAGCTTATAGACATCAGCATGGACTCTGTTAGTCTTCACAGTGTCACAGATCTACAAAAAATTAGAAATAAACAAGTTTGGGTCTTCTTGTGGGAGTCCATGAAATTGGCAATTCTACTATGGTGCACGAATTGTGAATCACACTTTTCACAACCCGTACCACTAACCAGCAAGTGCACTGGGTCGTCCAAGTAATACCTTATGTGAGTAAGGGTCGATCCCACGGAGATTGTTGGTTTGAAACAAGCTATGGTTATCTTGCAACTCTTAGTCAGGATATTAATTTGTGGTTATCAGTTGACTTGCAAATGAACAAGAAAGCATGAATTAAAGGTTACTTGTTATGCAGTAATGTTATGTTGGAGTTTTGGAGATGCTTTGTCTTCTGAATCTCTGCTTTCCTTTGTCTTCTTGTTCACACACGCACGTTCCTCCTATGGTAAGCTGTGTGTTGGTGGATCACCGTTGTCAATGGCTACCATCCGTCCTCTCAATGAAAATGGTCCAGGTGCGCTGTCACCGTACGGCTAATCATCTGTAGGTTCTCGATCATACCGGAATAGGATTTACTATCCTTTTATGTCTGTCACTGCGCCCAGCACTCGCGAGTTTGAAGCTCGTCACAGTCATCCAATCCCTGAATCCTACTCGGAATACCACAGACAAGGTTTACACTTTCCAGATTTTCAAGGATGCTGCCAATGAATTCTAGCTTATACCACGAAGATTCTGATTAAGGAATCTAAGAGATATTCATTCAATCTAATGTAGAACGGAGGTGGTTGTCAGGCATGCGTTCATAGGTTGAGAATGGTGATGAGTGTCACGGATCATCACATCCATCATATTGAAGTGCGAATGAACATCTTAGATAGAAACAAGCGTGTTTGAATAGAAAATAGAAATAATTGCATTAATTCATCGAGACACAGCAGAGCTCCTCACCCCCCAACAATGGAGTTTAGAGACTCATGCCATCAAAGATACAAAGTTCATATCTAAAAATGTCATGAGGTACAAAATAAGTCTCTAAAAGTTGTTTAAATACTAAACTAGTAACCTAGGTTTACAGAAAATGAGTAAACTAAGATGGGTAGTGCAAAAATCCACTTTTTGGGCCCACTTAGTGTGTGCTGGGACTGAGACTTAAGCTTCTCACGTGCCTGGGCTGTTTCTGGAGTTGAACATCAGGTTGTAACCTGTTTCTGGCGTTGAACTCCAACTTGTAACCTGTTTCTGGCGCTGAACGCCAGACTGCAACACGGAACTAGCGTTGAACGCCAGTTTACGTTGTCTATATTCGCGCAAAGTATGAACTATAATATATTGCTGGAAAGCCCTGGATGTCTACTTTCCAACCCAATTGAGAGCGTGCCAATTGGACTTCTGTAGCTCCAGAAAATCCATTTCGAGTGCAGGGAGGTCAAAATCCAACAGCATCTGCAGTCCTTTGTCAGCCTCTAAATCAGATTTTTGCTTAGGTCCCTCAATTTCAGCCAGAAAATACCTGAAATCACAGAAAAATACACAAACTCATAGTAAAGTCCAGAAATGTGATTTTTAATTAAAAACTAATAAAAATATACTAAGAACTAATTAAATCATACTAAAAACTATGTAAAAACAATGCCAAAAAGTGTATAAATTATCCGCTCATCACAACACCAAACTTAAATTGTTGCTTGTCCCCAAGGAACTGAAAAATCAATTAGGATAAAAAGAAGAGAATATACTATAAATTCCAAACTATCAATGAAACTTAGCTCCAATCAGATGAGCGGGACTAGTAGCTTTTTGCCTCTTGAATAGTTTTGGCATCTCACTTTATCCATTGAAGTTCAGAATGATTGGCATCTATAGGAACTTAGAATTTAAATAGTGTTATTGATTCTCGTAGTTCAGTATGTTGATTCTTGAACACAGCTACTTTATGAGTCTTGGCCGTGGCCCTAAGCACTCTGTTTTCCAGTATTACCACCGGATACATACATGCCACAGACACATAACTGGGTTAACCTTTTCAGATTGTGACTCAGCTTTGCTAAAGTCCCCAATTAGAGGTGTCCAGGGTTCTTAAGCACACTCTTTTTTTTGCTTTGGACCTCGACTTTAACCGCTCAGTCTCAAGTTTTCACTTGACACCTTCACGCCACAAGCACATGGTTAGGGACAGCTTGGTTTAGCCGCTTAGGCCAGGATTCTATTCTTTTAGGCCCTCCTATCCACTGATGCTCAAAGCCTTGGATCTTTTTTATTACCCTTGCCTTTTGGTTTTAAGGGCTATTGGCTTTTTCTGCTTGCTTTTTCTTTTTCTTTTTTCTCTCTTTTTTTTCGCTATTTTTTTCTTTTCTCTTTTTTTTTTTGCAAGCTTTATATTCACTGCTTTTTCTTACTTCAAGAATCATTTTTATGATTTTTCAGATTATCAATAACATTTCTCCTTTTCATAATTCTTTCAAGAGCCAACAATTTTAACATTCATAAACAACAAGATCAAAAGACATATGCACTGTTCAAGCATTCATTCAGAAAACAAAAAGTATTGTCACCACATCAATATAATTAAACTAAATTCAAGGATAAATTCGAAATTCATGTACTTCTTGTTCTTTTGAATTAGAAACATTTTTCATTTAAGAGAGGTGAAGGATTCATAGGACACTCATAGCTTTAAGACATAGTTACTAGACACTAATGATCATATAGTAAAGTGATAAACCACTATTTTATGGTTTATCTTGTACTCAATTGAGTGGTTTTTATCAACTCTTTACCCACTTATTCATACTATTTGCATGTTTTACATTTTCCTTCCTGGTTTTGTGCTATGATTGAAAACATGCTTCTTTGATCTTATATTTACTTATTATTAATCCTCTCTTATCACCATTAGATGCCTTGATATGTGTGTTAAGTGTTTTCAGAGATTACAGGGCAGGAATGACTCAGAGGATGGAAAGGAAGCATGCAAAAGTGGAAGGAATACAAGAAGTTGGAGAAACTGCTAAGCTGTCCAGCCTGACCTCTTTGCACTCAAACGGCTATAACTTTAGCTACAGAGGTCCAAACGACGCGTTTCTAGTTACGTAGGAAAGCTAACGTTCGGGGCTTCAATTTGATATATAATTTGTCATAGTTGCACCGATGCCATGCGACGCGAACGCGTGGGTCACGTGGACGCGTGACCTGGCCAACACCCAATCCGCGCGGCCGCATGGGCGACGCGGCCGCGTCACTTGTCCGCGACCTAAACGTAACAGAAATCGCAGGGGGTGATTTCTGGGCTACTTTTGACCCAGTTTTCAGCCCAGAACACACAGATTAGAGGCTATAAAGTGGGAGAATGCATCCATTCATAGAGAGTTCGCATTTTTATTATTTTCCATGATTTAGATTTAGTTTTGAGAGGGAGATTCTCTCCTCTCTCTCTTAGGATTAGGATTTAGGACTTCTCTCCTTAGGAGTAACTCTGGATCCCAGGTTTAATGTTCCTTTATTTTAAACTTCCTTTTTATTTTTATTTATTCCAATACTTTAGATGATTATTTATTTTGCCATTTGAATTACGAATTGTTCCATGTTACAGATTATTATTTGAATTTAATGTTATTTGAGGTAATTCAGTTATTAATTGTTCTCTTTAATTTAAAGTTATTATTGCTTCCCATCTGAGGACATTTTTATTCCAGCAGTTTTAATTTCCTTTCCTTTTGGTCTTGGTTAAGAAATTAGTAACTCAGGAGTTATCCAATTCAACAACATAATTGTTAATTGTTATCTTGCCAATTGAATCGAACTTCGATAATCCCAATCTTTTCTTCGGAAATAAATAGGATTCGAAGAGCAACCCAATTTGTCCCTTGACCTTCCTTTGCTTTAGTAAAGGTTAACAAAGTGGAATTAAGACTCAATTATCATCGTTATTGATAAGGATAACTAGGATAGGATCTCTAATTTCTCTTACCTTGCCACAAGTTGCTTTACAGTTATTTTATTTATTTTGAATTGCTATTTAAATCACTTGTTCTTCATTTACTTTACTTGTCATTAAATTACTTATTCACCTTTCTTGAGACCCCGAATTACTACTTTTATAACCAATAATAAGAACATACTTCCCTGCAGTTCCTTGAGAAGACGACCCGAGGTTTGAATACTCGGTTAACAATTTTTAAGGGATTTGTTACTTGTGACACCCAAAACGTTTGTATGAAAGAACTTCTATTTGGTTTAGAAGCTATACTTGCAACGAGAATTTATTCTTAAATTCTAGACCACGCAAAAGTTCTCTCGTCAAAATGGCGCCGTTGCCGGGGAACTGCTAACGTGTGCCTTATTATTGGTTATTGTAAATATTTCTCTTTTGCTTGTTTATTTATTTCTATTTTATTTTTTATTTTTTTTATTTCTATCTCACGCGGCCACGTGCCCCACGCGGCCGCGTCACATCCTACTAAGTGGCCACTCGCGCGATCGCATGCCCCACGCGATCGTGTCACCCAATATTTGGCAATTAATGATTTTTGAACAGAGAGTTGTGCGAGAGCGAGGCTGCCCTCGCGCCAATAGCATAAAACGGATCACGCGACCGCGTGACCGACGCGACCGCGTCAATCAGTTTAAGCGCAAGCCGCGCGACCGCGTGCCCCACGCGACTGCGTTGCCTGCGCCGCACAACTTATCCTAATTTGCCAAATATCTTATCTTTTCTTCCCCAATCCTAATTTTTCCTCCCTCCTCTCTTACTTACTTCTTCTTCCCTTCTTTCCCTTCTCATTCTTATTATCTTTCATTTTATTTTATTTTAATCTATTTGCATACTTGCATTCAATGCATTTTAATTTTGTGCATAATTTTATTTTCTTTTCTAAATTTTTTATTTTTCCATTAGTGTTAAAAAAAAAACTCTTATTCAAACTGTTGCATCTTTTCTTGAATTTACTTTGGTAACTTGTTTTACACTGTGGGATGATATTAATTATCTGTCAATGCCAATCTTTTATGATACTTGCACATTCACTTGCATTGGCATGAACTTATATTGATATTTTCATTACCCACACACCTCCCCTTTGTTGCATATTCTGCACCACTGGTATGCCATGGCTTCTATTGTTTTCTCACTTGCATGTTGTAGCTACCATGTAATTGAGACCCTTATTATTTGGCATTAACCCACCTAGACTGTATTTATTTTTTTATCTTTATTCCTAGGTTACTCTTCTTCCCTTTTTCTTTCAGGATGGCCGCCCGGAAGAGAACCGGGAGACAGGCAAGTCAATCTGCACAATCTATAGAGAAAAGCATCAGTTGAAGCCACCCGTCCACTTGCACATCCTAACATGCACCGAGGACGGTGCAATCTTTAAGTGTGGGGAGGTCGATACCGATCTCCATGGGTTAGTACCTTTCTGTTTCAATACCAATGTTTAAATTTTCTTTATTAAATTAGTTGTTGCATTTACATGTTTGATTGCATATTTATTTGATTTTGTGCATTTAGTTACTACTTGGTTAAAGTAATAAGTTTCTTTTTAAGACCCTATTTTTTGAAAAATTTTACTAATTTAAATTAAAAATTAAAATTTTTTATTGTTTGAAATTGTATTTGGAACATGGTTTTTGAGCCAAAGAACACACAACCTGTGAGATTTGAGCTTATTTATATGGTTACATTATTTAACCATAAATATTTTTTTCCTGTGTGTTTTCTTTTCTATAATTGCAATCTTTGCTTTGTTCCATTCTATATGTCCAATATTTAGTGTATTTACATGCTTGCATATGATTGAGGCCATTGTTTGATTTTAGCTCACTTATCCCAAATAAGCCTATCTTTTACATCACCCTTGTTAGCCACTTTGAACTTTTTAATCCCCTCTTGTTCTATAAACCAAATTACTAGCCTTAAGCAGAAAAACAAAATAAAAATCCCAAGTTGAATCCTTGGTTAGCTTAAGATAGATATTGTGTATAATTTAAGTGTGGAAAATTTTATGGAAACATGGGATGATAGAAAAAAGAAAAAAAGGGGGGAATTAAATTGAATAAGTTATTTCAAAAAATTTGGGAAGCATGCTAATGTGAAATCAAAAATAATTAAATTACCATGTGCATTGAAAAAAAAAATACATACATATATATATATATTAAGGGGATACAAAAAAAAAGAGAGAAAAAAAAAGAAAAGAGAAGAAAAATAATATGACCCCAAATGTAAAATAAAAAGGATCAATGCACATGGGACAAAATTTAAAAAAATAAGTTTGATACATGAGCATGCAATACAAAAGTGGGAAAATTTTGGGTAGCTAGGTAAAGCATTTTTAAATTATATAAATTATGTATATGTTAGGTGAGATCTTAGACTAATCAAGGATTCACTTTGTAAGCTCACTTAGCCATATATATACCTTGACCCTTACCTTAGCCCCATTACAACCTTGAAAAAGACCTCATGATGTTTGCATTGGTATGCTAAATATTTGTTGATTGGTTAGATGAAGAACAAGGTTTAGAAAGCATGACTAGAGAAGAGTAGAGTGAATAACCCTATACACTTGAGAGATTAGAGTGATATACACTACCAGTGAGGGTTCAATGCTTGATTCTATGTTCCCTGCTTTCATGAGCTGTCTTCTTACAAGTTTACTTGCTTTTTATTGTATAATTTGAATTAGTGGAATTTGATTTATGTTTGTCTTGGAGAACTTATTTATTTTTAACCAAGTAGGTAGAAGCATTTCACATTTAGTTGCATTCATATAGATAGGATTGCATTTCATACATCCTACCATTCCTCTTCATCTTTATAGCTTCTCTTGAGCTTAGCATGAGGACATGCTATTGTTTAAGTGTGGGGAGGTTGATAAACCACTATTTTATGGTTTATCTTGTACTCAATTGAGTGGTTTTTATCAACTCTTTACCCACTTATTCATACTATTTGCATGTTTTACATTTTCCTTCCTGGTTTTGTGCTATGATTGAAAACATGCTTCTTTGATCTTATATTTGCTTATTATTAATCCTCTCTTATCACCATTAGATGCCTTGATATGTGTGTTAAGTGTTTTCAGAGATTACAGGGTAGGAATGACTCAGAGAATGGAAAGGAAGCATGCAAAAGTGGAAGGAATACAAGAAGTTGGAGAAACTGCTAAGCTGTCCAGCCTGACCTCTTTGCACTCAAACGGCTATAACTTTAGCTACAGAGATCCAAACGACGCGGTTTCAGTTGCGTTGGAAAGCTAACGTTCGGGGCTTTGATTTGATATATAATTTGTCATAGTTGCACCAATGCCAGGCGACGTGAACGCGTGGGTCACGCGGACGCGTGGGTCACGCGGACGCGTGACCTGGCCAACACCCAATCCGCGCGGCCGCATGGGCGACGCGGCCGCGTCACTTGTCCGCGACCTAAACGTAATAGAAATCGCAGGGGGCGATTTCTGGGCTGCTTTTGACCCAGTTTTCAGCCCAGAACACACAAATTAGAGGCTATAAAGAGGGAGAATGAATCCATTCATAGAGAGTTCGCATTTTTATTATTTTCCATGATTTAGATTTAGTTTTGAGATGGAGATTCTCTCCTCTCTCTCTTAGGATTAGGATTTAGGACTTCTCTCCTTAGGAGCAACTCTAGATCCCAGGTTTAATGTTCCTTTGTTTTAAAATTACCTTTTATTTTTATTTATTCCAATACTTTAGATGATTATTTATTTTGCCATTTGAATTGCGAATTGTTCCATGTTAAAGATTATTATTTGAATTTAATGTTATTTGAGGTAATTCAGTTATTAATTGTTCTCTTTAATTTAAAGTTATTATTGCTTCCCATCTGAGGACATTTTTATTCCAGCAGTTTTAATTTCCTTTCCTTTTGGTCTTGGTTAAGAAATTAGTAACTCAGGAGTTATCCAATTCAACAGCATAATTGTTAATTGTTATCTTGCCAATTGAATCGAACTTCGATAATCCCAATCTTTTCTTCGGAAATAAATAGGATTCGAAGAGCAACCCAATTTGTCCCTTGACCTTCCTTTGCTTTAGTAAAGGTTAACAAAGTGGAATTAAGACTCAATTATCATCGTTATTGATAAGGATAACTAGGATAGGATCTCTAATTTCTCTTACCTTGCCACAAGTTGCTTTACAGTTATTTTATTTATTTTGAATTGCTATTTAAATCACTTGTTCTTCATTTACTTTACTTGTCATTAAATTACTTATTCACCTTTCTTGAGACCCCGAATTACTACTTTTATAACCAATAATAAGAACATACTTCCCTGCAGTTCCTTGAGAAGACGACCCGAGGTTTGAATACTCGGTTAACAATTTTTAAGGGATTTGTTACTTGTGACACCCAAAACGTTTGTATGAAAGAACTTCTATTTGGTTTAGAAGCTATACTTGCAATGGGAATTTATTCTTAAATTTTAGACCACGCAAAAGTTCTCTCGTCATAAAGACACAAACATAAATAAAACATAAAACTTAAAAATGAAAAACATGAAAATAAGAACAAGGAGATTAAGGAAGGAGTCCACCTTAGTGAGGGTGGCGTCTTTCTCTTCTTGAAGAACCAATGGTGCTCTTGAGCTCCTCTATGTCTCTTCCTTGTCTTTGTTGTTCCTCCCTCATAGCTCTTTGATCTTCTCTAATTTCATAGAGGATGATGGAGTGCTCTTGGTGCTCCATCCTTAGTTGTCCCATGTTGGAAGTTAATTCTCCTAGGGAGGTGTTGATTTGCTCCCAAAAATTCTGTGGAGGAAAGTGCATCCCTTGAGGCATTAGTGGTTATGAAAAAAAAGCAATGTTTTTTCCACACCAAACTTAAAATGTTTGCTCGTCCTCGAGCAAACGAAGAAAGAATAGAAGAAGGAGAAGAAGATATGGAGGAGAGGGAGAGATGTGTATGGTGAAGAGGTGATGGGGAAGAGAGATTGAGGTGATTGGTGAAGAAGAAAGAAGGTGAATTGAGGTAGGTGGGGATCCTGTGGGGTCCACAGATCCTGAGATGTCAAGGATTAACATCCCTGCATCAATTAGGCATGTAGAATGCCTTTGCATACAAGTCTAGCGTTTAGACGCCGGATTGATGCTTGTTTTGGGCGTTCAACGCCCATGTGCAACATGTTTCTGGCGTTGAACGCCAGTTCCATGCTTGTTTTTGGCGTTCAGCGCCAGCTCTCCTCAGGGTATATTCCTGGCGTTCAAACACCAGGATGTTGCTTGTTTCTGGCGTTCAGCGCCAGATCCATGCTCTGTTCTGGCGTTGAACGCCAGCCAGATGCTCCTTACTGGCGTTTAAACGCCAGTAAGTCCTTCCTCCAGGGTGTGATTTTCCTTCTGCTGTTTTTGATTCTGTTTTTAATTTTTGTATTTATTTTGTGACTCCACATGATCATGAACCTAATAAAACATGAAAGAACAATAAAATAAAAATAAAATTAGACAAATAAAAATTGGGTTGCCTCCCAACAAGCGCTTCTTTATTGTCTTTAGCTAGACCTTGCTGAGCTTTTAATCTAGCCTCAGCGTTGAGCACTCTTGCTCAACATTACCTTCAAGATAGTGCTTGATTCTCTGTCCATTAACAATGAACTTCTTATTAGAATCAATGTCTTGAAGCTCCACATAGCCATATGGTTACACACTTGTAATCACATATAGTCCCCTCCACCAGGATTTCAGTTTCCCGGGGAATAGCCTGAGCCTAAACTTAAACAGCAGAACCTTCTGTCCTGGTTCAAAGACCCTAGATGACAGCTTTCTGTCATGCCACCTTTTTGCTTTCTCTTTGTAAAGCTTGGCATTTTTGAAAGCAGTGAGTCTGAATTCCTCTAGCTCATTTAGCTGGAGCAATCTTTTTTCTCCAGCTAATCTGGCATCAAAGTTTAGAAATCTGGTTGCCCAGTAGACTTTATGTTCCAGTTC
Source organism: Arachis ipaensis (assembly GCF_000816755.2). Taxonomy (NCBI): domain Eukaryota; kingdom Viridiplantae; phylum Streptophyta; class Magnoliopsida; order Fabales; family Fabaceae; genus Arachis; species Arachis ipaensis. The sequence continues at coordinate 113,048,183 of NC_029789.2, forward strand.
CACGGGCAGATGACAGGCCTTACCATATACAAGCTGGTATGGGGAGGTCCCTATAGGAGTCTTGAATGCTGTTCTGTAAGCCCACAGAGCATCATCCAAGCTTCTCGCCCAATCCTTTCTACGGGTACTTACAGTCCGTTCCAGGATTCTTTTTAGTTCTCTATTAGAGACTTCAGCTTGCCCATTTGTCTGTGGATGATATGGAGTTGCCACCTTGTGGCTAATTCCATACCGGACCATAGCAGAGTAAAGCTGTTTATTGCAAAAGTGAGTGCCCCCATCACTAATTAGTGCTCTAGGGACACCAAACCTACTGAAGATATGTTTCTGGAGGAACTTTAGCACTGTCTTAGTATCATTAGTGGGTGTGGCAATGGCCTCTACCCATTTTGATACATAGTCGACTGCCACCAGAATATAAGTGTTTGAGTATGATGGTGGGAAAGGCCCCATGAAGTCAATACCCCATACATCAAACAACTCAATCTCCAAGATCCCTTGCTGAGGCATGGCGTAACTATGAGGTAGATTACCAGCTCTCTGGCAGCTGTCACAGTTACGCACAAACTCTCGCGAGTCTTTATAGAGAGTGGGCCAGTAGAAACCACATTGGAGGACTTTTGTAGCTGTTCACTCACCTCCGAGATGTCCTCCATATTGTGATCCATGACAATGCCATAAGATCTTCTGTGCTTCTTCTCTAGGCACACACCTATGAATTATTCCGTCTGCACATCTCTTAAAGAGATATGGTTCATCCCACAAGTAGTACTTTGCATCAATAATTAATTTTTTCTTTTGTTGCCTGCTGTACTCTTTGGGTATGAACCTTGCAGCTTTATAGTTTGCAATGTCTGCAAACCATGGTGTTTCCTGAATGGCAAACAAATGCTCATCCGGAAAGGTTTCAGAGATCTCAATAGAGGGAAAGGACGCCCCTTCTACTGGTTCTATCCGGGACAGATGATCAGCCACTTGGTTCTCTGTCCCTTTTCTGTCTCTTATTTCTATATCAAACTCTTGCAGAAGCAACACCCATCTTATGAGCCTGGGCTTTGAATCCTGCTTTGTGAGTAGATATTTAAGAGCAGCATGGTCAGTGTACACAATCACTTCTGATCCTACTAAGTATGATCTAAACTTGTCAATGGCATAAACCACTGCAAGAAATTCTTTTTCTGTGGTTGTGTAATTTTTTTGGGCATCATTTAAAACACGGCTAGCATAATAAATGACATGCAGAAACTTGTTATGCCTCTGTCCCAGTACTGCACCAATGGCATGGTCACTGGCATCACACATTAGTTCAAATGGTAATGTCCAATCTGGTGCAGAAATAACTGGTGCTGTGACCAGCTTATCTTTCAGGGTTTCAAACGCCTGCAGACACTCTGTGTCAAACACAAAGGGCGTGTCAGCAGCTAGCAGATTGCTCAGAGGTTTTGTGATTTTTGAAAAATCCTTTATAAACCTCCTATAGAATCCTGCATGCCCTAGAAAGCTTCTGATTGCCTTAACATTGGCAGGTGGTGGTAATTTTTCAATTACTTTCACTTTAGCTTGATCCACCTCTATTCCCTTGTTCGAAATTTTATACCCAAGGACAATTCCTTTAGTCACCATAAAGTGACATTTTTCCCAGTTTAAAACCAGGTTGGTCTCTTGGCATCTTTTCAAAACCAGTGTCAGGTGATCAAGACAGGAGCTGAATGAGTCTCCATATACTGAGAAGTCATCCATGAAGACTTCCAGAAATTTTTCCACCATATCAGAGAAAATAGAGAGCATGCATCTGTGAAAGGTTGCAGGCGTATTACACAGCCCAAATGGCATCCTTCTATAAGCAAACACTCCAGATGGACATGTGAATGCTGTTTTCTCTTGATCCTGGAGATCTACTGCAATTTGATTGTAGCCTGAATAGCCATCCAAAAAGCAGTAATAATCATGACCTGCTAGTCTTTCTAGCATCTGGTCTATGAATGGTAAAGGAAAATGATCCTTTCTAGTGGCTGTATTGAGCCTTCTGTAGTCAATACACATGCGCCACCCTGTAACTGTTCTTATAGGAACCAGTTCATTTTTTTCATTATGAACCACTGTCATGCCTCCCTTTTTGGGGACAACTTGGACAGGGCTCACCCAGGGGCTATCAAAAATAGGATAAATAATCCTAGCCTCTAGTAATTTGGTGACCTCTTTCTGTACCACTTCCTTCATGGCTGGATTTAGCCGCCTCTGTGGTTGAACCACTGGCTTAGCATCATCCTCCAATAGGATCTTGTGCATGTATCTAGCTGGGCTTATTCCCTTAAGGTCACCTATGGACCACCCAAGAGTTGTCTTGTGTGTCCTTAGCACCTGAATTAGTGCTTCCTCTTCCTGTGGATTTAAAGCAGAGCTTATGATCACTGGAAAAGTGTCACCTTCTCCCAGAAATGCATATTTCAGGAATGGTGGTAATGGTTTGAGCTCCATGCTTGTTTCTGGCGTTCAGCACCAGATCCATGCTCTGTTCTGGCGTTGAACACCATCCAGATGCTCCTTACTGGTGTTTAAACGCCAGTAAGTCCTTCCTCCAGGGTGTGATTTTCCTTCTGCTGCTTTTGATTCTGTTTTTAATTTTTGTATTTATTTTGTGACTCCACATGATCATGAACCTAATAAAACATAAAAGAACAATAAAATAAAAATAAAATTAGATAAATAAAAATTGGATTGCCTCCCAACAAGCGCTTCTTTATTGTCTTTAGCTGGACCTTGCTGAGCTTTTAATCTAGCCTCAGCTTTGAGCATTCTTGCTCAACATTGCTTTCAAGATAATGCTTGATTCTCTGTCCATTAACAATGAACTTCTTATTAGAATCAATGTCTTGAAGCTCCACATAGCCATATGGTGACACACTTGTAATCACATATGGTCCCCTCCACCGGGATTTCAGTTTTCCGGGGAATAGCCAGAGCCTAGAGTTAAATAGCAGAACCTTCTGCCCTGGTTTAAATACTCTAGATGACAGCTTTTCTGTCATGCCACCTTTTTGCTTTCTCTTTGTAAAGCTTGGCATTTTCGAAAGCATTGAGTCTGAATTCCTCTAGCTCATTTAGTTGGAGCAATCTTTTTTCTCCAGCTAATTTGGCATCAAAATTTCAGCTAATTTTGCCTCTTGAATAGTTTTGGCATCTCACTTTATCCATTGAAGTTCAGAATGATTGGCATCTATAGGAACTTAGAATTTAGATAGTGTTATTGATTCTCCTAGTTCAGTATGTTGATTCTTGAACACGACTACTTTATGAGTCTTGGCCGTGGCCCTAAGCACTCTGTTTTCCAGTATTACCACCGGATACATACATGCCACAGACACATAATTGGGTGAACCTTTTCAGATTGTGACTCAGCTTTGCTAAAGTCCCCAATTAGAGGTGTCCAGGGTTCTTAAGCACACTCTTTTTTTTGCTTTGGACCTCGACTTTAACCGCTCAGTCTCAAGTTTTCACTTGACACCTTCACGCCACAAGCACATGGTTAGGGACAGCTTGATTTAGCCACTTAGGCCAGGATTCTATTCCTTTAGGCCCTCCTATCCACTGATGCTCAAAGCCTTGGATCCTTTTTATTACCCTTGCCTTTTGGTTTTGAGGGATATTGGCTTTTTCTGCTTGCTTTTTCTTTTTTTTTTCTCTCTCTTTTTTTTTTTTTGAAAAAGATTTGAATTTTGAAATTTTAAAACTAAGATAAGATAAAATTTTGAAATTGAAATCTGAATTTTTATGAAAAATTTCAAAATATTTGCTTAAAAAATAGTTAGAAAAGATATTTTTTATTTTTGAATTTTATGATGAAAGAGAAAAACACACAAAAGACACACAACTTAAAATTTTTAGATCTAATGCTCCTTGTTTTCGAAAATTTTGGAGGAAAAACACCAAGGAACACCAAACTTAAAAATTTTAAGATCAAAACACAAGGAAGACTCAAGAACACTTTGAAGACTCACAAGAACACAAGAACATGAAGAAAGAACACCAAACTTAAAATTTTTAGGAAACCTCAATAAAATTTTCGAAAATTATAGAAAGATTAACAAGAAAACACCAAACTTAAAGTTTGGCACAAGATTTAATCAAAGAAAAATTATTTTTGAAAAAAAAAAGATTTTAAAAGAAGATACCCAATTACCAAGAACATAAACCAACGCTCTAGCCAATTGAGCTGTAAATGTAACACTTGTTTTGAAGAAGTATTTTTAATAACTAAGAAAAAAAATTTTTTTTTTTTTGAAAACTAATGTTTTGAAAAAAGCACAAGAAAAACAAGAAAAGAAACAGGAAAAACTAAAGATCAAATAAGAAAAATAAACAAGAACAACTTGAAGATCCAGGAAAAATAAAGAACACAAATTCAAAAATTTAAAGAAAAATATAAAATATGCAATTGACACCAAACTTAAAATATAAAACTAAACTCAAATAGAAAGACTCAATTATTAGTAAAAAAAAATTAAAATTTCGAAAAAAAATTTTGAAAAAGAAAATAAGGATTCTAAAATTTTAACAAGAACAATAATAAAAGACTCAAAGACAAATTACAGATAAAAAAAAGAAAAATAAAAATTTTCGAAAGATTTTTGAAAAGAAAGTAAAAGACTCTGACCCAAAAGACAAAATCTTCCTAATCTAAGCAACAAGATGAACCGTCAGTTGTTCAAACTCGAACAATCCCCGGCAACGGCGCCAAAAACTTGGTGCACGAATTGTGAATCACACTTTTCACAACCCGTACCACTAACCAGCAAGTGCACTGGGTCGTCCAAGTAATACCTTACGTGAGTAAGGGTCGATCCCACGGAGATTGTTGGTTTGAAACAAGCTATGGTTATCTTGCAACTCTTAGTCAGGATATTAATTTGTGGTTATCAGTTGACTTGCAAATGAACAAGAGAGCATGAATTAAAGGTTACTTGTTATGCAGTAATGGAGAATATGTTGGAGTTTTGGAGATGCTTTGTCTTCTGAATCTCTGCTTTCCTTTGTCTTCTTGTTCACACACGCACGTTCCTCCTATGGCAACCTGTGTGTTGGTGGATCACCGTTGTCAATGGCTACCATCCGTTCTCTCAGTGAAAATGGTCCAGGTGCGCTGTCACTGCACGGCTAATCATCTGTAGGTTCTCGATCATACCGGAATAGGATTTACTATCCTTTTGCGTCTGTCACTACGCCCAGCACTCGCGAGTTTGAAGCTCGTCACAGTCATCCAATCTCTGAATCCTACTCGGAATACCACAGACAAGGTTTAGACTTTCCAGATTCTCAAGGATGCTGCCAATGAATTCTAGCTTATACTACGAAGATTCTGATTAAGGAATCTAAGAGATATTCATTCAATCTAATGTAGAACGGAGGTGGTTGTCAGGCACGCGTTCATAGATTGAGAATGGTGATGAGTGTCACGGATCATCACATCCATCATATTGAAGTGTGAATGAACATCTTAGATAGAAACAAGCGTGTTTGAATAGAAAACAGAAATAATTGCATTAATTCATCGAGACACAGCAGAGCTCCTCACCCCCAACAATGGAGTTTAGAGACTCATGCCGTCAAAGATATAAAGTTCAGATCTAAAAATGTCATGAGGTACAAAATAAGTCTCTAAAAGTTGTTTAAATACTAAACTAGTAACCTAGGTTTACAGAAAATGAGTAAACTAAGATGGGTAGTGCAAAAATCCACTTTTGGGGCCCACTTAGTGTGTGCTGGGGCTGAGACTTAAGCTTCTCACGTGCCTGGGCTGTTTCTGGAGTTGAACGCCAGGTTGTAACCTGTTTCTGGCGTTGAACTCCAACTTGTAACCTGTTTTTGGCGCTGAACGCCAGACTGCAACATGGAACTGGCGTTGAACGCCAGTTTACATCGTTTATCTTCACGCAAAATATGAACTATTATATATTGCTAGAAAGCTCTGGATGTCTACTTTTCAACCCAATTGAGAGCGTGCCAATTGGACTCCTGTAGCTCTAGAAAATCTATTTCGAGTGCAGGGAGGTCAGAATCCAACAGCATCTGCAGTCCTTTGTCGGCCTCTGAATCAGATTTTTGCTTAGGTCCCTCAATTTCAGCCAGAAAATACCTGAAATCACAGAAAAACACACAAACTCATAGTAAAGTCCAGAAATATGATTTTTAATTAAAAACTAATAAAAATATACTAAGAACTAATTAAATCATACTAAAAACTATGTAAAAATAATGCCAAAAAGTGTATAAATTATCCGCTCATCATGCTACATACACCAGAGAGATCAACTGAGACTTCATCTCAAAGTTGTTTGCAGCAATAGAGGGTACAACAATGCTATTCCCATAGAAATTTGGGATAGCAGCAATATAAGAGCCGAGTGTTCTCCTAAGTTGTGCAGGCATATTAGGAAGAGGATTAACAACATTGGCATTAACTGTATTGTTGTTGTTGTTGAGCTCCATAGTGGACTCTTCAACTTCTTTCTCAAAATTATCCCTGAGGTTTTCACCGGCTTTATAAGCTCTAGCTTGTTGTAAACGCCGCCTCAAGGTCCTTTCAATCTCAGGATCAAAATCTAAAAGAGGTTCTTTATTCCTGTTCCTGCTCATAAACATAAAATAAAGAGAAGGTGGGAATCTCTACGTTAGAGTGTAGAGAATTCCCAGTGAGGTATCCTGTATAAAAGAAAATAAACTAAAATAAACTAAACAAATAACACTAAAAATTTTGAAAATAAAAAAAGAAGATAAGTCACTAAATTCGAAAACAAATGAAAGGGAGATTAATCAGGAAAAATAAAATAAAAATTACTAAGGGAGACACCAAACTTAATTTCAGAAATTAAGAAAAAATTTTAACTAAAACAAAACTCAAAATTTCAAAAATTTAAAGGATAAAATTAAATAAAAAGTAAAAACTAAGAACGCATAATCTAAGTAATCAGACAACGGTTTGTTGTCAATCACAGTTAATCCCTGGCAACAGCGCCAAAAACTTGGTGCGGATTTTCAAGAGCACAAACTAACCGGCAAGTGCAATGGGTTGTACCAAGTAATACCTCAGATGAGTGAAGGTCGATCCTACAAGGATTGATGAACTGAGCAACAATAGTCGAATGAATCACTTAGTCAGGCAAGCAAAAAGTGGTGTATTGAGAGTTGTAAATCGCATTAACAGAAACTCTGAGAGTAAGATAGCAAATAGTGGAATTGGTGTGAAATATATGTTAGAAAGCAGTTAAGGTTTCGGAGTTATTTATTCTTCTGGATTAAGTTTTCTTACTAATTATTTCAATTATGCAAGATTTATTTCATGGCAAACTGTAATTGACTAAACCCTAATTTCTTAGTCATTTAGTATCCTCTAACCTAATCAACCGCCAATTCCTTGGTCACTTAATATAGATTAGAGGGTTAGGTTCAATTCTAGTTTATTGGTCACAAAAACCCTAATTACCCAAATATAAGAGGATTATATTTCACGTATCCTGTTAAGTCCAAGTAATTAGCAGCTTAGGAGGAATTTACTTTTAAGCTAGTATTCAAGTGAGATAACTTTTCGAAGAATCACAAGAATTCATATAGAACAAGTGTTGTTCTTCTGATATACCCAGATTCATAAAATGAAGAATAAAAGTAATCCTTAAAACTGAAACAATACATTAATTAAACTAGAATAATAATAGTCTTAATCTATAGAAATAAACAAAGCTCCTAACCGTAACCAAGGAGGTTTAGTGGCTCATAACTCATAGAAAAAACTAGGGTTCAGAAAATGTGAAAATGTGAAAGTGCCAAAGAGAGAAGATCCCCTGAAGGGCTAAATCTTTTCGCTTTTATATCTAACCTAATTTGATTTAAAACTAAAATAAAATAGTAAATTCTAAACCTAAAAGATTTTGTTTGTAAATAAAAATAACTAAAATAAAAGATAATACAATAATTAAAAGCTAAATCCAACTAAAGATGCTCTATTAGTGAAAGTGTGATCCGACTCAATGGCGCTAAATGCCAGATTCGGCGTTTAGCTCCCTGGTGGGCAGAAGCTCCTCTTTTGATTCTGTCTTCCTGGCATTAAGCACCAGGCTTGGCGTTTAGCACCCCAATGGGCAAAGGGCTTCCACGCGTTTCTGAGTTGCTAGCGCTAAACGCCTAGGTCTGCATTTAGCGCCAGCTTGGCTATTTCCAAACTCTTCCTTTTTCTTACACATGAACTCTGCCAAACCAATCCAAACTTTATCTGAAATAATTAAACACCAAAGCAACTCAAAGTAGCATCCAAAAAGGTTTAAAACACTAGAATTAAATTAAAACCCAATAATTTTGTATGTAAAATAAATAGAAAATAAAGAAAAGATGCTCACGCATCAAGTCATGATTGCAATGACATGTAATGTTTGTAAGTTACTGGTATAAAGAACTTTTATTATTATAGCGACACGGTTTCGAGTTCAAGACTCCTATTTTATTGTTAAGTATATGGAAGTCGTCGTAATATCGTTGCTATCAGAGTGGCGCAGCCAAAAGTGTGACATTCTAGTAATAAGGTGTTTCATTTGATAATTTCTTAGTTTGACAGGATCCGAATGTAATATTAATTACCATCGAATTTATATATATAATCCAATAGTATATTCGACTATAAAGAGCGAATTTCTTGTAGTGAAACTACCTTCAAAAAGAAAATTATGTAGAAACTAGCCAAAAACATATTTTTTTTCTTTATACACATTTTAAGGAACATTGAGACAAAGACAACAGATGTATTTTTAAAGAATCTTTAATGCATTTTTCTCTATTTGATTTCATTTAGATTTATAAAATTTTAGTTGGGACTTAGGATATTGTAATTGTGTTAGAAAGAGTAAGAGTAACTTAAATTTCTTGAAATCTTAAGGTTGGAATAAGTTTAGTTCATTCAAATTGATAGATTTGATTTCTTGCACATGAAATTTGTAACAATAATGTGCCTGTGAAATATTGTTATGCAAATGATTTTGTTATTTGATATATGTGTATATATAGCTTGGGTGGATGCCATTATTTAGGGATGCACACGGATTGGATCGGATATAGTTAAAATTTCGATCCAATCCGCACTAAAATTATGAGCTCAAATTGAATCCAATATCCGTATTTTTTAGCTTCGGATCGGATGCGATCCGATACGATATGCACACAAATTTATAGATCAAATCGGATTGGGTATCGGATATAACCAGTTAAAGAATAAAAATAAAAAATATTCCTAGGAATTACAAATTAAGAAAAAGAGAAAAAACTTCAAAAAAAATTCTCTTGAAGAACCCGAACCATAATTCAAACAATAACAGAGACGATTGAATACTAGAAATTTCATAGTTAATAGTAGTTCCAAATTCAAAATAACAACAGTAGAACCAAAATTTTCTAATAGTAGTATATCTAAATTTAATAGTTGATAGAATCCATATTTAAAATAAAAAATTAAACTAGAATCCTAAACCTAGAACTTAAAAGAAATAGGAGCAGAACCCAGAACACAGAATTTAATAGAAACAGAAGCAGAAGCCAGAAGAAGACGCCGAAGCAAAAGCCAAAAGAAGAAGTAGAAGCTTGAAGCAGAACGGCGACGACGAACCTTAACAAACACTTGAACAAAGGCATTGAATAGAGGTGATGAGGATAAGATCAGAGCAAGGAACATTGGTGATAAGGTGAGCGGCAGAGGATTAGGGAAGAGGAGCAAATGGGATGAGGAAGAGAGGACTGCGGGGTCTGGTGCCACAGAGGAGAAGTAAGGAGGTGAAGCGAGTCGACAACCTCTGGTGTGGTGGCAAGGTTGAACGATAAGATGGAAGAGTCGATGAAGAGATGAGAGGAGGGAATGGGAATTAGGATTTTGAGCGAATGAGTATTAAAAAGAGATTATATATTTTTATTTATAATTTTTAATTTAATTTCGGATCTCCAAATAGAGATGTAAAATTTGCGCTTCGATCCTATTTAACTGCGGATTAGATCCAATCCAATGATCCTGCGGATCAGATAATATTCGCAAATTGCAGATCGGATGTGGGTAAATTAAATACTATGGATCTGCAATTAGAAGCCAATCCATGACCACCTCTACCATCATTGTTATAGATTTCTCATTTGAAGTGTGAATTTAAGGATTTTTTAAATAGTACTTTAAATTTAAGAGAAATATCGTTTGCATTCTTTCTTGTGTACACTTTTTATGGTATAAAAGACGAATCATTTATATTTTCTTCGGTTTTTTCAATCAGATAATTTATTGTTATGACTCAAATGTGCTCACAACTAGAAAATTGATTAATACAGACAAATTTAGTCTTTATTACAGACGGATATTTGGTTACAGATGAAATTATCGACGGATTTTGTCCCTCTGTAAAAGCCCCGTCGAAAATTATTTACCGACGGATTTTTTTCCATCGGAAAATTACCGACGAATTTTTACCAATTACTGACGGATTTTTCCTCTGTAAATTCTCCATCCATTTCCCAAAGGCGACGAACTTTTCGACGGATTTTCTGTCAGTAATTACAGACGAATTTTCTGTCTGTAATTATAGACGAATTTTCCAACAGATTTTCCGTCTGTAATTTGAACTTTGAAAAATCATCTCACACTCTGATTACAGACAGAAAATCCGTCAGTAAGGTAGAATAAAAATTTTTTTTTTTAATTTTTCTATTGCAAAATAAATACTTTTGATTTGTTTTCTAAATTTACTCCATCAAATACACTGTAAATTGAAAAAAAAAAGCCAAAAATCACATAGAATTGGATGTTATTTTTCAACACCATTATTCAATATCTCACTGTCTCAATAAAAAGATACCCCAAAATTTCTTTTAAACTACAACAGAGAAGGGCAAGACTTTCGGCCTAAATTTTAAAACTATTTCCTCATGCTCTCTTTAAAGTTTAAACTCTCCAATCTAATCTGAGTTACATGATTCTTCACTCCATGGTAGACTCTTGTGTGGCTGAAACTTGAAAGTATTTGTTCATCTAGTTCTTCTTTGATTTGTTTGCATTGGACTGAGCATATGCAGTTCCCTGGTGTCAAAAAACAGGACATGGACAGATTTCAAAAGCCTAGCAATGTTTTATAGGATTAAGAAAAAGTGAAGGAGGATAACAAAAACACAACTTTAAAACAGAACTGCAAGAGAGAGAGAGATGCTTGCATGCTCTTGAAGCACATTTAATTTGTTCTACAGGAACACTCACATTTAAGAGAGATGCTTGCATGCTTGCATGCTCTTCAATCATGGTCATGCACAGAATGCATAAAAACAAACATGCATACAAGTTATTTGTCAGACTGAATGAGATCCAATTCTTATATCTCTGCATAGCAAACCTGAAAAGATTCAACCAAGATCACAAGTTAACTAGATAAGCCTTCCACAAAAAGGGGGATATATACAAATTAATAATTTAAGGGACTAGCCATTGACCCCAAAGAAGGAATCTCAGGCATAATAACAGTTTGAAGTTTTTTAATTCCATGCAAATGTATCATTTAGTTAGCTACTGCCAGCAACAGTTAATCATAGATGCAACTGTGCCATCACAAACTATAAAAATTAATTCATGCATAAAGCTCAATCATCGCAATTAGCAAAAATTATTTCAATACCAAAATTATAAAATAAAAAGAGGTATTAAAGTCTGGTACACAAGCATCCCGCATAATGCAGGGTCCAAGCAAGGGGCATTCTCAAAGAAGAAAGCAAAAAAGATAAATTAATAATCAGTTGATACTTGATAGCATTACACAGGAAAGTATTGGAACACAGCAACAAACCTTATCAGCAGCTGCCTGCAATGTCAAATGATCTCCCCATTCTCCAGACCTGTTATAATGGACAGAAGATGAATGATTAAGTTGGAGGAAAAAAGCCCACTAAATATGACGACAAAGGTCACTCATTGCATATATATATATATGTTACAACCAATAGTTTGTTCCAAAGATACCTAGTTTGCAATTTTCTTGCAATATCGTGTTATTTTAGGAACTTGACCCTGAATAACTGGAGCATAGTAGTTTAGAGAAAGCATTCAAGTGCAAAACGAACAGGCCCATTGCAAAACTAA
>NC_029789.2:113066184-113071616 GCF_000816755.2 Arachis ipaensis
TGCATGCATAAAACTCAATCATCACAATTAGCAAAAATTATTTCAATACCAAAATTATAAAATAAAAAGAGGTATTAAAGTCACATCAGCTGCAATAATAAGTACAAAAAGCTTAAATAATAAAGGTAACAATAATAACAATCAATAGTGTAAATCAAAGCGGTGGTAGCCAGAGATACCAACATCAGCTGCAAAATGAACCAATATCGTGTTATTTTAGGAACTTGACCCTGAATAACTGGAGCATAGTAGTTTAGAGAAAGCATTCAAGTGCAAACGAACAGGCCCATTGCAAAACTAAAGCTATATATATATATAGTAGCTTTCACCGAATCTTGAATTCACAAGTCACATGAACCCACATATCAAAATATAAACATATACACACACATTAACAATATGTAATGCAGTACCAGTAAAATAAAAATTAAAAAAAAAGGAAAAAAGAAAAGATAATTATGCCGCAATTACTAATTAAATAAGAGAAGGCAGGAGATTGTCAATGATGCAGAATATACAGTCAAAACCAAATAATAGAAAACTGCAAATAACTATTCCCTATTGAAAATTATTTTAGTTTACTTCCATTCACCAAATCATTCAGATATTTAGGCAGTGAAACAATTTTATCTACTGCAGTAACCCCAACAGATGAAATAGACAATGACACTTCTGAATATCTTTTTCACAAAATTTGACACCAAGAATGCAAGCATAAGGTTCGGTAAAACATGAGAAAGACATACCCCTCCATTCTTGCCCTGTATAGGTCCATGAGAAGCCACAACATAAGCTTGGAAATAATTCAGCACTGACATGTTGGAGTTTGGAGAGAGACCATATTGTTGAAAGTAGGTAGATATGGAAAGAGAGAAAAACAATGACAATGATAACCCAACAATGATGATATTCCGAGAGCTTCCAGCCTCACTATACCGTAGGTTTGACAAGCCCAATGCAGTAAGCATTGCCCACATAAAGCAGAGTAGACCAGAAATAATGACATCAGGAATTGAAGCAATGAAACCTCCAACTTTAATTGTTGTATAGCATAAGCATAGGTAAACACAGATTGCATGAAAAGAAGTTCTACAAGTGACAGAACAAAAAAAATATTATATATTTATATGCACATCATTTCAAACATGATACATTGAATATTTCAAACTAAAACAAACTGCTTTCCTGAGTAAAATATATATAGTTACAGTCTCGAAAATTAGCTTCTCAAAGAACATTATTCTGAAAAGGCTATTTATATGCAGAACCAATAGCCTCTGAGATGGCTTAATGTACATTTAGTGTAGGTTAGATCCAAGAACAAAATGATAAAAGACTTACCCACAAGAGACAACACTATTAAAAAGAAAGCTCCCAGTTGAACTGCCCTGCGGCTTCCCATTTTAGTCACAGCAATTGTGTGGACATTTTCAGTTATAGTTGTCGACCCAGTTCCAGTTCCCCAGAGACCAGCCAAGACACTTGTAAGACCTTCCAAACCAATTCCTTGACTTAGAACTCCAGGAGTTGGAGGTCTGGACGCCACCAGTAAAGAAGAGGCATTGTATGATCCAACCTACAAAGTTTAAAGCAAATGAATATCAACACCTTTATACAGGGAAAAGGGGGAAAAAAAGTAAAAGAACAGTAAAATTTTGATATACTGTATTGTTAATCTGATACATCAGTACCACCTTATTATTTGACTGATCACATTGTGAATATTTGCAATCAAAAGAATTCTAACACTTCATACCATGAAAGCACTATATTACTCTTCAGTATAGTTTAAATAAATGAGAACGAAATAAGGAATTAATAAATAGAGACTGACTGAAAGCTTGCAGCTAAAATGAAATGACACATAAGTGAATAGGAATTGCAACTTTCATCACTTGCTAGTACACTGCAGTAATAGAACCTAGTGGATGGTTAGTTTTTCTAACTTAACACAAGCAAGTTCAATTATTGACATGTTCAAAGTTAAGATAGAACAGTATCATTCAATTCATATAGACAACCCCAATAAAAGGTTAAAGGCATTGTAATCATTGTTAATCTAAATCAAGATAACAAAATACAGACCAGGAACCAGAGCTAAAAAGAGACAAGAAACTAACCGAATCCATAGATGAGATTACAGAAACCACACACATCACAAGAGCCATTTTCCAATGGAAGACAGGTGTACCCCATTGTAGTGGATAAGGAAATCTAAACCATGGAGAGGATCTCAGTGCATGAGAAGTATCAACCCGGCAATGTTTCATCCTTGAAAAATTCTTTCCGCAATGCTGTGACTACAACTTCCATCAAAGCTTTTCAACTTTTCTTTACAAAGAAAAACCCTCAAACTTGCTCAAAACTATTATCAAATCAAACTATTAAGTATTAGAACCTGCTTTATATCTTCATCATAATCGCTGACGTTGAAATTGATATCTGCATCAATGCCACGGAACTTGATCGCAGCTCGATCATATGCCCTGAAAATTAAATCAAACTTACACACTAAAATTCAAATCCATGAAATATTTTTCATTAGCCAAAAAAAAAGAACCGATAACAAAATTACCTAGCTGTAGCATGTGCTGTGTCAAATTCACCTATTAAAATATATAAATAAATAAATTTATAAAAAGAAAGAAAGAAAGAAAGAAACGCACAGCTGAGGAAGAGAAAACAGCGATGGTATTGAAAGAAAGAAAACAGCCATGAAAGAGAAAGGAGATTAGGGTTACCTGCACAGCTGAGGCAAGATCGAAGAGAGAAACACAGCAACACACGGAAAAGAGCAAGCACTAGTGGCGAGATCGAAGAGAGAAACGCACATTAGGGTTTGAAAGGGAGCGATGCGAGCAAGGCCGACGGAAGGGGTGGGACGAAGAAGAACCGGGAAGGGGTGCGACGGAAGGGAGCGATGCGAGTAAGGCCGATGGAAGTTGAATGCAATGGAGGTTTGTGAGACGGCGATGCAAGGCTGATAGCGCCGCCGATGAAGCATTCAGAGGGGATGAGTGTGGAATAGCGAAAGTGGGATGTGAAATGAAGAGGTATAACCGTGATTCTCAAATTTTTATTCTAATATTTTCGATATAAAATTTTAAATTATACATGAATTTTCTTTCTGTAATAATTTAATAAAATATAACGTTTTTGTCTATTTAATTATAGATGAATTTTCTGTTTGTAATCATTTTTCACGAAAAAAAATTAATTTTTTTGACGGAATTATCGAAGGATTCTCTTTTCTGTCTGTAATTTATACTAATTTATTTTTTTATTTTTCAATAAAAAATTTCTCTAAAATTCTGTCTGTATTTTCATGGGATAAAATCCGTTAGAAATATCCGTCTGTAATAACTAATTTTCTAGTAGTGGCTTAAGAAAAGTTATACAAAAATAGTGAAGATAACATTCCTTTAAATTTAAAGGCTGAGTCAAAAGGACATCTTCTATCAAAGAATAATGTTATTGGAGTCTATATCATGATTTGTGAGTTTTTGTAGGTGCAAGTTAAACGATATATAACTAGAATAGCTTCATAGATTTTTTTACCTGCATATATAATTTGAGCAAATTCAGAATTAATTTTTTATACAAGGTATATCACTATAGAAATATTGCTAGTGGTGTATCCTCTCTAATTCTTAAAAGCTAATGAGGCATTGGTTATTCAATTAAAAGACTAAGGTTATAGTATTATATTATGCTAATATGATATTCTCTTATATGTAAAAAAGTATGGGTATCAATTTTTATATAATATAAATTAATATAAACTGATAAATTAAATATAGATGAGAGAAAGAAAAGAAATATATTCTTTTATCCACTAATATGAGTTTTACAATTTATAAATTGGATATATACAATAGTTGGTGATTTCTTCCAAACCCATGACAATTTTGTAGGTAAATTACCCTTGCACATGTGTCATCATTTCAGCCATTGATCAAGTAAAATTTTCAACCTTGCATTAATGCATTCATTGGTTATAGCAAAAGCTTTTAATGAACATATACCATAATAGATACTACATTAATTAGAGTATATAGATACTGTATAGTGTATTAGAGAACATTTGCAATTATAATTTCTACTATCTAACTTATTTTTCATTTTAAAAAGTACCCTCCATCTCTTCCTGAAATTCAACATGCATCTCTCAGAACTTGAAAAACACATCTTCGTCTAGCAGTGAAATTTGTTATCCTAGTACCCACTATCCAACCCTGTTTGGTTTTTTCGCTTTCGTTCAGTGTTACACCAGAGAGTAATCCACCCAGCGTCCATTTAGCAAGATTGATCTCCTTCGAGTAACAGGAGCCGGAACTGGTACTCTGGTTCCGTCGGCTAGGCATCGACGTCAACTGAGGAGATGGTGAATGCTAAACTGATGTGGCTCCAGTATTCAAAATTTGTTACTGAACTTCTGCTTTTGACGAAACTGTGGCTGGTGGAAGCTGGGTTACCATCCCCATTTTTTTGCTGACTTCGAATTAGGTGCGTTGGATTAGGTAAGGTCACCTCCCTCCGACTCCGACAGTGCATTTTTTATCCGTTCAAGCTCAACCTTTGGTTGTCATCAAGGTATGTCCGATTAAGTTTTTTTGTTAATCCAGATTAGTTTAATTTTGAAGATAGTCTATGTCTTTTCAATGATTCTCTGTTTACGGTGTTGGGTTGCTATTCTGGAATTTGGATATAAAGTAACATTGTCCAGTTCTATGCTGTGGCTAAGTTTGGGGAATTGAAATTAAAACCTAATACTGGGGTCGTAAACAATTGGGTTAGTTTAATTAGATTTGGTTCATTTAATTTTACATGCAGCTTAGTTTAGCTTCCCTTCGTTGCTGCTAGTGGCTCTGTTTATTGACATCTTTGGGTAAAATTATGGCAGGGGTTAAATTATGTCCATAAACGAGGATGATGTGAATAATGATTCTGATAATGATTTGGGTGATGATTTCGATTATCAACCGAATGCAGAAGACGATGCTGAAGACGACGATGTGGATTCGCTGGATTCTACTAGCAAGAGTGAAGAAGTTTGTGGTGTAAAAAGAATAGCAGATTTAATGGTGGAGGATATTTGGAACCTGGAGTTTAGGACAGAGGATGAGGCATGCCAGTTTTATAACGCTTATTCTTGTTGGCATGGATTTGTAATAAGGAAGGACGACGTGGTTAGGGATAATCAAGGTAGAATCATTAGCAGGCAACTTGTTTGCAACAAAGAGGGCTGGAGGAATATGAGGTATCTCCATCTAGATGATAGATCAAGGGAGGCAAGGTCACTAACGCGAACCAAGTGTCCAGCTCCGCTTAGGGTAAAGCTTGACTACGGCTGCGGTAGATGGAAGGTATCATGTTTTGTCGAATCTCACAACCACGATCTGACGCCACCCCAATTTGCGCATCTGGTTCCG
>NC_029789.2:113072632-113112879 GCF_000816755.2 Arachis ipaensis
CTGCTTTGGAGATATTGTTGCCTTTGATTCAACCTACAAGAAGAATAAATACAACAAGCCTTTGGTCATTTTCTCAGGATGCAATCATCACGGGCAGACTGTTATCTTCGGCTCTGGCCTACTATCCGACGAAACCACAAAGACGTATAAGTGGTTGTTGGAAACCTTTGTTGAAGTGATGGGTGGGAAAAGTCCAAAAGCAATAATAACTGACGGAGACCTTGCCATGCGAGATGCAATCAAGAATGTTCTGCCTTAAGCGACCCATCGATTATGCGGATGGCATCTGCAGAGAAATGCATGTGAAAATATAAAGAATCCTAATTTCCTGCACGATTTTAAGGGTCTTATATACGACAACAACGACCAGAGAGACTTTGATCGGAGATGGGCAGCCATTTTGGATAAGCACAACCTTGTTGGCAGTACCTGGATGGAAAAGACGTACGAAACTCGTGAGATGTGGTCCCATTGTTTCCTCCGGGATAAGTTTTTCGGTTACATAAGGACGACATCACAGTGTGAAGGTATAAATTCTCTCATCAGATTTTATGTTAATTGCAAGAACACCCTCATTGACTTCATGCATAACCTGGATAGGGCCTTAAAGGAGTATAGAAACAACGAGTTAATAGCTGACTATAAGTCTCAGTGCTCAGAGCCAGTGATGATTACCTCGTTGGAGGTATATGAAAGATTTGCATCATGTTATTTCACGCGAAACATTTTCAAGGAAATTCGTAATGAGATTCAGAGGGCAAGGGCTTTGAATATAACGGTACTAAGCACAACCTTGGACAAGGTAGAGTTCAGTGTGACTGCTCTCGGAGACCCGGCCAAAGATCGACGGGTGGAAGTCGATAGAGGTAAGAAGCTGTTCTCGTGCTCGTGCAAGCTGTTTGAATCACGTGGTATTCCCTGTAGTCATATCTTTTGTGCCATGAAGTTCGAAAACATACATGAGTTTCCAGATTCGTTGATATACAAAAGGTGGACAAAGAATGCAAAGAACGAATTTATTAGCACAGAAATGCATGTGAATGATGACATCGAAAGGGTCTTAAAGTTTCGAGTTGGAGCATTGGCATCGAATTGCAACAAGCTGTGTGATATTGCTTGCAAGGATCTTGCAGACTTTGATGAAGTCCAGTCTGAACTTGTCAATTTAGTTATCCGCCTGCAGTCACGCAAACAAGGCAAGTCAACTCCTAATGTTAACGTGGAAGACATCAACGATCCATTTGTTGTCAAAAGCAAAGGAGCCCCTTCCAAGAAGTCTTCTTGGAGGAAGAAGAGAGCATGCTCTAATTGCCACAAGTACGGTCATTACTACAAGCGCTGTCCAGATCTGATGCAGCATAGTGTTGAAGGTAACCATCGCGATCGATACCGCAATGCATCAGCCAAGGACTTAGGTTTTAGTCCAGAGAGGTTTGCTAATTCTTCGAGGTCGTTCTCAATTAAGTCCGAACACTACTTAGGACCTAATACCAAGGTACGATTTGTTTATTCTAAATAGGCTCCTGCTGTGAAAATCTTGTTCCATGTTTGTCCCTTTAAAAACCATTAAACTATGTGAATGCTCCTCGGTTTGGGCAGCCTTTTAAAAAGGGTGGAACAAGGAAGTTTACGGCGACGGGTATGAGGAACCGGAAGGGTAAAGACAACACTTTTGTTGAGGTAATTTTTTTGAATATAAACATCTAATTTCCGTGTCATGAACTGGGTAAATTAATGAAGATCTCGTTCTTCTTCTCTAAAAAAAAAATTTATAAAACAGCGGAGCCTCCATGAAAGCAGCGAATCCATTGACATCGCGTCGACGAATGGTGTTTTCAATAAAAATCTCTACTCGTTAACACAGGTGTGATGCGTAAAACTCCTCTTAACCACTTTGCGATGAATGACCATTATGGTTTTATGCATGATTATAGTTTCTGATTGGGGATTATGATGTTATCAGCAGGTGAAGGAGTCACAGCAGGACAAGAGACATTCATTCACGAAATATGAATGCGTTAATGATGTCGTTGATGATAAATGTGACACACGACATGTGCAGATCGATGTCTGAGATCTGTTACCATCGTCACTGCCTTGTGGCAACAAACAAGGATCGTACATGGCATTGTTCGCGTCGATGCATAGGACACTTTGACCATTTCAAGGAATTAGTCTTCTGAATTTAGTGCAATGCAAGTATAATTGGTTCTAAAAGCATGATCTATCCTGATTTACTGACCGCAATGTATTAGTCACTGCTTGGTATTGAGGAGTTTTAAGTTGTAGTTATTTACGTTAAGTATGAATATGTCCATTTTGGTGATAATGATGTTCAATAATATGTGTGTGATTTGCTTACAGTGCTGTATTCTCGTTGTAGTAAATTACGGTTGACTTTTGGGTAACGATTTGCTACCATTGTGATTATGCAATTCAGTTGATCAATTAGAGTTGTGTAAATTGATTTTTTTCCCTACTTAGTCCATTATGATGACAATAATGTTGAATAATATGCATGTGTTTTGCTTACATTGCTGTATCTTAGTTGCAGTTTATTGTGGTTGCATTTGGAGTAAGGAGTTCCTACCATTGTGGTTATGCAATACAGTTGAAAAAACAGAGCTTTGTTAATTGAATTTTTTTACTTTCTTAATGCATTTGATTTACCAACCAAATTATTTGATTGAATGGGTTGTAGTCTCCAAGGTTGAATTGTTCTTAGATGGTTACGAATCTCTTTTGTAACGTTGAGGTTGTGAATCTACTTTGTTATTATGGATTTCCTGTATTCATTGAAAATTTTATTTAAGGGAAAATGGCACACTGTGTATGAAAGCAGTTTGAAATATATATAGATATATGAAGCAGAGAATTCGTAAACACAAACACATTTTTATTCGCTCATATCATAGTTTCGATTATTAGGTTCAATAACATTTTGAGGTTGTTAGAGTCTTACATACTGACAGAATTTAACACTAAAAACAATAAATGTTTGAAACACTGCGGACATTTCCTTTAAGTTGTACAATAACGAATCTTTCTATGTTATCAGCTACTTGACTACGGCATGACTTTACTTTGACAGGCAGGGTTTTGCTTCCTGGGATTGAGAGCTTGAATATTTCCAGAATGTAGTCATACAGCATCCGTAACATTGTTGACTATTATGACCTGATATTAAGTAAACTCATCACGACAACTATACACATTAGATGAATCAAAAAAATCAATTAATTCAGTAAACCTTAAAAAAAAAGAATCCACGAAACTCCTAGTTACCCTTTAGCCTTTGGGTTCTAGGTTCTTCATCAATTTCCTTTCCCAGTGTTCTACATACATACACAACAACAGCCTATGTTAAATATAAGTATATATATTCAAAGAAATACATCACATGGACCAACCATACATTAGTCAGATTCTTTTAATAGCTCTACTACATGCACCCAAACACCATCCGAGACACTTGCACTCTAAATTAGAAAAAAGAAGCATTTTTTTTACCTCTAGACGGATATCTTCCGTGGGAAAAATGAATCGGTACAGCAGCACAAGTGCCTAAGTTAGTTTGGGAGTGGTACTTCTCGTTTCCACCATCTTCCTGAACTCTTGGGGGAGAAGCAACGTCATCTGTTCCCTTTGCGCATCCTCGTCGTGCATTGAGATGAGATATCGTTAGTTAATATTTTGCTTTTTTCTTCCGTGCAGAAGTTTGTGGAAAAGGTACCGCGGTCGTAAGTACAACCGTTCGTGAAACATAGACGGATTTCCGCTACGTATGAAAATTATGAATTACTCAATACAAAACCCAAGGCAGTATTATCGAGGTCTGTAGCCGATGACATGTTGTCGAACTTTAATTTAGTGTGTCAAGCCGACTTCAGAAGACGTTCCTTGTTCGGCTAAGTGGGAAGGAGTATCAACTCCAATTTTGTCGGAGCTACCAACGGGTGACGGAATAAAAGTCAGACGGAGGAAGGTAGATGATAGTGTTTGGTTAAATGAAGGTTGGTATGCACTTCCTGAGTTCTTAAGACTAAAGCATGGATATTTTGTGGTTTTCAAGTACATGCTGAATCCGTATACAAATTAATTGTGATCCACTTTGACTGATGCAAGGAATGACTAGTCAAGTTTGAAATGTTTTCATAACGACCAGCAGGAAGTCATACGGAAAATCATTTCCTACATCCCGGTGCTCGTGATGGAAACGGATCAACCTCGAAAATTCAATCATCTATTCACTCAGTAGGATCACAAGGAATTCATCATGGATTTACCAGTGCACAAAAAAACAACAAAATACCCATGCCTTAGCGCTAAGAAACCAACAACTCCATACCAACTTTCATTCAAACAGACACGAGCATCAATAATTTTTCTCAGTCAAACCTTTTTCCCGTCACCCGCTGGTACCTCCGACAATATTGTGTTAAAAGAGCCTAACCAAGTAACTCTGAAAATTTTATTCACATTACAACCATCACGCCATTGTCTTACCTTCATAGTCAGATTTGTTGGCTGCTTTGGGTTCGGTTATTGAGTGGCTTCACCTGTGAGTTCAGTTTCCAGCATCCGAACGGCGATGGCAACCACATGGCTGTCAATTTCATCGACCAACGTGGATCTTGGATCAGAAAAGTCCACCCAGCAACAATTGGAATGAACACTGCTCCCCGAAGACAATCTGAAATCCCAGACAGACACATCAGGTATAAAACACTCAATAAGTCATTCATCAAATCAATTATATACATTAACAACCATGTTCCAACAAAATCATGTCCAAATACACAACCTAATATAATGACTTCACAAATTATTCCATAAACCGAGAAGAACTTACCATCGTATCGACGATAGAGCCACTTTGATTTAGCGAGAAACAAGTCATCATGTGAGACGATACAGGGCATCCACGATACTACCACTAATTGTGACGATTTGTGGAATTAGGGAAAACCTCAACCAAATGAGCGTTGATGGGGTTGAAGACAATCTGCCCATTTGTAGAACCCTCGCTTGGTGTTGGATAGAGTGATCTTGGATGTGGATAAAGTCTTATCTCATTAGGATCGGCAATTTGTGGTTCTCGTTCTTCTCTTCCAGATCCACCTCTTCTTATCTATGCTCTGGACCTACAAAATGAAACCACATGACCCCCACTGCAAAGTGAATAAGCCCACACCACTCATTGGCCCAACTACCTTAAACAAGTCCACCTCTGAAGACCAAGACCAAAAACCACAAAGCAATAACCCAGCCCACGTACCACGTCCCATTCAATCTGTATCCTTTAATTCTACTGAATGCAAATGATACTGTTTGCACATATCATATATGATAACAATATTATGTGGGAAAACAATGGATTACGTTAAGCATTACACATGAAAAAAAATTTTGTGTTAACTGTTAAATAATCAGTTTTACCATAAAAATAATTTTAGAGGTTTAGCTATTCTTCTTGTTTAAGATTTGTTTGTGGCCATAACAAAATCATTGTCACTATATTGTATTCCCTCAAGAATGCTGTGTTTATTTGATTTCTTAACTTTGTTATTTGTTAGTCTGAGCACTCTCCCGGTTTTGGGTATTAAAAAAGTTAAAAAAAAAAAAGAAACGTACTAGATTTCCAAAACAAGTACATTGTCACTGGCCCACTTAAATGTAATTTAGAATTTTTGGTTATAGTGTATAATCCTTGACGTTTTAGAAAGATTTTTTTTCATAACAACAGTTTTAGTGCCCACGAAAAAAATTAAAACTTATACACAAATTGTCTGCCACATACACCAGTCCGAATTTAAAATGTCCAACTAAAAAAGGTGAAATTCAAGTAATATATTTCCAAAATAACATTCCTGTTATGTCTCCTACGTTAGTCCCAACAAGTTCAAGTACATAATAATATCTTATGTTTGGGAGGTTGATGGTGAAGGACTCCAAACGACATTAACTTAATTAATGGTCATAGGGTTTGTTATTTCTAATTTAAACTTCATGACCACAGCCGAATAAGGAACCAGATTGATCAAGATTCTATCAACAGAATCAAGTAACATGGAAAGATAATCTAACTTGGATATTAAAAATGAGCCTATAACGTATATTTCAGCTCCCTTAACAAGTCAAGATTCTGTTGTAACTAGATTATTTTGGAAAAAAGACACTAACCTTTATCGTATATTGTATGACTAATTCACACAGCGATAATGTGTTCCTGTCCACCATCTGATCCAACATTTCATGCCTTGTATGGTATGATGAACGACGTTTTTGTCCCCCATGATAATGCGCGGGATTGATGCGTCGTTGAAAAGAACGAAAGCAAAATCACCCGAGTCTTTGTCCCTCCGAGGCATGACTGTCACCCTTTGAACCACATGACCAAACATGTTGCAGAAAAACTCAGCAATGCCATCTGCAGTGGGCATGGACTCTCGACCGAAGCATACGGTCAGTGTCTTTGGACGTTCCGCGTCATCCAGCTCCTTGCAGACGTACTTCTGCTTTCCCTTATCTTGCTCAATTTGCCTTCCTCCTTGTTGCATATGCAATCCTCGGCCATTGTTATGTCTACTCAATGCCTCTAGTGCAACCGATATGCACTGGTCCTGTGTGTTGAAACCCAGTAGTTCTTTAGGAGTCCTCTGGTACTCCAACCACACCGCATCCATCGTTATGTCGCCTAGAATTCTAGCGCAAATGGTAGATAGGGTATCGGGAATTAGAGTTAGCAGGACGGATCTCATCCTATGAACCTGGTATAACGTGAGCTCAGTTTTCAGCACGTGTCCGAGGGTTTCGAGTTTTCTGGAGTTCTCCACAACCCCAGAGAACTCCTGAGATAGTAGGCATTGCAAACAGATGACACATTCATCGGCAAGACTGTTCATAAACCAGCCTTCCTTTTTTATGGCTGTTTGCACAATACCATTCAGTCTCATTGTCTCCAGTGACAGTAGAAATGCCATGACCATCAGGGACTGTTTAACTTCGCGGTGAAGGACTTGCGTCAGGATCCTGAATGCAGTTCGATCGATTCCATGAAACATTTCCAAACATTTAATTGCCATGGTTGAGGGCTTCCTTCTAGTATCCATGTTGTATGGGTTAGAATTTGTAAGCATATAGTTTGTAGTTGTAGTTTTTTATGCTTAGACCACCTACTCATTTCCTCCTTCTTGTAGTCATGCAGCATGGTCTCCACTTTATTGCACCATCTTATTGCTCGTAGTCCTAGACTAACCATCACCTACCTAATTGGAATATTATTTAATGGCCTTAATTACATTGTATACATGTATATGATTTTATTGATACCACTAGGTGCGGTTTATAGTTTCTTCTTGAAAAAGAACATGTGATAACTTTATCTAGTAAGGCGAAATTGAAATTTAATTGCGTAAACAGCGCCATATTCTATGAATCATAACAGGTTATCTAGCATAGGCAGTAATAATTTTTGTATACTACATTATCGTTTAAGTTAGATGACTGAATAGATGTTACTAATTAATTCTCTAATAAAATTAATATTTATAGACCAAAATAAAAATAATATATTAAAAGTGGGAAACAATATTTTTAATTAAAACTAATAAAACATAAAATTTAGAGAGAAATAAGAATCATTAACAAAAAGTTAAATATTTATGTTGGTAGTAATTGAAATAAATGATTATCGTGTATATTGTTTGTTGTTTGCCGGTTTCCGGTTCAATGCGCACGGTTCAATATGTCCGGTCTAGTGACTAGATCTCAGACTGAATGGTCTTCGTGCCGATGGTTTGTTGTTTGGCGGTGTCCCATTCGATGTGTACGGTTTAGGGTTCACGAGTTAGTCAATAGGTCTTATCATGAATGGTTCTGTGTCTATGGTTTATCGTTTGGCGATTTCCGGTTCATCGTGGACGGCTTAGGGTTCACGGTTTGATCGCTTGGTCTTCTAGTGAACGGCTTCGTGTATATTGTCTATTGTTTGTCGGTTTCTGGTTAAATGCGCACGGTTCAATGTGTCCGGTGTAGTGACTAGATCTCAGACTTAATGGTCTTCGTGCCGATGGTTTATTGTTTGGCGGTTTTTGGTTCAACGTGTACGGTTTAGAGTTTGCGGTTAGGTCGTTAGGTCTTACGGTGAATGGTTATGTGCCTCTGGTTTATCGTTTGGCGGTTTTCGATTCAACGTGTACGGTTCAATGTGTACGAGTTAGTCAGTAGGTCTTATCATGAATGGTTTTGTGTCTATGGTTTATCGTTTGGCGGTTTTCGGTTCATCGTGGACGGTTTAGGGTTCGCGGTTTGATCGCTTGGTCTTCTAGTGAACGGCTTCGTGTATATTGTCTATTGTTTGCCAGTTTCCGGTTAAATGCGCACGGTTCAATGTGTCTGATGTAGTGACTAGATCTCAGACTTAATGGTCTTCGTGCCGATGGTTTATTGTTTGGCGGTTTCTGGTTCAACGTGTACGATTTAGAGTTTGCGGTTTGGTCGTTAGGTCTTACGGTGAATGGTTCTGTGCCTCTGGTTTATTGTTTGGCGGTTTTCGGTTCAACGTATACGGTTCAATGTGTACGAGTTAGTCAGTAGGTCTTATCATGAATGGTTCTGTGTCTATGGTTTATCATTTGGCGGTTTCCGGTTCATCGTGGACAGTTTAGGGTTCGCGGTTTGATCGCTAGGTCTTTCAGTGAACGGCTTCGTGTATATTGTTTATTGTTTGCCGGTTTCCGGTTAAATGCGCACGGTTCAATGTGTCCGGTGTAGCGACTAGATCTCAGACTGAATGGTCTTCGTGCCGATGGTTTATTGTTTGGCGGTTTCTGGTTTAACGTGTACGGTTTAGGGTTCGCGGTTTGGTCGTTAGGTCTTACGATGAATGGTTCTGTGCTCTGGTTTATCGTTTGGCAGTTTCCGGTTCAATGCGCACGGTTCAATGTGTACGAGTTAGTCAGTAGGTCATATCATGAATGGTTCTATGTCTATGGTTTATCGTTTGGCGGTTTCCGGTTCATCATGGTCGGTTTAGGGTTCGCGGTTCGTTCGCTAGGTCTTTTAATGAACGGCTTCGTGTCTATTGTTTGTTGTTTGCCGGTTTCCGGTTCAATACGCACGGTTCAATATGTCCGGTCTAATGACTAGATCTCAGACTGAATGGTCTTCGTGCCGATGGTTTGTTGTTTGGCGGTTTCCCGTTCGATGTGTACGGTTTAGGGTTCACGAGTTAGTCAATAGGTCTTATCATGAATGGTTCTGTGTCAATGGTTTATCGTTTGGCGGTTTCCGGTTCATTGTGGACGGTTTAGGGTTTGCGGTTTGATCGCTTGGTCTTCTAGTGAATGGCTTCGTGTATATTGTCTATTGTTTGCTGGTTTTCGGTTAAATGTGCACGGCTCAATGTGTCCGGTGTAGTGACTAGATCTCAGACTTAATGGTCTTCGTGCCGATAGTTTATTGTTTGGCAGTTTCTGGTTCAACGTGTACGATTTAGAGTTCGCGGTTTGGTCGTTAGGTCTTACGGTGAATTGTTCTGTGCCTCTGGTTTATCGTTTGGCGGTTTCTGGTTCAACGTGTACGGTTCAATGTGTACGAGTTAGTCAGTAGGTCTTATCATGAATGGTTCTGTGTCTATGGTTTATCGTTTGGCGATTTCCGGTTCATCGTGGACGGTTTAGGGTTTGCGGTTTGATCGCTAGGTCTTTCAGTGAACGGCTTCGTGTATATTGTTTATTGTTTGCCGGTTTCCAGTTAAATGCGCACGGTTCAATGTGTCCGGTGTAGCGACTAGATCTCAGACTGAATGGTCTTCGTGCCGATGGTTTATTGTTTGGCGGTTTCTGGTTCAACGTGTACGGTTTAGGGTTCGCGGTTTGGTCGTTAGGTCTTACGGTGAATGGTTCTGTGCCTCTGGTTTATCGTTTGGCAGTTTCCGGTTCAATGCGCACGGTTCAATGTGTACGAGTTAGTCAGTAGGTCATATCATGAATAGTTCTATGTCTATGGTTTATCGTTTGGCGGTTTCCGGTTCATCATGGACGGTTTAGGGTTCGCGGTTTGTTCGCTAAGTCTTTTAATGAACGGCTTCATGTCTATTGTTTGTTGTTTGCCGGTTTCCGGTTCAATGTGCACGGTTCAATATGTCCAGTCTAGTGACTAGATCTCAGACTGAATGGTCTTCGTGCCGATGGTTTGTTGTTTGGCAGTTTCCCGTTCGATGTGTACGGTTTAGGGTTCACGAGTTAGTCAATAGGTCTTATCATGAATGGTTCTGTGTCTATGGTTTATCGTTTGGCGGTTTCCGGTACATCGTGGACGGTTTAGGGTTCGCGATTTGATCGCTTGGTCTTCTAGTGAACGGCTTCGTGTATATTGTCTATTGTTTGCCGGTTTTCGGTTAAATGCGCACGGCTCAATGTGTCCGGTGTAGTGACTAGATCCAGACTTAAGGGTCTTCCTGCCGATGGTTTATTGTTTGGCGGTTTCTGGTTCAACATGTACGGTTTAGAGTTCGCGGTTTGGTCGTTAGGTCTTACGGTGAATGGTTCTGTGCCTCTGGTTTATCCTTTGGCGGTTTTCGGTTCAACGTGTACGGTTCAATGTGTACGAGTTAGTCAGTAGGTCTTATCATGAATGGTTCTGTGTCTATGGTTTATCGTTTCGCGGTTTTTGGTTCATCGTGGACGGTTTAGGGTTCGCGGTTTGATCGCTTGGTCTTCTAGTGAACGGCTTCGTGTATATTGTCTATTGTTTGCCGGTTTATGGTTAAATGCGCACGGTTCAATGTGTCCGGTGTAGTGACTAGATCTCAGACTTAATGGTCTTCGTGCCGATGGTTTATTATTTGGCAGTTTCTGGTTCAACGTGTACGGTTTAGAGTTCGCAGTTTGGTCGTTAGGTCTTACGGTGAATGGTTCTGTGCCTCTGGTTTATCGTTTGGCGGTTTTCGGTTCAACGTGTACGGTTCAATGTGTACGAGTTAGTCAGTAGGTCTTAACATGAAAGTTTCTGTGTCTATGGTTTATCGTTTGGCGGTTTCCGGTTCATCGTGGACGGTTTAGGGTTCGCGGTTTGATCGCTAGGTCTTTCAGTGAACGGCTTCGTGTATATTGTTTATTGTTTGCTAGTTTCCGGTTAAATGCGCACGGTTCAATGTGTCCGGTGTAGCGACTAGATCTCAGACTGAATGGTTTTCGTGCCGATGGTTTATTGTTTGGCGGTTTCTGGTTCAACGTGTACGGTTTAGGGTTCGCGGTTTGGTCGTTAGGTCTTATGGTGAATGGTTCTGTGCCTCTGGTTTATCGTTTGGCGGTTTCCGGTTCAATGCGCACTGTTCAATGTGTACGAGTTAGTCAGTAGGTCATATCATGAATGGTTCTGTGTCTATGGTTTATCGTTTGGTGGTTTCCGGTTCATCGTGGACGGTTTAGGGTTCGCGGTTTGTTCGCTAGGTCTTTAAATGAACGGCTTCGTGTCTATTGTTTGTTGTTTGCCAGCTTCTGGTTCAATGCGCACGGTTCAATATGTCCGGTCTAGTGACTAGATCTCAGACTGAATGGTCTTCGTGCCGATGGTTTGTTGTTTGGCGGTTTTCCGTTCGATGTGTATGGTTTAGGGTTCACGAGTTAGTCAATAGGTCTTATCATGAATGGTTCTGTGTCAATGGTTTATCCTTTGGCGGTTTCCGGTTCATCGTGGACGGTTTAGGGTTCGCGGTTTGATCGCTTGGTCTTCTAGTGAACGGCTTCGTGTATATTGTCTATTGTTTGCCGGATTCCGGTTAAATGCGCACGGTTCAATGTGTCCGGTGTAGTGACTAGATCTCAGACTTAATGGTCTTCGTGTCGATGGTTTATTGTTTGGCGGTTTCTGGTTCAACGTGTACGGTTTAGAGTTCGCGGTTTGGTCGTTAGGTCTTACGGTGAATGGTTCTGTGCCTCTGGTTTATCGTTTGGCGGTTTCCGGTTCAATGTGTACGAGTTAGTCAGTAGGTCTTATCATGAATGGTTCTGTGTCTATGGTTTATCGTTTGGCGGTTTCCGGTTCATCGTGGATGGTTTAGGGTTCGCGGTTTGATCGCTAGGTCTTTCAGTGAACGGCTTCGTGTATATTGTTTATTGTTTGCCGGTTTCCGGTTAAATGCGCACGGTTCAATGTGTTCGGTGTAGCGACTAGATCTCAGACTGAATGGTCTTCGTGCCGATAGTTTATTGTTTGGCGGTTTCTGGTTCAATGTGTACGGTTTAGGGTTCGCGGTTTGGTCATTAGGTCTTACGGTGAATGGTTCTGTGCCTCTGGTTTATCGTTTGGCAGTTCCGATTCAATGCGCACGGTTCAATACGTACGAGTTAGTCAGTAGGTCATATCATGAATGGTTCTGTGTCTATGGTTTATCGTTTGGCGGTTTTCGGTTCATCGTGGACGGTTTAGGGTTCGCGGTTTGTTCGCTAGGTCTTTTAATGAACGGCTTCGTGTCTATTGTTTGTTGTTTGCCGGTTTCCGGTTCAATGCGCACGGTTCAATATGTCCGGTCTAGTGACTAGATCTCAGACTGAATGGTCTTCGTGCCGATGGTTTGTTGTTTGGCGGTTTCCCGTTCGATGTGTACGGTTTAGGGTTCACGAGTTAGTCAATAGGTCTTATCGTGAATGGTTCTGTGTCTATGGTTTATCGTTTGGCGGTTTCCGGTTCATCGTGGACGGTTTAGGGTTCACGGTTTGATCGCTTGGTCTTCTAGTGAACGGCTTCGTGTATATTGTCTATTGCTTGCCGGTTTCCGGTTAAATACGCACGGCTCAATGTGTCCGGTATAGTGACTAGATCTCAGACTTAATGGTCTTCGTGCCGATGGTTTATTGTTTGGCGGTTTCTGGTTCAACATGTACGGTTTAGAGTTCGCGGTTTGGTCGTTAGGTCTTACGGTGAATGGTTCTGTGCCTCTGGTTTATCGTTTGGCGGTTTTCGGTTCAACATGTACGGTTCAATGTGTACGAGTTAGTCAGTAGGTCTTATCATGAATGGTTCTGTGTCTATGGTTTATCGTTTGGCGGTTTCCGGTTCATCGTGGACGGTTTAGGGTTCGCGGTTTGATCGCTTGGTCTTCTAGTGAACGGCTTCGTGTATATTGTCTATTGTTTGCCGGTTTTTGGTTAAATGCGCACGGTTCAATGTGTCCGGTGTAGTGACTAGATCTCAGACTTAATGGTCTTCGTGCCGATGGTTTATTGTTTGGCGGTTTCTGGTTCAACGTGTACGGTTTAAAGTTCGCGGTTTGGTCGTTAGGTCTTACGGTGAATGGTTCTGTGCCTCTGGTTTATCGTTTGGCGGTTTTCGGTTCAACGTGTACGGTTCAATGTGTACGATTTAGTCAGTAGGTCTTATCATGAATGGTTCTGTGTCTATGGTTTATCGTTTGGCGGTTTTCGGTTCATCGTGGACGGTTTAGGGTTCGTGGTTTGATCGCTATGTCTTTCAGTGAACGGCTTCGTGTATATTGTTTATTGTTTGCCGGTTTCCGGTTAAATGCGCACGGTTCAATGTGTCCGATGTAGTGACTAGATCTCAGACTTAATGGTCTTCGTGCCGATGGTTTATTGTTTGGCAGTTTCTGGTTCAACGTGTACGGTTTAGGGTTCGCGGATTGGTCGTTAGGTCTTACGGTGAATGGTTCTGTGCCTCTGGTTTATCGTTTGCCGGTTTCCGGTTCAATGCACATGGTCCAATATTAGTTTTTATGATTTTTTTGCTTATTTTTTGTTCACATCAATTCTGTTTTTTCTATCTTTTATTACATTGTATTTATGTTGCGTATGAAATTTTTTATTTTTTATTCTAATAAATTTTATTTAATTTTTATTGTATTTTTTTGTTCATATGATACATGTTGTTGGTTTTATCAAATTTTTATTATTTTTTTATCTGTATGTTATTTTTCATATGCTTTGATGTACTCTAGCTTTGTTTTGTATAAAATTGACGTTAAAAACCTAAAATCATGTTGGCGTATAAAGAAAAAAAAGCACCCAAACAAAAAGAGAAAGCGTTCAATGCACTCAAATGTGCTTCTCTTCCTTCTAACGCAAAATCAAACACACCCATAATGGTTCCAGTTTTAGAGTGAGTAAATCCAATGTTATGATACTAAAGATTATACTAAAAAAGTTCCAAACACATTACTAATAGTTAGTTTTAAGTTTCGTTATTATCTTTCGGGGAAGGAAGTGCTTTGCGATGAGGGATGGGAAGTTCAGTCTCCTATAAATGATAGGCAACGTGCCTAAAGGTGGAAAGCAAAAAAGTCATTAGGCAATAAATTAGGGTGCACCATAAGTTAGATGATGAGTGACCATGACAAACGAAAAATCAAAGATCTGTGTGGGAGACAGGTAATGGTATACACATAGTTAATGAAAAGGAATATAACTCATAGGAAATGGAATAAAAATTCCCCTTTTCTCGAGCTAACAGCAAATACGTGTATTATTTTCATGCTAACCTTTTCGAGTGTTTAGCCGTCGCATTAAACTTTGTTGCGGACTAAATCTTTGACCGAGTGTGTGAAACAACAATAGATAACAACAAACACAATTCTGATATTGAGCATATTACTTTATGAGCAACTTAATGGAGACAAGCATTCATTACGAAAATTAAAACAAGTCTTCCAGTAACCGATTGGTAAAAGAAAAAAAAATATACGGTTACCAGAAAATGTTTAATAGCTTTGACTACAGAAAAGGAAATTAAACAAATGTATTGAGCTGAATAACTTCAAATAGATTTAAAGGATCGATACCTTGACTAAACGGAACTAATTTAAAAAAAAAAGGTTGGAGCCTTATCTTTTACCAATCAGAAAAAAGATTTTTATGTAAATTATAATTTTACTCAAAAATTTAGGAATATAAACTCTGGAAACGTAAACTGCCTCATATATTAGAGGTCTATAGCCAAATATCACTCAATTGTCAAAACTCCTTTGAATAGTAGGGACAAGCTACCGTGTTTGTTATTCTTTTAAGAAATTGTGCTTGCTAGTGGAGTGCAACTCATTAACTGAACATGTTGCAATATTTTTCATGTTTTTTTTAAATAAAAAAATTAAACAGCTAAAACACCCAATGGCTGCCAGAGGAAAGCGACGCTCAACACAAAAAATAGAAAAGGGAGACAACGAAGCCAAAAAAGAACAAAGTAGAAAGATCTTAAGAAAAGTTGTCGACAAGGAAGTGATAGAACTGTCATCAAGGTTAGAATTAAATTACATTTCGAGAAACTAGTGAAGTCCTTTTATAACGATTCCGAGTATAAAGTATTCATATTTTTAAGTTTTGTTTCTCATAGTCTCCGAGGAAGCACCATGCATGACCAGCGACTGCATGTAAATTTTAACGGTGGAGCCAGCAAAGAGATAGGCGACGACTTCGGTAAAACTACAGTCGTAGAACCTTCCCTAAAAGAAGTGGTAACGCAAATGTCGACGATGATGAATACACTTTCAAACCTGATTGCTTCCCAGACCAAGACGTGTTATCCTGTGTTTGGAACTATGCCACAAACGATCAATCTTCGGAATGGGCCGCCGGATAACTTCAACCCCACAGTAATGCCTGTGATCATGAGCGGATTCAGCATGCCATCCGGTACTCTTGAGAGGAATATGGATTCCTCCAAGAATATTAGATCCAACATGTCAAGCATTCATCAAGCCGCGGATTCAATATCGCATATGGCTACAAAGTGTTGTTCAATGTCTCCGAAGTGTGAACAGACACTGCCAGATGATTATGTTATTCGTCGTAGTTTGTTCAGCGATGATGGTACTGGAAAGAAGACAGCTACAGAACCAGTTATAACGAGTAGCTTAGACAAGGCTGTATATGTTAGCTACTTCAACCCGACTGACAGAAAATTGCCACTAGCAAAGGAAACCGCAAAGATACCTGCGGTGGGTTATATCATGTTAAGTATGTGTTAGAGATTTGTTGTGCTGGTTTACTATTAATAACTAACGGCTTAGTTTTCGTTGTATCAGTGGAAGCCTGTTCTGTTCCGTCCCCCAGCTGAGACGGCACTGTGCAAGGACAAAGTTTCAGTCGTAACCTATGTCTTTGGTTCAGATCTGGAGGATGAAGAACTGAATTCGAAGATAATTTCACAGACAAACTTGTGGCACGCTAATAGGAGAGTCATGTATACTCTACTGCTAAACAAACCATTGGTGGACGAGGTATGGATTTTTCAGTCATTAGCCTTCGTTAATTTCATAACCGAAACTCCCAACATATAAAATAATTTTAACAAGGGAATATATGTTTATATTTGTTCTTATTGGCCGTCAATCAACGAACGCTGAAGCAGATCATAAACCTCACATCAAGCATGCTCATGTGTGATGCACGCAAGGACACCGGTTTTCCCTGCTTGTGGTTTTTACCCACTACATTTTCGGTGAGTGTAAACCAATAAAAGGATCTCCATATCCTGGTTTCCATTGATCTTATACATGTTTATGAAAAATCAAATTTCAGCAATTTTCCCTTAATTGGACTCACTCCCCAAAGACTTTGAAACGCTATTACGCTGAGGAATATATGGGAGAGTTTGAGTCGTTATGCAAGGTAACTTTCTAATTTAATTCTCGTAATAGATGATAATGTAAATAAAAAACGCTTATTCCAGTATAACTTATTTGTGTATATTTTTGATAGATTTTTGTTCCAATGAATGAGGATAACATGCACTGGTACCTGCTTGTAATTGATATAGAAAAAAGACACCTAATATTATTGGATTCTAAACCATGCGTCTCAAGCAGAACCAGGCGCCGTCGTTGTGCGAAACTAATGGTAGTGTTGCAAAATTTCTAATAGGCGGAAATAGATTCTAAATTGATTGAACAGACACCAGAGTTGACACCTGAATTAAATTTTACTTTAATTACAGGCACTGTTTATTGAGGAGATGCTTGATGACTCCACATTCTATGCTAACCAAACAACACACAGACCAGTAATTTCAGAGTATCCTATAATACACCCTGCAGAAATTGGCGAGCAGAACGATGACTCGTAAGAAACTTTACAAGTTATTATTGATTGTTGAGTTCTGACTTACTGAGATGCATCAATGAATTTGCTAACGTGTGATGAATACATTTTTTCCTTAGAAATTAAGTTGGTTATAGACTTCAATAAACTTTTTTTACATATCCAAGGAATGATTGTGGAGTTTGGGTGACAACCTGGATGAGGGAGTGCCAATGGAGGAGTAACTACAATATTAAGGTAGTTATAAAATAAAATTGGTTTCATGGTTTCATATATTATCTCAAAATTTTAGTCTAACCTATGCGTCTGAATTCTTTTGTTTTTTTCTCCTAGGTAAATGATAGCACTAGATTACGGCTGGCTATTGATCTGGTCATGAATCCGTTCAATTTGAAATCCCAGGAAGTCCTTGAGGCAGCAAAGAAATACTACAACGAAATATCTAAAAAGGAAGAGCGATTGGTTAAGGGGTTAGGAAGTATGCTCTGAGTTATTTATACCTAAGGCATTGAAATAATTGTGTCCATTGCATAGACTTTTAATACTATAATGCTTGCAATAAGTTATTCTGGTTATGTTATTTTAAGTACGTTCTGTTAATTTTTGATTGACGTTCTGTGTTGCGTTTACTGATTGGGAAAAAGCTACTGGGTCGTAAAAAATATGATTATGTTATTTGAAGTACTTTATGTTAATTTATGAATGGAACAGCACATTCTGATATGTTAATAAAGAAAGGTTTGCATGATTTACTATATTTTGTCAAGCAATTTAGTAAACAAGATTTCAATAATTTACCAAAATATGAACACGATATTAAACTTATTATATTTTTTTAATTTTATTATGTGTAACCTTCGTTATGTTTATTCAACTAGTGATACGTATACCAATTAATGGTTATTAAACTGTATTTACCTTTACCAAAGCATGAGTAATACAATTCAAATAGAGTTTATTATGTGTATTTATTATTTAGTTTAGATTTACGAAAAGGTTTGATTAGTGATGAGGTTTGAATCCTAATGGATGGCTTCGATATATCCCTTCAACTTCATTTCCAACCGGTGTGACGTCTGGTTTTACCCTCTTTAAAAGTAAAACTTGACTTCCTAGAGAAAATCATTTGACAACACCATTGTAAACCCTCTCCTAATTCACTCACCGCCCCTATCAAATTCAGAGACTAGTCACTAATAGTAGCAATCAAAGATGGAGCCAGAATTCAGGTAAGCAGATAACTATTTTTTTTCTTTTTGTTAACTATTTTTTCCACACACATGACCATCTGTCCTTGCATGGTTTGTTCTTTTTAACATCGATTACTTCTCAAGTTTCGCTTCTGTCCTTCCATGGTTTCTTATTCTTAACAATACTGACTTTTCAACATTTGGTTCGTGGTGGCTACCGTCTAGTTACGTCAGTGCCTTAAGGAACGTGAGAAGATGCCCTGACCAGACTTTCGTTATAAACCTATTCCCAACAGATGTAAGCTTACTTCCGGCGCCGTAGACGCCACTTCTCTTTACGTTTTTTGAACTAATTTTTTTCAAAATGTGTTTAACATCTAATTTTGTTTATCTGACTATAGGAAGATGTAAGGATTCCACAGTACATTGTACGACACTTTTCGTTCTTCACAACCAGTGATCTGTACTCAATAGACAGACAAGACAACTGTCTCCATATCCACCCAACTAGAGACGGTGATAACTACTGGATCAACGCAGCCGACATGGGGAGTATAAGATCTCTCTTTCGACCAACTCCATGGCTTATGCTGGAACTCAGTTACGTAGGTTGGGGTATTTTCCACATGCTTGCATGGGACCATACTCGTTCGGTAGAAATGCCCAGAGCCGTTGATGAGATATATTCCTCCAACGTATTGCCAGACCAAATCATACACTGGCTGGCGGACAGATGCAACGTACACTTCAACAAGGATGAACAGGTGGCTGCGTTTGAGACCGAAATGTTACTACGCCGGCAGCATCGGAGGCAAGACGGTTCACCACCGCGTTCTCACGAGTCAAGGTAACAATAACTTGTTTACTTGGGAAAGTAACTCTACATACTTTATTATATTCGTTGTTGTATAATAAATTATCCGAAATTACTGCAGGTTCAACCACCGTCAACAGGGGGGAGGTGCAGTAGCAGGACCTAGTAGGAGGGCAAGGGCAGGACCTAATAGGAGGTATGGAAGAAATTCGTCATCTGACTCTTCCGACTCGTCTGTGGACCAGATAGTACCATCATCGTAGGACAAACGGCGACAAATTAATTTGTTTAAGGTTTATTGGTGAAATAATGTTTTGTAGTAGTGTTTCGGTAGCGATGTCTATATGTACATGTTTACTTTTGTGGAAATCTTCGATTAGTATTCTGTTTAATAACTTTGATTTTCTGAATGTTAATTATGGTGTTGGACTTCGTTATTTTGTTAATGTATATACATCTATGGGTTTATTTTTTATCAAGTCTCACACAAGTCTACCATCAGAAGTATTTTTTTATTCCGGTCATTATTTGTAAGTAAATCTGGTAACAACGACTTTTTTACCGTTTGGAAAACTTGAATGTTGTTTACCTGTGGCTGCATGGATGAAGGTGTGGCAGTGGTAGCTTGTAGCATCCTAATTAAGTATTGGAATGACTTTATGCTGCATCTGCGGAAATAATTAATTTGGGAGTAACATGGTTTTCTTTAGGATGAGGGGTTGTAATGTTGTGATAAGGCAAACAAAATTGGAAATCAAGTAAACATATTAGTGAGTATATCAGCAAATTAAAACTTAATAGGGAAAATTTGTGGCTGCTTCTAATTTCAAACTGGAAAACAAAAAATCAAAGATAATTTTATTGGAGTATGTTGGAATTCCAACTGAATTTATTTACTAGGGTAGGCAAAAACTTGGGAAGACGAGTCAAATTTAATGGTACTAAACACCTAGTTCAAACAGGTTAGGATAACACCGGTAAATACAATATTCTGCCTCATCAATTCTCGTTGGATGCTGCATCTCACACAATTAATAAGTTAGACTAATTTAGGTTCATTACTTAAAAGAGAGCAACAGACTTCAACAATTCAAAAACTACAAAGTAAACACAACCGAAAACCAAGATTACGAAACGCGCGTCTAGTAAAATGGCTAAATTCCAACTTCCCTTGCCGATTATTCCGGATGAACTGCTACAAGAAATCTTCCTGCGTAGTAGTGCCAAAGCTGTAGGGAGATGTATGTGCTTGAATAAATTCTGGCACCGACAGCTACGCCAACCAGAGACATGCATACACCACATGCGAAGGCAGAAAGTGTTAGATCAACATGTTTTGTTTCATGTTGGATACTCACTACTGTTAATGGGTTCAGATTCACTATATATAGTGAATGCTGCTTCTGGAGAAGAAGTGAATGTTCAGCATCCTTTCGGAGTTGGCATCCATGGGTGGTTCCGCATTGTGGGAGTGTCAAACGGGAACATATGTTTCAAGTTCTCCCGTGAACAAGACGACACAAGACTTTTGGTATGGAATCCGACAACACAATGCTCTAGAGAAATTTCCAACCCCCACAGGGACCACGGTAGATCGTTTTTCCCAGTATATGGTTTCGGTCATGTTCCAAACTCAGATGCATACACAGTCAAACATATGTGCAAAAGGGACATAGCTGATGCCTACGTTTTTTTCTCTAGATATTGTTCAAGGCGTTCTACATGGTTTCACTGCGTTGATTGTCTCCCTGGTGTAGAAAAAATTGACCCTAACTCTGTTTTTAATAATGGTCACGCGTATTGGATAACTGGTACAGGAGATAGCTATGCTACACCCAAGTCTGTTTTATGTTACAGTGTTGAAGATGAATCATTTAGCGAGGTGTCTATCCCTGTAGGTGCAATATATACCGTTCACAATTTACTAACCCACAAGGAAAAAGTTGCACTCCTCGCTCATACACACAACGAATTTGGGTATGTCGCAGCAATTTGGCACTTGAATGAAGACGCGGATGGTAACAGAATATTAGAGCAGTATTGCAGGTTTGCGAGTCGAAGCATCAGAGAAAATCCAATACTATTCGTGGATGATAACCTACTTTTGTTGGTGAACAATTCAAAGGAAAGAGAGTTACTCGTCAATTACAGGTACAGAGAGCTTGTGTTGACAGAATATGACATCGAACATGGCACTAGAAATCTATTGGTGAGGAGAGCATGGCGATACCCAGAAACGCCACACCCGATCACAGTAAGGTCTACACTCAAGTATTTTGCAGGGATGTTTCCTGTCTAGAAATAATTGACATTTAGATATACTCCGACTACATGTATTGTGGAACTTGGTTGAAACTCTTTGTTTAGTATTCCGGTTGATGTTAATTATGTTTTTTTTTTGTTAATGGAATCCCTAGAACTGTTATGACAATGGTTAATTCCTAGTGTTTTTTCTATCAGTCTGTCTTTACAATTGTATGTTTTACATTTTTTTGAAAGAGCCAAAATTAAGAGAAATGGTTGCATAACAACCTCAGTCTATCTAATTCGATGTGTCGTGTAGTCTTCCTCATGTACAGGAGATTTATAATGGTGTTATTCTGTTTCTAACCATCCTAGTATAGGGATTATGTGAGAAATAACAGTTAACCTACTAACATTTTACGCGAATATTCAATCAAGAAATGCTATTCCAAATAACATTGATCAAATTAACGGTTAACACACACATGAATGGAATAAATAGTTACCTGGAAAAACTTGGTTTCCTTTTAAAATTCCGGAGAGAGTTGGGCTTAACAGGTTTCAAGCCAGTTGCTGCATTAATCCTGACTTGAATTATCCACTAATTGTTTTTGTAGCTGGCCCAAGTTGATAGATAGCCCACTTTACTTTTAGATATACTTGAACTACCAAAAAATAAACATCTTTCCAGGTTAGTTAACCGAGCCCAATCCCAAGTATGACAGAAAGACTAAATATTCAGTTAACTAAAGTAAGCAACCCTGGGGAAAAAAATTTCTATGACCTTTGATCATAGACTATGTTAC
This sequence comes from Arachis ipaensis, assembly GCF_000816755.2. NCBI lineage: Eukaryota > Viridiplantae > Streptophyta > Magnoliopsida > Fabales > Fabaceae > Arachis > Arachis ipaensis. Next base: position 113,094,741 of record NC_029789.2, read on the forward strand.
ACCTTAATACCTAACCAGAACTGATCCGGGATAACCGTGAATCGAGACAATTCGACCTATAATTCGACCAAAGTTTTTCTATGTAACACGATTCGACCAAAAAAGACGACATATAAACGGACATATAAACGGGCAATGTTACAAGAGAAACTCACATGATGGCCCTGGGTTTTAGGAGAACAGTTGTATACACCACTGCATTGTTGGACGATGACAGAACCTAGCCCAATGCACGGTAAAACCTGCAATAAGCCATATACTCGTTGAATATTACTTTATAAGAAGAAAAAAAGAGCAACCCAGTACATGGTAACCTTGTAAGACCTGCAATAAGCCATTAGCACTCCATGAACAAACTCCAGCTTGCACTCTACCTCCATGGCCACGTCGCTGAAATGATCAACCCATTAGCACTCGTTCATTTACTTTAGATTATAGAGTAATAGGAATTCAATCAAGTGCATGAAGGGGTGAATAAAGTCAAACAATTTGAGCAAACAAAGGATTCAGCAATAATGGGAAGTTATGGTAATTTAAAAAGTCAGATCTTTCAATTGGAGTATTATACATCATGTGCAAGGGTATAAAGATGATGATCTACAACTTCAATACCTAATGAGATGAAGCCTTTAAAACCCAATATGTTAACAGACAGGCTAGCTTATTTCAAGCATCATAGCTTGCTGAACAATTTATGTGTATTAGAACAAAGCAGTGGCCATTCATCATGATCAAATAAACTACAAGTGTTAAGATTTATTTAGGTTCAAGGGATTAGGAATTTCGAAACCTATGCAGGAAATTTTCTGAAAGGAAAGCAATTAAACTTGACCAACAAGTTGCAATTCAACAAATTTCCAAAGCCTAACATAACATTCTAGTTTACTTTCAGCTTCTTCATTCTATCACAACTTAAAATTTATGCTGCACACTAGTATATAAGAAGAAAAACAGATCTTGTCAATTATCTATTGTGGTGGCCGCATGATTTGTCATGGAAGTCACCAAATCATCGGCGTATATTGTCATGCCCTTCTCCTTCCTACTCTTACAGAATTGCCGAAGATTGAGTTATAACATGACTGCAATCTCAAGCATTCGTTTCACTAATAAAAAGGTTGCTATTTTCTGGTATTCAGTCTGACTTACTACAACATATTAGCCTTCATACGCTATTGAAATTAGTAGGGAACTTTGGTAACTAAGTCACAAAAATAGATACCATAAAACATATACGTATCTATGGGTAAAACAAAAATACGTAACTAGAAACATAAACAAATTCCAACCATGTTGCACAAGTCAAATGGACGTCTTCGACAATTTTTGCTTTTAAAGCTTCAAACATTTGTGTCTCTACATTCTAGTAGCAATTTTCAGCAAAGAAGGAAATTATTCTTAAGTTTCTGAACCTAATCGAGGTGCTTCGGGTTCTGGTTTGCAGCTAATCAATAGACGTTGTTAATGAAGCCTCCATGTCTCTTGCAGCTGCTTCTCTAGCCTTTTTTCTCAACTCTGCTTCTCTACTTTTCTTGTTCAGCAGCTTCTCTAGTTTTGCTATTCTTTCCTCTACATGGTCTATCAAGTTATCCATTTCCAAATGTTTTCCAACATCACTCTGCTTCCCGTCACCCGATCCCCTTGTAGCCTCCCCCGCTCTGACCCTAACAATGTGGTCATCAACCCAGAGAAAGAACTTGCAATGTGCTTCTGTCACCTACAATGAATAGAACACAATTAATGTAAGGGGTTACAAAATACTCCAATTCAATCTAATCCATGTACGTCACTGTAATTAATCCCTAGATTCTACATCTACAAAATCCTTTCAAATTTTAGCATCCATTTTTAATATCAGATCAGGTACCTAATCAATTCTTGTCACAATCATGATTTTTAATCTAGGTAGATCTATTTTGAATAAATTAACTTTTTCCCAATTCTCAGTCATTCATCAAAATTAACCAGCACCAATATCAAATCATATACAAAATCAACCCAATTTAACATCAAATCAATAACAAAGTCAAATCATTTTCATAACCAATAGGCATGCAATTCCCAACAATTCAAAATCACATCCACAACAACTTGAGCAGGGTGGAGAATAACCAAAATATAGAGTCTAAAGCTCCATTCCAGAAAATTCAAATTTTAATCAAATTTTAGCATAATCTTAGTTCTCATACATAAAGAATTGCGTGGTTACCTTTAATAATGGGCATCCAAAAAATAACCTATTTGGGTTGGTGTCTGTCTTCGACATGTAACTGATGGCATATTTTTCACAGAAGCATTTTGGGGCCACACCATCTATTACATCCTGAGGTTGCAGCGAACTTGAGGTTGCATTTCCAGATCTCAGTTCCCGTTGTCCGCCGGCTCTCCCTATGCCTCGTCTCGTGTTTTAGGAGCATGCATCACTGGCCATCGATCTGATTAACATTTAACACCACCATGGAAAACTATCATCATCTATTGCAATCGAAATTGAATCAATCTTCTTCGATGAACGGTGATTACAGAAAGTGATTAACAGAACAAATCACGCAAATTGGCTAAAAAAACAAAAAAACGAACGAATGACCTAGATGAAGAAGCAGTAGGGCTTACAAGGGTTTTCCGAGAGCGTTCTGCACGTGGGTCGCCGGAACCTTGCTAACAAGGGGATGACTTACGTTCTTCGAAGGTAAATCACAGAAAATGACACCCGCGTAACCCTGGACGAAGACGCAGAAGGCAGGGTCTTCCACGGGGTTAGGAAAAATCTGTCCCTGACGATGACTGACCTTGAAATAAGAGGAACGAGGTAGAAAAAGAGGTTATGGATGTTACAGCGGTATTTAGGGAAGGTTTTGCGAGTGGGTCGTCGGAAAAATCAAACGCTTAAGTTAAGGGGAGGGTAGAAGAAGCACTGAGGTAGATGAAGGAGCGGTGGATACTACAGGAGTATCTGGGGAAGGTTTTAGGAGTGGGTCGCCGGAAAAATCAAACCCATCACCCACAAGAAGGGTAGAGAAGAAGAAGAAGTGAGATCGTAGAAGGGTAAAGGAAGCAGTGAGGTTGAAGAATGAAGCAGTTCTTTTGAAGTGTCTTTTGAGAGGTAGAAGAAGAAGCTGTACACATTGAAATGGTATTTGGGGAAGGTTTTGATTTGTATGGTATTTGGGGAGAGATTTGTAAAATCAACTATTTGCGTATTGCATCAAGTATAAATACGTTACGGGGTATAATGTAAATAATATAAAATACAATGTAGTGTGAAAACATTTAATGCATCAATTAATGAAAGGTTGAAAATTTTTTTGATCAACGACTGAGATGAAGACACATGTGCAAGGGTAACTTACCCACAAAATTGCCATGGGTTTAGAAGAATTCACCACAATAGTTTTATCCCATGATACAAACACAATGAGATATATCTACAACTTTATATAACCACACACATTATCTATAAAGTTTGGTTTTTGAACTCTGCCTTCTCACTAAGATCTTGGAATTCATCTACAAGATTTTGAAGCCTTGCAACAAATTCTATTAAAAGTGAAGCAAATGTTGCTAATGACAAGGAACTGGCACTTTCATGTACTTTGAGTTCAGGCTCACTAATTTCTCCTTGAAGTGTTAGATGTGGCCGAGACCAGTATCTATTTAGTGATGTTGTACTTTGTGAAATGCTTGATGAGTCTCGCACTAATGAGGGTTCAATGTTACTATTTGAATTATCATCTCCATTTTCATTATTAATCAAATTAATCAAATATTCCTTATTTTCATAGACTTTCATATCTATCGAATTGTCAAGAGTTTCATTTTCCTTATTATTCTTTCTTGTCATTTTCCAACTATCATAGTTGACTAAAAGAAATGATTGTTGGTCAATCTTCGTTTGTAGTTGGATAGCAGCTTCATGTACATCAAAGAGTATGTCTGCGTTGCATAGCTTTTCCATCTTTTGAACTTTACTTCCAAGTTGACGCAATACTTTGGCTCCTTCATTACCAACCTTTTGAAGTTCATTACTGAACACCATCCTCTTTTCAGCAGGGGCCTATATTACAAAAACAAGTTATGAGCTATAAATCATCAACATAGTTACATAATGCCGACCTTATGATATGTAATGTCATCCTTTACCATACCAAATGTTCCATAAGCAAATATAATATCATGAAATAATGAGTCCAAAGTCAAGGAATAATTAAACAGAAGCATGAACAAGGTAGCATAAAACAATAGTATTTGAATATAATATTTTATTTTTCTTAATTCACCTGTATCTCCGAAAGGATACATCCATGCATTGCCATGACCATGAAAGCACAATGCCTCAGGGCTCCACTCACATTAACATAACTTCTCCAAGGATAGTTAAACTTGTAATATGGACCATGAGGTGGTTCCCATAATGCAAAATCTAACTGCATGAATGAAAAGTAAAGTTCTAGCATTTTAATTACGGAGAAAGAAGGTAGCAAGAGTTAAAGATTTCACTTATAGAAGTTCTAAAATTTTATTACTTATATAACTTTCAAATTCATATTATAAAATGTTCTTTTCTAAAAGGTTAAATTGTCAGGTAGAGAGCTATGGGCATCAAAATAGTTATATCTAATACAATATACAATACCAATGTTTCCTCCTGATTTGATGATTGTACTGCTGCTCTATAACCTCTGTAAAGTGGATCATCCGATGCTTGATAAATAAGAATTTTTGAAGGGACCCTTTGATATTCAACACATTGAAGGTAACCATTAACACAACCTAGACAAAGTTACAACGAAATAACTAGCTAAGACTGGAAATAACAAGGCCAAATCGAATAGTAAGAAATATAAATAAGGATAAATTTGGAGAAGAAGCGTGAAAAGAAAATTTGACTACACCTTCTAAAGATGCTGCAACTCCGTTAAAATTTTTTACCACTAAGTCATGTAAATCCTCTCCTGACCAAATTGGATATATAAAGATATTTACTAATAAAGCTGTGCCAGCTCCAACAGCTATAAGAATAAGTCTATAATAAAATGTCGTTAAAAAATCTTTACTATCTGCCACTAATACAATACAAAATGTCAACATGAACACACGAAATCCATATTCATATGGCTTCATGTTTGGGTGTTGCTTCACATAACTTGCTAAAAACCCTGCACACAAGAAAAACAAAATCACTAATCCTCAATTTTCTTTCTTAAAATAAATATTTAGATTGTTTTACAAGATGTCTTTTACTTATCCGGTACACAAAGTTATGGATAATTAATAATTTAATGAGCTAATAATATAACTTCACTTGAAAAAGTACAATTATTGTTAGCAATCAATATGTACATACATCTCATTGAAACACTTGTGAAAATAGTGAATGAAATATTGCCAATAAAATGAAAGATCAAATGGAAAAGAAGATTTCAACCTGCAATAAATATACTAGATACAATAGCAATCTCTCGAAACTTTCCAGCTAACATGGATAACTCTCCAATAACCAAAGCAAGTCCTCCTGCTAAAGTTGTTCCCAAAGTGCGATTTAACCCTTTACTAAAGGTTGCACCTAAGCTCGAATTACCAAAACATGAAATAAATAAATCAGTTACATAAAAGGTGAAAATTCTTCATCAACTATATGAGCAAAAAATGAAAAAATAAAATAGATTCCTAAAGTGTACATATATGATCATTTCTATCAAGTAACATAGATAAAAAATATACTAATTTTAATATTATATAATATTTATATTTGGTGTGAAAATCTAAGAACAAAAGAAAAAGCTAACAAAAACGAAAACAAAGAGCGAGCACAGTCTCTCTGTGAGCCTCAATCATCTTGTAGGACTGACGCTGACATGTTTGGATCACCAATCTTATTGAGATTAGCAACTCCACTATAGTAATATACTTTAGATGCTTTCAAATAGTTCAAGATGCCAGGAAAATTCCATTGCAATCATACACGTTGTTTGAAGAAGCCGCATCTTGTGTAAAAATAATTTCTTTTTTGAAGACTCTATCAAATGAAATGCACCACACACATACAAAGAAGAGGATAAGATGTTCTTACATGATGGCAACATAATGTAGCCACTCCTTAAATAAGTTTGATTAGAAGGAGGAAAGATTCCTTGAAGAATGTATAAAAATCATCTGGCCTCAGAGATTTCAAAGAGTCAATATCTATAACCACCCTTCAAACATCCTCCTTGGATACTACTATGATAAGAGCCCTACATGTCTATTTTGGAAGTTGGGGCAAGTGTTGCTCCTTCATAACATCCAAATTACCACCCTCCACACCACAAAAGAGCTTTTGGAAGAATCTCTTTACATTTATAGCTATATTTTGTTGCTTTGTAATGTATCTCCAATTTTGTTTAGACTTTTGGAACCAGAAAATCTTTTTTTGTAAGAGAAGACTAGTATCACTTTGAAGTTCCTACTTAATTCTATATAGAAAGAAAGCATTACTTTTTTCATATATTCTTGAACATTTCTGATTATCCTTACAAACTCCTTTTTCTTTCTAAAGATGCTATTGAATACCTCTTTATTAAAGATGCATGCATCTTTCCAAACTCCAATTAAGTAGGAAATAGTATTAGCTAGTATTCCCTTGCTCTCATGCCTTCTTTTCTACCCTAAAAAATTTGAAAGAATTACTCAAGTAGCCCAAAAAATACTTTCTAACTAAGTTTTCACTCAAAATGTTGAACACCTAAGTAGAATAGGATAATAATTGAAAAAGGTTATGTGAAAATTTTTTACAAAACTTTTCGAAAATCTTAAGCACCAGGATTTATTAGCCAAGATCCTATCAAGCTGCTTAGATATGAATTGATTACTTTGCATGTGACAAACCCACTACTCCGATCCTAAATCTAAAATCCCTAATTATCCATAGTTTCAAAGAATTTCTTTGCTATCCTGTAATTTTTCACCTTTGACCTTATTAGAGAATATTATTTTATTATTGTCCTTGATCAGCATCCACAATAATGTATATATATTCAAAGGCAAAATTTTATAAGAAATTCCAAGATAGTTCTTGTCATTAAAGAACTGGGCTTGTATTTACCGTCATACAACCCCACTTTTGGGTCCTAACACTAAGCTCGTTATACATTGCCTAGGAGCATGACGTCTACATATTGTAATTGACGACTACCTACTTATGACCTTGCTTATCTTCCACGTGGATGACGTAGAATTGAAAACTATGCCAGAACATCAACATTAATATGAACACATGTTGGTGCTTAATCTTGATGTTCAACAGAGTGGGCCTTGGTTGAACATTCAATCCGAAAATTTGAAATCTAATATGATGGTGCTTTTACAGATTTGCCATCTTGTTTTTCACATTAGCCCACCTTGTTGTATCTATATGGATTAGGACTTTATCATGAACGAGATTCGTACCTCTATCCATCCCAACAGAATCTTTCACCTAATTCTTTCCAAATCCAAACTTCTCCTGCACTACTGATGGCTCCTCAACCATCATTGCATTTTTTTGTTTCTCTTGATCCAACAATCATTTGTATTATGGACAAAGTATATACACTTATCATAAAGTAAAAGGAGACCCTCATATTCTACGTCATATTGATACCCATCTATCACGATATTACGAGTAATCAGAACATCAAGATTAATATGAACACATGTTCTTATATATTTTCTTCTTCTCGTGGCCAAGTCTACCTTGATTGGAATTACCATTGTCGTCTCTGTTCTCATCATGGCCTTCTCTTGCAGTACCAAATACTTAGACATGCAATCTCAATGCAAACCAAAGTGGCTCTGAAGCTTTTCTCACACGAGTGAAACTTTGATATCTAAGGCTTCATTTCCATGTAGTTGTTGTCTATCATCAACGGTCCCACTAAGAATATCTTCTCATTGTTCTCATACCTCAAGAACATTATAACCTCCTTTCAAGCACCACACATAAATCTCTTAGATTTTGTACTACTACAACATAACTTTCCTAGAATTTTGACTACTATCACTCCCTTGTAAAGCCCCAAGGTCTAAACATCTCTTCTCAATGAAAGTGACATACAAGGGAATTTTGCCACCTTGCTTTTCCCGCATCGTGGTCAAAGTAGTCTCCTTCTAGTTTTCACCCTCGATCAGATGAGGTTTCAACGTTGACTCTCCATTGCATCGAATTTTCCTTTCCAATTCTAGATGAATGATCCCTGTCACCAAGTAATTCCTACCAAGTAATCATCCTTATCATTATTTATTTTCTATCTATGTCTATTATATAAAAGGAATATCATAATAGTTTGGTGTCCAACAGACATATTGTGTCTATTGGTATACTATTAAAAAATAAATGGAATTATTATTGAATTCTTATAACTAAATATATAAAGTATTTTATTTTTTGTAACAATTTAATAAATATGAACCACGTATTAAATTTCACTAGTGCTTTCTCCATAATAAAAATTCGCTGTCAATGATTCTCTAACTATGTGACAAAATCAATTAAGGAAGGTGTTTGCATGTTAATGAATATGCTTTCAAACTTGGGTGAAGGAAAATAAAAAGAAAAAGAAAAAAGAAATATAAACTAATATAAGACTTGAAGGATTATTAGAAGAATATCGCTAAAGGTAGAGGAAAAGAAAAAGAAAGAAAAATTCAAAATAATACCTACGCTAAATTCAAAGACCACAATAACAGTGAGGATGGCCCAGATTGAATACTTGTTGAGTTGTTCCTGTTCAACATATATAAAGAGCGAAACGAGGGCCAAGGAGAGCCCTGATTTGATTGCAAACATCAGTTTTCTAAAGCCAGAACGATCCATCGGGTGAAGGTGCAACCAAAATTCACGGAACCCATTTTTTATCCTTTGCATTTGAGTACAGCGTATTTCTTCATCATCATTATTGTTGCCACTAAAATCAGTGTAGTTTCTCTGCGGGAGAAGACTATCCTTGCTGGTTCCTACCCTCGCATCCATTTGAATGGATTCTAATAACCACAAAGACTCTTATGCCATTTTTGTGTCCAACATAATTACATGAAGAAAATGTTTAGGGGAGGTGATTATTATAGGTTACTTTTCTCCGCTTGACTGCTTTGTTTTTCTCTTTTATTCAATAGAGGGAAGAGTGAATGATAACAAGGAAAAAGAAAAGAAAAAAATTGTGAAGGAGAAGAAAATGCGCCAAAGAAGATAAAAGGAGCGATCGAGAAACGTAGATCGAGTATCACATATTGAGGCTTGTTTATTAAGCTCTTTATTTTAAGGATTTTACTCTTTTCTGTTTTTTTCTCTTAAGAAATTAATTGCTGAATTTTATCTTAATCTAATTAACATGAAGTATATGCTGTTTTTAGTTTAATTTTTTTGATAATTTAATTTTTAAAAATAAGATGTATAAACATAACAATAAGTAACCATTATTATGTATTAAATGTTAAAATATGAATTTGCAATAAAAATGAAATTTGCACCAATTTTTGTATACTTCAAATGTATACCTTTTTTTTAATTTTTTTTAAATAAAATTTTTTATTTACATCACTCTTCTATACATTTTTATGCACACTTTTGTATTTTTAGATATACAAGTGAATATAATAAAAGAATAAAAAATGCAACTTAATTGGAGTGTAGACATTGTTTTCATACAAAGGACAACAAACAATGTTGCAAATTTGATGGCAAAATATGCAGTTTTAGATGGTAGAAAATACGTCAAATGGCTTTTCCTTTGGCACAATCTTGAAGAAGTTATAAGGAGTGAACTTAGCTTTGCCTTTTATTAGGCTTATTCTCTTGTTGCTATTTATTTTCAGACACCACAAATAAAAATAAATATATACTATTTATAAAAGAAATGTAGACTAGGTATATAAAAGATGCAGCAAATATCATTTATGTTAAATTTTTGGGAAAAGAGGATAATATTATATGTGAAGTTGTTGTGTTGAAGTTATTTTTTATAGAGATATTACCAATTAACTTCATAAATATTCTATCTACTAACTACTGGTCATTACTATCCCAACTACTAACAATTTTTTAATATGCCCCTGATAGATGGAAGACATCAATAATCCCCAACTTAGATAAGTTTCAATGAAATGGTTGAGAAAGAGGTATGTGGCACGGTAACATAGAGGAAGAGGGGTGTGGCGCAAGACGTAGAGAAAGACAAAGGAAGAGAGAGGTGTGGTGTGGGCTGTGATTCTGGTTATGACAGAAAGGAGGAACATGACTTATGGTTAGGCATGCGATGATGCAGATAAGTGGCGTGCGATGACGCAGAGGAGACGTGCGGTGCGGTGGCGCAGAGGAAGAAGACGCGTGCAGTGTGGTGACACAGAGGAAGAAAAGGGAAAATAGGATAGTAGCGGCAGAGCTGGGGCTTCCGGCGGTGAGCAGAGGAAGAAGAAAGAGAAGGAGAAGTTGCACTTAAGGGGGAGAGAGCAAGCAGCAATGTAAAGGCGCGTTTGGCGACAGATGCCAGTGGTTTTTGACCCGTTGAACTCGGAAAGATGAAACAGGGAGGATGGACTTATTGTTAGAGTAAGAAAACATAAAAAATAGGTACATAAAAAAAAGAACAACAACAACACAGATGAGAAAGAACTTTGTGAAAGAAAACACAGTGGTTTTACCGAAAAATGATATCCTATCCTCTTCAAGGAGGATACCATGACTCTGATACCATGTTAAATTTCTAGGAGAAGAGCAGAATACAAAGATAATATTATATATGAAGTTGTTGTGTTGAAATTATTGTTACATTATACAAGATTCACTCTATTTATAGAGATATTACCAACTAGCTTCATAAATATTCTATCTACTAACTAATGGCCATTACTATCCCAACTACTAACAACTTTTTAATAACATATCTTTTTTATATTTAAAGACAAATGTTTTTCATTTACACTACTTAAATTTAGTACTAGGTGAAACACAACTTTCCAAGTTTTGAAACTTTTGGAGTTGCCAAAGAAAAATGAACAATGGATACATTGAATAACTCAAAGAGATCGAGATGGAGTGCATTTAAAACTATAATTTTAGAAATTGATTCAAACTAGTCGGTTAAGCGGATTGAATCATGATCAATGAGAAGTACGATCCGTTGACAAAAACAGTTTAGGTAAGAATCGAAAATCGATTTGTTAAATTAGACCAAAATAAACTACTTCACTTTCGATCCTCTGATCTTCTTCAATGGAAAAAAATAAAGCCATAAAAACATACATAGTGAAGAAGAGGACAAAAGTGAAAAATGAAGAGGGGTAAAATGAAACAGTAGAACGAGAGAGGAAGCGGTGACGACAAATTCAAAATTATGCAACAACGACATATGGTGGATCTAGAATGGCACATTGTAGTGATGGAAAATTCGGAGAGACATGCTGATAAATCCCAATTTTATGGTTTATCTTGTGTTGAATGTGGTGGCTTTTATCAACTTATCTCACATTTATTCAATGAAATAGTATGGTTTTGTAATTCTCCCTAATTTGTGCTTAAGAGTTAAAAACATGCTTTTTAGGCCTTTAATTTGCCAATTTTAATTCACTTCAATCCCATTCGATGTCTTGATATGTTTGTTGAGTGATTTCAAGCTTATAAGGCAAGGATTGGATGGAAGAGGTGAAGAGAAAAGCATGCAAAGTGGAAAATTCATGAAGAAATGAGGATTTACTGAATTGAAGGCCATGCGCACGCGTCACTTACGCGTACGCGTGAAGATGACATTCATGGCCACACGCACGCATCACCCATACGTACACGTGAGGAGGAAATTTGCCAGCGACGCGCACGCATGACGCTGACCACGTGACCTCATTAAAGTGAATTCGCTGGGGGAAATTTCTAAGCTTTCCAGGCCCAAATCCAACTCATTTCTGAAGCTATTTGATACATAACTCAAGATGGGTCAAAGGGGGAGCAATTAGTTAGCTTAGGATCATGCTTTAGGTAGTTTTCTAGAGAGAGAAGCTCCCTCTTCTCTCTATAATTTGGGTAGAATTAGGTTAATTCCTCTTAGATCTAGGGTTTAATTCTTTTTTTCATCTTGTTTTCTTTATAGTTCCTTGTTCTATTGTCTTAATCTTCTCAGTTCTTCTTCTTAATTTCTCATTTTGGTTATTTTTATCTTTATGTACTCTTGTTAATTTTCATTCTCTTTAATGCAATTTTGAGGTATTTCATGTTTAATGTGCTTTCCTTAGTTGTTATTGTTAATTTCTTGCTTTGGGTCATTGTAGATTTATTATTCTTGCACTTTTATGATGCTTTTTTTTTATGCCTTCCAAGTGTTTTACAAAATGCTTGGTTGGCTGTTAGAGTAGCTCTTTGAGCATTCTTGGCTTGGAAAGAGAAATTAGGCAATTTTGAGTTATTAATACCCAACTTATGTTGGTGATCTAGAGTTGTTAGTTAATATTGTTTCCATTGACTCTAATCTCTTGCCAATTCAATTAGTGAGTTGAATAGGACTTATGGATTGAGATTAACTAGTCTTATTTGACTTTCTCTCAATGTGAAGATAACATTGTACCTTCTTCCGATGTTAGAGATGACGAAATAGGATTAGCTCTTGTTAATCATTGTATGATAATTAATGATTAGGATAGAAAGCCTATATTCTCAATTCTTGCCATAAATGTCTCTCTTTAGTAATTGCTTTCCTTAATTATTTTCTTTATTTTATTGTCATTTAATTTCTTGTCTTCTTATATGCGAACCACCCCTTGGACCTCATAACCAATAATGCGCATACCTCACTGCAATTTCTTTGAAAGACGACCCGAGATCTAATACTCTTGGTATTTTTATTGGTTTGCACTCGTGACAAACAAATTAAACTTTGATTGAGTGTTATTTGTCGGTTTGGAACTATACTTGCAATGAGGTTATTTCTCTTTTACCAAGAAGAAATTCTTAGCCGACGGTAACGCTCTTTCAAGTTTTTGGCGCCGTTGCCGGGGAATTGCAATGTGTGCTTGTTATTGGTTATTGTATATATGTTAATATTGTGAATAGCTTGATTTTGGTTTTTTTGCTAGTTTTTGTTAGCTGTAGCATCTTGTTTTTCTTGTTTCTTATTAGTTTTTGTTTTTGTTTTCCCTTTCACTATGAATTCTCACCATTTTTGGCTATGAGTTTGGTCCAAACTATGTTGTGGAAAATGGAAGTTTCAATGAGGATGTGCATTAAGGATTTGAGAATAAAAAATGGGAGGAGCCTCAAGCTTATAGACAACCTTCATGGTAAAAACCTCCCCCGATTTCTGATAGGTATAATCCAACTCCTAATGCATATCAACCTAATGGAGGTGGCGACCCTCATTGTGGTTGTCAACCACAATCACCGTATGCATATGACCCTTTCCCTCAACATAGCTGATGAATCCATATTTGACGATATATTTTGATTTGATTTGAGTGGATTTCATCATATAAACCTACATTTATTCACCTAAATAGCATGCTTTTGAGTTTTCCTCCTAAATTATGATTGATTATGAAAACATACTTTTTTGTGCTTAATATTAGTCAATTTTATTCCATTTACATTCCATTCGATACCTTGATGTTATTTGTGAGTGATTTCAGATGCAATAGGTAGGAATGGCTTGGTAAAGATGGAAGAAGAGCATGCAAGAGGGATGGAACATGAAGAAAACAAAGGATAAGCACACACTGGAGTGTGCGTACGCACAACCTACTATGCGTACGCACAAGAATCACAACAACATATGTACGTACGCACAAGAGGAAATTCAGAGGTGTGCGTACGCACACATCTATGCGTACGCATAACTCAGCGCGCGTGACTCACTTAAAGAAAACGCTGGGGGTGATTTCTGGGCCTCCAGAGCCTAGTTTTAGGACTTTCTGAAGCTAATTAAGTGCTATATCTTAGGGCCATCATTCCATGTGAAAGGAGGGAGCAATTAGGTATAGTTTAGTATCTTGTAGGTCATTTTCTAGAGAGAGAAGCTCCCCCTTCTCTCTAGAAATTAGGGGTTTTAGCTTAATTTCTTTGTAATTTCTCTTTCTAATTCTTGTTTTCACCTAGTTTCTTCTACCTTTCTTTGTTCTATTGTCTTAATTTCCTTAGTTTATCTTGTTAATTTCTCATTTTGGTTATTTTTTATGTTTATGAGCACTCTTGTTATTTTGATTTCCATTTAATGCACTTTATGTTTCATGTTCCCTTATTGCTTAATTAAGTTGTTATTCTTACTTTTCTTGCTTGGTAGTTGTAGAATTTATTATTTCTTGTTATTTTATCATGCATTCTTTTTATGCCTTCCAAGTGTTTGATAAAATACTTGGTTGGATTTTTGCCTAATTTTTCACACTCTTGGTTGGGAATTTGGGTGATTGGGTAAACTCGAGAGATGGATATCCATTCTACATTGTGTGAGGATAGTTAGTTGATTTGGTTTCTACTAACTCTGAGCCTTCCATTAATAGAGTTGGCTAGGACTTGTGGATTGAGATCAATTATGCCCTTTTGACTTGACTGGTTGGGATTAATTCTACACAATTACCCTGTTTGTGGTCCATAACTAGGATAGGAATCCTTAATTTCCAATTCTTGCCAAGAGCTCTTTTTACCATTTAATTTCCATTTTCATTGCTTTTACTTGCTTTCCATTTAATTACTTGCCATTTTAATTTCTTGCCTCTTATAATCAAAACCCCAAATCCCCCATAGCCAATAATTGAGCATTTCATTGCAACTCCTAAGGAAGACGACCCGGGACTTAAAAACTCCCGATTATTTTGTATTGATTGTGACAACTTTTGAATTTAAAATTTGATTTGGGAATTAGTTTTTGGTTTGGACTATACTTGCAACGAAGGAATTTTATTAAGAAATTCTAAATCAACACTAAATTCTCATCATCAAATTTTTGGCGCCGTTGCCGGAGAGTTGCAATGGTGTTATATTGTTGACTATTGCAAATATGTTAATATGTGAATATCTTGCTTTTTTTTGTTTTCTTGATTTTGTACAGAAGGTTAATTTTGGGAGCTCATAGCTTGTTGGAAACTCCATCAAAGCTTGGTGCAATCAATTGAGAATTTTGGAGGTTCAAGCATTGTTGGAAACTCCAAGATGAATATAAGCACAAATCCCCTTGATTAGAGCTCTCTATAAGTCCAACTTAAGGACAATAAACTAAAGTGTTAGGTGAGAGACACCCCCACCATGGTAACATTGGTCTTACCTTCTCTTTTTGTTTATAATTTGACTTTATTGCATTTTTCTTGTCTTAGTTAGTTTAGAATTAGTTTAATTTTGAGATCTGTTAGGTTAATTTCTGTATGGATCATGAATTTATGGGTTTTTGAATGTTTTGGGGTTGAGCTTTTGTTGAGTTAAGGCTTAAAGCCTTAGATTTTGAAGAAAAAGTTTTGGAAAAAATAGGGCATGTGCGTGCGCACACCCTTGTGCGCACGCACACAACAACAAAATTATGCATCCTGTGCGTACGTACCCGCCTGTGTGTATGCACACCAGCCTGTATGCCCTCTATTAGGAGCGCTCGCACGCCTTGTGTGCGTGCATTCCCCTGTGTTTTGTGCTTTGTGTGTAAGCACGGACATGTGTGCGTACGCACACAACCTTCTTTTTGTGCACTGTATGCGTATGCACCACCTTGTACATACGCACACTCCCTTACACCCATTCTATTGGGAGTGCTGGCACGCCCTGTGCGTATGAACCCCTGCCACTTTTTGCTTCTGTGTGTGCGCACGGACCTGTGTGCGCACGCACACATTATCCTTTTCTCTAAAAAAAGAAATGTTTTGTGTGTGCGTACCCTTCTGTGCGTACACACACATCTTGATTCCCCCTCTGTTCAGAGCGTTCGCACATCCTGTGCGTCCGCTCACTTCCCATGTTTCACCTCGTGTGCGTATGCACACATGCTTGTACGTATGTACAAGTGCTGTTTTGGGCAAAATTTTTATGGCACTTTGAATTAAGCCCTAACGTACTTCCACCCCCTCCACCCCTTTCTTCTCTCTCTTTTACCTTGTTTTCAACTTATTTTACACAGTTTTCATTGCATTTCATTTTCATTCTGGTAATTATATTAGTTTTGTTTAGTTGTTTGTTAATTAAATAAGTTGCAAGTGTTTGCTTGATAATTGTTGGGTTGCTTCTTGCTTGAATTTGGTTTCAAATTTGTTGAATATGTGCACTGAGCATTGAGTCTTTACTTGACTACCTAGATGAATTTTGTGTTTGATTCATATGTTGTAACTACCATATGCATTAAACTATATCCTTGTTTGGCATCTTAATAATGAAGTGTGCACCTTTACTTTAGTGAATTGACTTGAATTACTTGTTCATCATGATTTTCATATCAAATTAATTACATGTTGCAACAAGTACCTTTACCATGTGACTATTTCATTATGTTTCATGATGAATAAGGAGTTTTGGTACACGGAATCGTGATTACACTTTAATTATGTAAAATTCATTGCTCTTTCTTTCCCTGGCAATGGCGCCAAAAATATGATGCCAATACCATGGTTCACAACTCCGTGTAACTGACCAGCAAGTGCACTGGGTCGTCCAAGTAATACCTTACGTGAGTAAGGGTCGATCCCACGGAGATTGTTGGTATGAAGCAAGCTATGGTCACCTTGTAAATCTTAGTCAGGCAGATATAAATTGATAATGGAGTTTTCGAATAATAATTAAGTAAACATAAAATAAAAGATAGAAACACTTATGTAAATCGCTGGTGAGAATTTCAGATAAGTGTATAGAGATGCTTTTATCCCTCTGAATCTCTGCTTTCCTGCTGTCTTCATCCAATCAGTCTTACTCCTTTCCATGGCAAGCTTTATGTAATGCATCACCATTGTCAATGGTTACTTTCGGTCTTCTCTCGGGAAAATGATCCAAATGCCCTGTCACGGCACGGCTAATCGTCTGGAGGCATCACCTTTGTCAATGGTTGCATCCTATCCTCTCAGTGAAAATGGTCAACGCACCCTGTCACGGCACGGCTATTCATCTGTCGGTTCTCGATCATGCTGGAATAGGATTTACTATCCTTTTGCGTCTGTCACTACGCCCAGCAATCGCGAGTTTGAAGCTCATCACAGTCATTCAATCCCTGAATCCTACTCGAAATACGACAGACAAGGTTTAGACCTTCCGGATCCTCATGAATGGCCATCCATGGGTTCTAACTTATACCACGAAGATCCTGATTAAGGGATCCAAGAGATATTCATTCTAGCTTGTTGCATGTAGAACGAAAGTGTTTGTCAGGCACGCGTTCATAAGGGAGAATGATGATGAGCGTCACATAATCATCACCTTCATCATGTTCTTGGGTGCGAATGGATATCTTAGAAGCGGAATAAGTTGAATTGAATAGAAAGACAGTAGTACTTTGCATTAATCTTTGAGGAACAGCAGAGCTCCACACCTTAATCTATGGAGTGTAGAAACTCTACCGTTGAAAATACATAAGTGAAAGGTTCAGGCTTGGCCGAGATGGCCAGCCCCCAAAACGTGATCAATAGATCAAAAGATGATCAAAAAATGTCCAATACAATAGTAAAATGTCCTATTTATAATAAACTAGCTACTAGGGTTTACAGAAGTAAGTAATTGATGCATAAATCCACTTCCGGAGCCCACTTGGTGTGTGCTTGGGCTGAGCTTGAGTGTTGCACGTGTAGAGGTCCTCCTTGGAGTTGAACGCCAGCTTTTGTGCCAGTTTGGGCGTTCAACTCTGGTTTTGGATCCTTTTCTGGCGCTGGACGCCAGAATTGGACAGAGAGCTGGCGTTGAACGCCAGTTTGCGTCGTCTAAACCTGGCCAAAGTATGGACTATTATATATTGCTGGAAAGCCCTGGATGTCTACTTTCCAACGCAATTGGAAGCGCGCCATTTTGAGTTCTATAGCTCCAGAAAATCTATTTTGAGTGCAGGGAGGTCAGAATCCAACAGCATCAGCAATCATTCTTCATCCTCTGAATCTGATTTTTGCTCAAGTCCCTCAATTTCAGCCAGAAAATACCTGAAATCACAGAAAAACACACAAACTCATAGTAAAGTCCAGAAATATGAATTTAACATAA
>NC_029789.2:113113795-113121751 GCF_000816755.2 Arachis ipaensis
TCTTTGCTGCTTTTTCTTGCTTCAAGAATCATTTTTATGATTTTTCAGATTATCAAATAACATGTCTCCTAGTCATCATTCTTTCAAGAGCCAACATATTTAACATTCTTAAACAACAACTTCAAAAGACATATGCACTGTTCAAGCATTCATTCAGAAAACAAGAAGCATTGTCACCACATCAATATAATTAAACTACGTTCAAGGATAAATTCGAAACTCATGTACTTCTTGTTCTTTTGAATTAAAACATTTTTCATTTAAGAGAGGTGATGGATTCATAGGACATTCATAAATTTAAGACATAGTTACTAACTACTAATGATCATGTAATGAAGACACAAACACGGATAAGCACATAACATAGAAAACGAAAAACAGAAGAAATAAGAACAAGGAATGAATCCACCTTAGTGATGGTGACGTTTCCTTCTTGAGGAGCCAATTATGTCCTTGAGCTCTTCTATGTCTCTTCCTTGTCTTTGTTGCTCCTCCCTCATTGCTTTTTTGATCTTCTCTTATTTCATGAAGGATGATGGAGTGCTCTTGATGTTCCACCCTTAGTTGTCCCATGTTGGAACTTAATTCTCCTAGGGAGGTGTTGATTTGCTCCCAATAGTTTTGTGGAGGAAAATGCATTGGAGGCATCTCCGGGATCTCATGGTGATGAGCTTCCTGCGCCTCTTGAGCTCCATGAATGGACTCTCTTGCTTGCTCCATCTTTTTCTTAGTGATGGGCTTGTGAGATGAATATTTCCGTCTCCCATGGCTCAGAGGTGGAAGCAATTGCCTTCCCTTTCCTCTTTCTTGAGGATTCTCTGGCCTTAGGTGCCATTAATGGTTATGAAAAAACAAAAAAGCTATGCTTTACCACACCAAACTTAGAATGTTGCTCGCCCTCGAGCAAGAGAAGAAAGAATAGATGAAGAAGAAGAAGATATGGAGGAGATGGAGAGAGGGTTGTGTTATGTGAGAATGAGTGGGTGGGTGTAGGTGGGAAAGAGATGTTGAATTTTGAAGGTAGGTGGGTGTATGGATGTGAGTGGTGAAGGGTTAATAGGGGAGAGGGATGGGGGTGATAGGTGAAGGGTTTTGGGGAAGAGTGTTTATTGGAAATAGAGGATGATTGAGAAGAGAGAAGAGAGTGAGTGAAGGTAGGTGGGGATCCTGTGGGGTCCACAGATCCTGAGGTGTTCAAGGAATTACAACCTTGCACCAAATTAGGCATGTAAAATGCCCTTGCACACAACTCTGGGCATTCAGCGCCAGGTTAGTGCCCATTTTGGGCGTTTCAACGCCCAATTGATGCCCATTTCTGGCGTTGAACGCCAGAACCATGCTTGTTCTGGGCGTTCAGCGCCAGCTTTCCTCCAGGGTGCAGTTCTGGCGTCCAGCGCTCAGATGCTGCCCATTTTGGGTGTTCAGCGCCCAGACACTGCCCATTTTGGGCGTTCAGCGCCAGAACCATGCTCTGTTCTGGCGTTGAACGCCAGACAGGTGCTTCCTCCAGGGTGTGATTTTTCTTCTGCTGTTTTTGATTCTGTTTTTAATTTTTCTATTTTTTTCGTGACTCCACATGATCATGAACCTAATAAAACATGGAAAATAATGAAAATAAAAATTAGATAAAAATTGGGTTGCCTCCCAATAAGCGCTTCTTTAATGTCAATATCTTGACAGTGGGCTCTCATGGAGCCTCACAGATGTGCAGAGCTTTGTTGAGACCTCCCAACACCAAACTTAGAGTTTGGATATGGGGGTTTGACACCAAACTTAGAGTTTGGTTGTGGCCTCCCAACACCAAACTTAGAGTTTGACTGTGGGGGCTTTGGTTGACTCTGCTTTGAGAGAAGCTCTTTATGCTTCCTCTCCATGGATGCAGAGAGAGATCCTTGAGTTGTAAACACAAGGTTGTCCTCATTCAATTGAAGGACTAGTTCTCCTCTGTCCACATCAATCACAGCTCTTGCTGTGGCTAGGAAAGGTCTTCCTAGGATGATGGATTCATCCTCTTCCTTTCTAGTATCTAAGACTATGAAATCAGCAGGGATGTAAAGGCCTTCAACCTTTACTAACACGTCCTCTACCTGTCCATAAGCCTGTTTTCTTGAATTGTCTGCCATCTCTAATGAGATTTTAGCAGCTTGCACCCCATAGATTTCCAGTTTCTCTATTACAGAGAGGGGCATGAGGTTTATACCTGAACCCAGGTCACACAGAGCTTTAAAGATCATGGTGCCTATGGTGCAAGGTATTAAGAACTTTCCAGGATCCTGTTTCTTCTGAGGCAATGTCAGTTGATCCAGATCACTTAGTTCATTGGTGAACAAGGAAGGTTCATTTTCCCAAGTCTCATTGCCAAATAGTTTGGCATTCAGCTTCATGATTGCACCAAGGAACTTGGCAGCTTGCTCTTCAGTAACATCCTCATTCTCTTCAGAAGAGGAATACTCATCAGAGCTCATGAATGACATAAGGAGGTTCAATGGAATCTCTATGGTCTCTAATTGAGCCTCAGAGTCCTTTGGTTCCTCAGAGGGAAGCTCCTTATTGATCACTGGACGTCTCAGGAGGTCTTCCTCACTGGGATTCACGTCCTCTCCTTCCCTTACAGGTTTGGCCATGGTGATCATTTTAATGGCCTTGCACTCTCCTTTTGGATTCTCTTCTGTATTGCTTGGGAGAGTACTAGGAGGGATTTCAGTGATCCTTTTACTCAGCTGGCCCACTTGTGCTTCCAAATTTCTAATGGAAGACCTTGTTTCATTCATGAAACTTACAGTGGCCTTAGACAGATCAGAGACTAAGTTTGCTAAATTAGAAGTATTTTGTTCAGAGTTCTCTGTCTGTTGCTGAGTTAATGATGGAAAAGGCTTGCTATTGCTAAACCTGTTTCTTCCACCATTATTAAAGCCTTGTTGAGGCTTTTGTTGATCCTTCCATGATAAATTTGGATGATTTATCCATGATGAGTTATAGGTGTTTCCATAAGGTTCACCCATGTAATTTACTTCTGCTATTGCAGGATTCTCAGGATCATAAGCTTCTTCTTCAGAAGATGCCTCTTGAGTATTATTGGATGCAGCTTGCATTCCATTCAGACTTTGAGAAATCATATTGACTTGCTGAGTCAATATTTTATTCTGAGCCAATATAGCATTCAGAGTATCAATTTCAAGAACTCCCTTCTTCATAGGCGTCCCATTACTCACAGGATTCCTTTTAGAAGTGTACATGAACTGGTTATTAGCAACCATGTCAATGAGTTCTTGAGCTTCTGCAGGCATTTTCTTTAGGTGAATGGATCCACCTGCAGAAGTATCCAATGACATCTTTGATAGCTCAGATAAACCATCATAGAATATATCCAGGATGGTCCATTCTGAAAGCATGTCAGAGGGGCACTTTTTGGTCAGCTGTTTGTATCTTTCCCAAGCTTCATAGAGGGATTCACCATCTTTTTGTTTGAAGGTTTGAACATCCGCTCTAAGCTTGCTCAGCTTTTGAGGAGGAAAGTACTTGGCTAAGAAAGTCGTGACCAGCTTATCCCAAGAGTTCAGGCTATCCTTAGGTTGAGAGTCCAACCAGAGTCTAGCTCTGTCTCTTATAGCAAAAGGGAAAAGCATGAGCCTGTAGACTTCAGGATCTACTCCATTAGTCTTTACAGTATCACATATCTGCAAGAATTCAGTTAAGAACTGAAAAGGATCTTCTGAGGGAAGTCCATGAAACTTGCAGTTTTGTTGCATTAGAGAAACTAGCTAAGGTTTCAGCTCAAAATTGTTTGCTCCAATGGTTGGAATGGAGATGCTTCTTCCATGTAAATTGGAATTTGGTGCAGTAAAGTCACCAAGCATTCTCCTTGCATTATTGTTGGGTTCGGCTGCCATCTCCTTTACTTGTTCGAAATTTTCAATAAGGTTGTCTCTGGATTGTTGTAATTTAGCCTCTCTTAGTTTCCTCTTCAGAGTCCTTTCAGGTTCTGGATCAGCTTCAACAATTATGCCTTTTTCTTTGTTCCTGCTCATAAGAAAGAGAAGAAAACAAGAAAAGAAGAGGAACCCTCTATGTCACAGTAAAGAGGTTCCTTATTGTTAGTAGAAGAAGAAAAGGAATAGGGGTAAAGAAGAATGAAGAATCCAAACACAAAGATGATGATAGGAGCAGAGATGTGAGATGAAGAGAAGTATTAGTAGATGAATAAATAAATAGAAGGAGATGAGAGGAGGAGAGAAGGAGAATTTTCGAAAATAATTTTTGAAAAAGAGTTAGTGATTTTCGAAAATAATTTTTGAAAAAGGTTAGTAATTTTTCGAAAATTCAAAAAAAAAATAATTAGTTAATTAAAAAAAGAAATTTTGAAAAAGAGGGAGATATTTTCGAAAATTAGAGAGAGAGAGTTAGTTAGGTGGTTTTAAAAAAAGGTAAGAAACAAACAAAAAGTTAGTTAGTTAGTTGAAACAAATTTTTGAAAAGATAAGAAGTTAGGAAGTTAGAAAAGATATTTTGAAATCAAATTTTTGAAAAAGGTAAGATAAGAAGATATTTTTGAAAAAGATTTGATTTTTAAAATCACAATTAATGACTTGATTCACAAGAAATCACAAGATATGATTCTAGAACTTAAAGTTTGAATCTTTCTTAACAAGCAAGTAACAAACTTGAAATTTTTGAATCAAAATATTAATTGTTATTGTTATTTTCGAAAATTATGTGATAAAGATAAAAAAAAGATTTTTGAAAAATGTTTTAAAAATTTTCGAAAATAACTAAAAAAATGAAAAAGATATGATTTTTGAAAAAGATTTTGAAAAAGATAAGATTTTTAAATTGAAAATTTGATTTGACTCATAAGAAACAAGTAGATTTTAAAAATTTTTGAAAAAGTCAACTCAAATTTTCGAATTTTATGAGAGAAAAGAGGGAAAGATATATATTTTTTTTATTTTTGAATTTTTAATGATGAGAGAGAAAAACATGAAAATTATGCAATGCATGAAAATTTTTGGATCAAAACAATGAATGCATGCAAGAATGCTATGAATGTCAAGATGAACACCAAGAACACTATGAATGCATGAGAATTTTTGAAAAATGCAAGATGAACATGCAATTGACACCAAACTTATAACATGACTCAAGACTCAAACAAGAAACACACAAAATATTTTTGATTTTTATGATTTTCTAATTTTTTTTTTGGTTTTTTTTTTTCAAAAATTATTTAGAAAAAGAAAAATAAGGATTCCAAAATTTTTAATATGAATTCCAGGAATCTTATGCTCTTTAGTCTACAGCTCCAATCAGAGGGTCAGGCATGGCTTAATAGCCAGCCAAGCTTTAGTATGTAACTCAGACATGACATGCCTAACATGCCCTACAGTCGTGGCTTTACAGCCAGCCAGGCTTCAACATGCTTTATGAAACACTAGAATTCATTCTTAAAAATTCTGAAGAAAAATATATTTTTGAAAACATTTTTTTTTCGAAAACAGATGAGAAATTTTTGAAAACTTTTGAAAAATTTTTGAAAATAAAATAAAAAGAAAATTACCTAATCTGAGCAACAAGATGAACCGTTAGTTGTCCAAACTCGAACAATCCCCGGCAACGGCGCCAAAAACTTGGTACGCGGAATCGTGATTACACTTTAATTATGTAAAATTCATTGCTCTTTCTTTCCCTGGCAATGGCGCCAAAAATATGATGCCAATACCATGGTTCACAACTCCGTTTAACTGACCAGCAAGTGCACTGGGTCGTCCAAGTAATACCTTACGTGAGTAAGGGTCGATCCCACGGAGATTGTTGGTATGAAGCAAGCTATGGTCACCTTGTAAATCTCAGTCAGGCAGATATAAATTGATAATGGAGTTTTCAAATAATAATTAAGTAAACATAAAATAAAAGATAGAAACACTTATGTAAATCGCTGGTGAGAATTTTAGATAAGTGTATAGAGATGCTTTTGTCCCTCTGAATCTCTGCTTTCCTGCTGTCTTCATCCAATCAGTCTTACTCCTTTCCATGGCAAGCTTTATGTAATGCATCACCATTGTCAATGGCTACTTTCGGTCTTCTCTTGGGAAAATGATCCAAATGCCCTGTCACGGCACGGCTAATCATCTGGAGGCATCACCTTTGTCAATGGTTGCATCCTATCCTCTCAATGAAAATGGTCAACGCACCCTGTCACGGCACGGCTATTCATCTGTCGGTTCTCGATCATGCTGGAATAGGATTTACTATCCTTTTGTGTCTGTCACTACGCCCAGTAATCGCGAGTTCGAAGCTCGTCACAGTCATTCAATCCCTGAATCCTACTCGGAATACCACAGACAAGGTTTAGACCTTCCGGATCCTCATGAATGGCCATCCATGGGTTCTAACTTATACCACGAAGATCCTGATTAAGGGATCCAAGAGATATTCATTCTAGCTTGTTGCATGTAGAACGGAAGTATTTGTCAGGCACGCGTTCATAAGGGAGAATGATGATGAGCGTCACATAATCATCACCTTCATCATGTTCTTGGGTACGAATGGATATCTTAGAAGCGGAATAAGTTGAATTGAATAGAAAGACAGTAGTACTTTGCATTAATCTTTGAGGAACAGCAGAGCTCCACACCTTAATCTATGGAGTGTAGAAACTCTACCGTTGAAAATACATAAGTGAAAGGTTCAGGCATGGCCGAGATGGCCAGCCCCCAAAACGTGATCAATAGATCAAAAGATGATCAAAAGATGTCCAATACAATAGTAAAATGTCCTATTTATAATAAACTAGCTACTAGGGTTTACAGAAGTAAGTAATTGATACATAAATCCACTTCCGGGGCCCACTTGGTGTGTGCTTGGGCTGAGCTTGAGTGTTGCACGTGTAGAGGTCTTCCTTGGAGTTGAACGCCAGCTTTTGTGCCAGTTTGGGCGTTCAACTCTGGTTTTGGATCCTTTTCTAGCGCTGGACGCCAGAATTGGGCAGAGAGCTGGCGTTGAACGCCAGTTTGCGTCATCTAAACCTGGCCAAAGTATAGACCATTATATATTGCTGAAACGCCCTGGATGTCTACTTTCCAACGCAATTGGAAGCGCGCCATTTTGAGTTCTGTAGCTCCAGAAAATCCATTTTGAGTGCAGGGAGGTCAGAATCCAACAGCATCAGCAATCCTTCTTCAACCTCTGAATATGATTTTTTCTCAAGTCCCTCAATTTCAGCCAGAAAATACCTGAAATCACAGAAAAACACACAAACTCATAGTAAAGTCCAGAAATGTGAATTTAACATAAAAACTAATGAAAACATCCCTAAAAGTAACTAGATCCTACTAAAAACATACTAAAAACAATGCCAAAAAGCGTATAAATTATCCGCTCATCAAGTTTTCTTGTCATTGTTGGATTGGTTGTGCTTCTATATCAATTTTGTGCTTTCACTTGCACAATTTTAATATCCAATATCTTATATATTCAATTCACTTTAGTTGTGGTTACCTAGGTTTGTTTGTGCCCTATCTCTTGCTTATTCTTTACTTGCAACCTAGGCTACTTAATTGAGGAATACATGCTATTTCTTTTGATTATGTGGTTGCCGTTTTCACCCGGCCAATGTGTGTGTTCTAAACCGTGCACACTTAGGATACGCACATTATCTTTCATCATACCACACTCATATAACCTCTTCCTCAATTCATGTTTGTTTGTTTCATACAGCGACCCGAGCTCTAGTGTCCACCAGCTGAAGGTGGAGCATCACATCTCTTCACCCCTAGATATGTGCATGCACGGAAGACCGTGCAATGTTTAAGTGTGGGGGAGGATCCACAATTTTTGGGGCGTAAATTTCTCTTTCTCAATACTTTGCACTATTTTCTAGTTTTAAGTTGTTAGGTTTTTGTGAATATTTGTTAGTATTGCATGACATTGCATTTTGCTTAGTTTGCTTATATATATATA